>NW_026112165.1:610000-907128 GCF_024679095.1 Eriocheir sinensis | reverse complement strand
TTTTTTCCGGTAATCATTTCTGCTAATCATTTCTGTCGAAAAACAGCACAAATTATTTTTCACCCCTTCCACCCTAACCTCCTTAGTAATAAAAAAAAAAAAAAGTGACAAAATCATAGCCTTGAGGCAGTAATATTCAGCCCCAGCATCAAAAAATTATACTGCTGCCCTGTGAAATGCATCTCTTGACTCCGATGAAGTAGGTGGTGACTGGTGGAGCAGCTTCATTGTCATCCCTTGCAGTGGCAGGTGTCATTGGGCCAGCAGATGATGAAGCAGTGGCAGGTGTCATTGGGCCAGCAGATGATGAAGCAGTGGCAGGTGTCATTGGGCCAGCAGATGATGAAGCAGTGGCAGGTGTCATTGGGCCAGCAGATGATGAAGCAGTGGCAGGTGTCATTGGGCCAGCAGATGATGAAGCAGTGGCAGGTGTCATTGGGCCAGCAGATGATGAAGCAGTGGCAGGTGTCATTGGGCCAGCAGATGATGAAGCAGTGGCAGGTGTCATTGGGCCAGCAGATGATGAAGCAGTGGCTGGTGTCATTGGGCCAGCAGATGATGAAGCAGTGGCAGGTGTCATTGGGCCAGCAGATGATGAAGCAGTGGCTGGTGTCATTGGGCCAGCAGATGATGAAGCAGTGGTTGGTGTCATTGGGCCAGCAGATGATGAAGCAGTGGCAGGTGTCATTGGGCCAGCAGATGATGAAGCAGTGGCTGGTGTCATTGGGCCAGCAGATGATGAAGCAGTGGCTGGTGTCATAGGGCCAGCAGATGATGAAGCAGTGGCTGGTGTCATAGGGCCAGCAGATGTTGAAGCAGTGGCTGGTGTCATAGGGCCAGCAGATGTTGAAGCAGTGGCTGGTGTCATAGGGCCAGCAGATGTTGAAGCAGTGGCTGGTGTCATAGGGCCAGCAGATGATGAAGCAGTGGCTGGTGTCATAGGGCCAGCAGATGTTGAAGCAGTGGCTGGTGTCATTGGGCCAGCAGATGATGAAGCAGTGGCTGGTGTCATAGGGCCAGCAGATGTTGAAGCAGTGGCTGGTGTCATTGGGCCAGCAGATGATGAAGCAGTGGCTGGTGTCATAGGGCCAGCAGATGATGAAGCAGTGGCAGGTGTCATTGGGCCAGCAGATGATGAAGCAGTGGCTGGTGTCATTGGGCCAGCAGATGATGAAGCAGTGGGTGGTGTCATTGGGCCAGCAGATGATGAAGCAGTGGCTGGTGTCATTGGGCCAGCAGATGATGAAGCAGTGGCAGGTGTCATAGGGCCAGCAGATGATGAAGCAGTGGCAGGTGTCATTGGGCCAGCAGATGATGAAGCAGTGGCTGGTGTCATTGGGCCAGCAGATGATGAAGCAGTGGCAGGTGTCATTGGGCCAGCAGATGTTGAAGCAGTGGCTGGTGTCATTGGGCCAGCAGATGATGAAGCAGTGGCAGGTGTCATTGGGCCAGCAGATGATGAAGCAGTGGCTGGTGTCATAGGGCCAGCAGATGATGAAGCAGTGGCAGGTGTCATTGGGCCAGCAGATGATGAAGCAGTGGCTGGTGTCATTGGGCCAGCAGATGATGAAGCAGTGGCAGGTGTCATTGGGCCAGCAGATGATGAAGCAGTGGCTGGTGTCATTGGGCCAGCAGATGATGAAGCAGTGGCTGGTGTCATAGGGCCAGCAGATGATGAAGCAGTGGCTGGTGTCATAGGGCCAGCAGATGATGAAGCAGTGGCTGGTGTCATAGGGCCAGCAGATGATGAAGCAGTGGCTGGTGTCATTGGGCCAACAGATGATGAAGCAGTGGCAGGTGTCATTGGGCCAGCAGATGTTGAAGCAGTGGCTGGTGTCATTGGGCCAGCAGATGATGAAGCAGTGGCTGGTGTCATTGGGCCAGCAGATGATGAAGCAGTGGCTGGTGTCATAGGGCCAGCAGATGATGAAGCAGTGGCAGGTGTCATAGGGCCAGCAGATGTTGAAGCAGTGGCAGGTGTCATAGGGCCAGCAGATGTTGAAGCAGTGGCTGGTGTCATAGGGCCAGCAGATGTTGAAGCAGTGGCAGGTGTCATAGGGCCAGCAGATGTTGAAGCAGTGGCTGGTGTCATAGGGCCAGCAGATGTTGAAGCAGTGGCTGTTGCCGGAGCAGCTGATGGTATATTTTCCACAAGTAATGAACAATGTGCTGGGATGGTCTCTAGCAATACAGCAGCGGGGCTGAAAAAAAGCGTCATATATTAGTCATGATTAATGCATGTAACTTAACCACTTAACTGAGGATTTCCTGCAAGAAAACGTCACCAAACCACAGAAATGGAACAAATAGTGGTTGCTACAATTCAGTGAAGAAAATGTAATCCTACACCTTGGGAGGGGATATCCAGCATACCAATACCACATGGGAAACACTCCACTATCCACCGCAGAGGCAGAGAAAGACCTGGGACTATCATTTTACCAGGCTAGCAGTGGAAGCCAAATCCATGTCAATCGTAGCGAATGGGTTAAATAGGTACGTAGTTGAAGAAAAAGGATCTGAAAGGTGAAATATTACTTATTAACAGAAATATTCCACTATTTGTTATTGGTTGTAAAATAATTGACTGATAAAGTGTGTATCTACAAAGAATATGAATTTAAGAGTGATTAATAAATTGTTTTAATGATAATATAAAAGTTTTTCCCCCATAACATACAGGCCAGTCAATATTTCACTGCTGCTTGACTGTTGCTGCTGTCCTATCCCTAACACATCATCAGCTGTGTCAATGCTGAGTGGCTCTGGTACCCCTTCAAATACATGAGACGAGCAGCCTATGATGTCATCCACCAGTTTATCTACCACAGTTAATGTCTGCGTATCTGTGGTGCCACACGTGTGGGGCACTCAGGTGCTGGGGGAAATGTCATTGTTATGAAGGGGCAGGGGTAAACCAGTGTATGCTGTGAGGCTGTGAGGCTGTGGAAGTTCCCTGTCTGAACTGTGCAGCTAATCCCCCATACAGTGAGGGCCTTTTTTACTCCCTCAGGGGCTGTGCAGCTGAGAGAGTGGTGTACATGAGTGTGAGTGTGTGAGTGAGTGTGTGCCTGTCTTGGCTAAAACCCTTCATTGGGGGAAGATAGCCAAGGTATTTCGATAGATTGATAGTCATTGACAGATGAACACCAAAAAAATTTATATATAAAATATACAGTTCACTGCTATGAACTTATTAACTTTAAGCTGAAATAAAGGCATTGTGGCCAGTATAGCTGCATTCTGTGAGCACATAAAAAACTAACTAATATAAGTTTTACATTTAAAGACATAACAACTAAAAAAAATACCAGTCTGCCGCTGCTCATTCTTGCACTTGGTAATGCGAGGCTTTGATTTTTGTTGTACGTTGTACCAACGCCTCTCACAGTCATCCTGCGTACGGGGTCCACTCCCAGGGAAGGCACTGTCAAGGTATAAAATTTAATGTAAAGCGAGTATCTTAATCGTTTCACTATGGCATGCTATTTATTTCCCATAACTTCTCCAATAACATTTAATACATGCTGTGATGGAAATCTAAATCAGTACCGGTATTTTATTTACATGCATCATAAGACATTAACTTTTTAGTTGTTATGAACATGGCCATAAATACTACTTTTCATTACCTACTTTTCTAAAATGCTTTTCTCTAAGTAGGATGATATTACACAATACAGCTATACAAAAAAATTCAAAGCATTAATCTTAATTCCATTCTTTTGAGTACTTCTAACCTAACATTATATCACCAGAAACTGATTGACCAATGCTATCAAAATAATATTTTAATCTTACTTTACCATTCTCATCAAATCTACCTATTCCGATATAGTCTTAACATAAAATACTTGTAAAAGTGTTGAGAGTCTGGCATGCCCAACCCACCCACCCCCCAAAAAAAATCTAAATAAGGAATAAATAAAATAACAGGTAAATATGACTTGACTCTCTTATACTAACCCCCTTTCCACCCTAACAAACTTGGGGACCTACCATGTTAGGTTAGGACGTGCTAGGTAGGACAGGTTTAGCAGGAGTTGGTTTAGTTATGTTAGATGGCGCAATAGGCAACAACGTAAAAATGGTCATGATAATGCTATTCACATGGAGCAGTAGGAAAAAGTATGTTCTGTTTGGAAACTCTGTGGTTGTGTTTGTATACAAAAATACCCATTTGACGAGGTTAGGTTAGTTTGCAAGTTACTTGAATCATGAACGTGTGAATATGTAACAAACAAAATAAAAGCGTTAACCTTAATCTCATTATCTTGAGTACATTCCAATCTAACATTATATCACCATAATCTGTTTGACCAATGCTATAAATATACTATTTTAATCTTACTTTACCATTCTCACGAAACTTACCTATTCCCATATAGTCTTGACATAAAGTACTTGTAAAAGTGTCCATAGTCTGGCATGCCTAGCATCACCCCCCCCGCCCCCAATAAAAAAATCATAAACAAATGAAAAATAAAAAAAAATAAAAAAAGGTCAAATTATGCCTTAACTATCTATACCAACCCCCTCTTACCCCCCAACAAACTTGGCATGTTAAGTTAGGATGTGTTCGGTAGGACGGGGCAGGTTTGGCATGGTTAGGTTTAGCTATGTTAGGTTGTTGAGGGAGAGGGGGTTGTGGCAGAAATGGTCATAATGAAACTATTCAGATACAGAATGAAAAGGTATGTTCTGTTTGGAAGGTCAGTGGTTGTGTTATTATGCAAAAAATACCCACTTGATTAGGTTAGGTTAGTTTGTAAGCTAACTGAACCATGAATATGTGATTACCAACCTTGTTACAGCTTCTGCCACTTCAGTCCACGCTCTCTTCTTATCCTCAGGGGTGATGCTCTTCCCATAACACCCTCTGATTGTACGTATTTTTTCATGAATTTGACGTAAGAAGACCGTTTCATCTGGCGACCAATTAAACTTACTCCTTTTCTGCGCTGGTTCTCCGGCCCGTAGATCATTGGGGCAGATGACGTGGTTATGGTGCGGTAATTTCAGCAGAGCAAGTCGTGACGCAGGAGGGGAGATAAGGGTATTGACGAGTGACGGAGTAAAAACAGCCTTGGAGGCTGCTTCTATCTGCCACAAAACTCAGTATTTTCTTGTGTTTGCCATTTATTATGTTTCTGTTGTACATTTATACATCTTTTCTTTATTTTTCTTTTGAAATATATACTTAATTCATGTCGGATGTTTACGTTTTGCACGGAGGCGTCCTTAGCAACGAGCCCGCCATAAAGAAGAAGAAGAAGATAATAGTAGCCAGGATTTGCTAATACTTACACTCAAAGTTGACGAGGATAGCTGTTACTCTTAATAAATTGAAACTATTAACTTTGATAGTAACTTTAAGAGTAAAAGTTAATAGCTCGTGAGGATACGGGCCCAGGTGATCTATTTTGAGAGACATTCATTGACGACGTAGGCTCACGTGGCCGTAGCCTATTCATGTTATCCGTATAATATTTTCTGACCACAAATTCCAATTTTCTAAAAATTATGATTGATAGACTTCATTTTATGTTTATGTAATACTTTTTTTCTATAGCGTGTGTCATTTCTTGAATTCACGCAGGCATGGGATTTGTGTCTTTCCATTCTTTACATATTTCCTCCCTGGTCACAAAACGCCAGAAAACGCTTCACGTACGTACTTTATGTAATGTAGGAAAGTCATTACTGAGTCGGCTGATGCCCGGATAATTCAGTTAATCAGGTGGGTAGATAATGAAATAATGATTAAGAATAATTACTGCAAAACACGTTAGGTGAAGAATCATCAGCCAAGCCTAATCTATAACAATAAGTGACCCAGGTTTTCTCATGAGTTTGGAAGTGCTCACCTTAGTTCTAAGTTTCACTAAACCCTTGCCAGAAAAGCTGCAGGGGTCACAACAAGAACTGATGGGTGCTCTTGGAAGTGTAGCTACACAGAGCTGCATAGATGCATTTCAGTTCTATCGTGATGGAAATAAGTTCAACCAACTTTTTGCCCAAGCTGAGGAAAGGTACGGAGATATCATCCAGAAGCCTTGAACAATCAGTGGTCATCAGAAACATAATAAAGGCTAACCCTTCAACAGCAACTCCATAGGAGTACTATCGAAGAGCTATTTTTCTCCCATTTTCGGACACTGCTATAGCACAACTTAGGGAAAGGTTTGCATCTAAACACATTAGGAGTTTTTTGTTGGGAAATCTTGTTCCCTCTTTTTCAGTTGATAATGGCTTTGGTAAACTGAAGGAGGCAGTTGAATTTTATGGAAATTTCTTGATGGAGATGCCGATCTCGTTGAAGATGACTATCTACGGGGGCAGAGTTATTGGGAGCGTCGTGAATCTCATGAGAGGTCAAAGCAAGTTCTTGAGACATTAGCATGTGCCAAAAAATTGGGCACACGTCCAAAATTTTCCACCCTATTGCAAATTTTTCAACCCGACCTGTTAGCACTTTCACCAATGAGCGATTATTAAGTGCCCTTAAATTGCTTAAAACATACCTTAGGAACGCAGTGAGTGAAAGTCGTTTAAATGGACTGGCCTTACTCTGTCCATTGTGACACAAATCTTGATCATGAAGTCCTTGATGAATTTGCACGTAAGAACAGACGCATAAATTTGAGGTAAACCAGTTACAATGTATTGTTGTTGACAGTAACGAATATAATTCATCTAGTTAATTTTTATTTTATATTAATAAAATACCTGACCCAGTTTCCATGTATCTTGTAAAAATATGTATTACAGCAGCAGCCTGCATAAACGAAGATTATACATGTTATATGAATATAACATTTTTTTCCTTGCCAGTATATTACTTTTTATCAGAACATTTAGTTCTAGAGTAAGTAGTGTTGTTTCGAGGGTAAATTTTTGCAGTCCAAATTACAGAAATGAACAAGATTTCTCCCCTCTCCACACCCACCATACTTCCCTTCCCTTCTGCCGCCGCTGACTCTAATTCATCACCCCCCTCTCCCTTTTCCTCCACCTCTTCCCTCCCTTCCGTCTCTTCCTGCTCTTCCTCGCATTCTCTCTCCTTGTCCTCCCCATCACCTCCCCCTCCTCTGCTACCACTACCTCCCCGCCTCCTCCTCCTCCCCGCCTCCCTCCTCTCCTCCTCCTGCCTCCCCACCACCTCCGCCACCACCTCAGCCACCTCCTCCTCCCCCTCCCCTTCGACGTCATCCTCATCCTCTCTCTCCTTCTTCCACTCATCGTCCTCCTCCTCCTCCTCCTCCTCCCTCTCCTCCTCCCCTGCCTCCCCACCACCTCCGCCACCACCTCAGCCACCTCCTCCCCCCTCCCCTTCGACATCATCTCCTTCCTCTCTCCTTCTTCCACTCATCGTCCTCCTCCTCCTATTCCTCCTCCTCCTCCTCCTCATCCCCTCCTCCCCTCCTCCTCTTCCTCCTCCCACTCCCCTGCTGCCGCCCCTCCCTCTCCTCCTGTAGCGGCTTCCCTTCCGTCTACTGACAAAGTTAAGAGGAAAGTACTGGTGGTTGGGGACTCTCAAGTCAGGTTCATTGACAGGTACTTTTGTTCAAGGGATAAGGAAAATAGGCTTCGAGTGTGCTTTCCCGGGGCAGGCATCCAGCACGTATCTAACAGAATGGAGGAAATTTTAGCAGGGAGGGACAGCCAAGCGTCTTCTGCAGGGCCGGGGGTAATGACAGCAGTCAGGTGGGTAGCGACGAGATATTTCGGCGCTTCAGGGAATCGTTTGCTAAAGTGAGGGACTTCAGGGGTGCCGGCTGTTTGTGGGGTTTTGCCGAGGAGGGGTTGGGAAGGATGGCTTTCCAGAGCCTTAGCAGTAAACAGCAGGCTGGCGGCCCGCTGTAAGCGAAATGGTTGGCTTTTCCTTGACAATTGGGACCTCTTCTACAATAAAGCCACCTTGTTTGCCAAGGATGGCGTGCATCTGTCACTCCAGGGGGTGGAGGTTCTCGCAGACTCCCTCGAGCGATCACTTAGCACCCTACATATTTTTTTAGAGTAGGCGAGGGGGGAGGGCCTGTCAATGCATAGCAGACTGGGACCAGGGGGCGCAGGAGAAATCGAAAGGATATAAGAAAGGATGGGCTAACGGCTTATTACACCAACAGTAGGAGTCTCAGGAACAAGATAGATCTACTGAGGGGGAAAGCATGTGTCGATAAATTCGACATTATAGCTATCACGGAAACATGGGTGGATACTGCCAACAAAAACTTTGTGTCTGAGTATGAAATAGATGGTTACCAGATGTTTCACAAAGATAGAAAGGGAAGAAGGGGAGGGGGGGTGGCACTTTGTGTTAAAGACACACTTAAATGTTCCGCTAACAACTCTATTCAAACAAATAGCGACTCAGAATCAGTTTGGGTAGACGTCCACAAAGGGAAAGACAAACTAATTCTAGGGGTTCTTTACAGGCCACCCAACCTCAGCAGGCAGGACACTGATATATTACTACAAGAGGTAGGCAGGGCGAGCAGGAGCAAAAATGTCTGCATAATGGGGGATTTTAACTATAGGAATATAGATTGGGAAGGCGTGGTGGGTGATCTAGAGTCTGAGGATTTTCTGAAAGTAATACAAGATAATTTTCTCAAGCAGACAGTAACAGAGCCCACCAGGGGTAACAACATTCTGGACTTGGCCTTAACTAACACCGAGTATATGATCAGCGAGCTAGATGTTGAGGGAGAATTAGGTGGCAGTGATCACAAGGAAATTAGGTTTAAATTAGACTGGGCGGTGACCCATGAACTCAACCTTGTGTTGGTGCCCGACTTTAGAAGAGCTGATTATGAGGGGCTCAGAAGACACCTTGAGGAGGTAAATTGGGAAACCTTAGGGCTGGATGAGGGCCAGATCTCAGGGCTGGAACCGGAAAGACAGGGGAACCATGTAGAAATGACCTACAATAATTTAGTTAGAGAAATTGCAGAGGGTCAGAGACAGCATATCCCTTACCAAGCACGTAGGAAGGAAAATAACAAGCCCAAATGGATGACCCGCAGACTCAAGCATGAAATAGGCTTGAAGAGAGGAATTTATAGGAAAATAAAGAACGGAGAGATCCATCTCAGGGGTAGGTATGTTGAGCTAGCCAGGTTGGTGAGGAAGAACACCCGCCTAGCAAAAAGAAATTATGAGATTAGGGTAGCCAACGCGGCCAAGAGCGATCCCAAGGGCTTCTTTAAATTGTACAGGACGAAAACAAGGGACAGAATTGGACCGTTGAAAACAAACACGGGCGAGCTCGTTGAGAATGGAGAAGATATGAGTCAAATGATGAATGACTATTTCCTCTCAGTTTTCACGCAGGAAAATCTAACAACCATTCCGGAGAGAGTTCAGATATATGAGGGTGACGAGAACGACAAGTTGAGGGATGTGATCATCACTAGGCAAGTAGTCCAGGATGAGATTGGTAGGTTGAAGAAAAACAAATCGCCGTGCCCAGACGAAGTATTCCCAAGGGTTCTGAAAGAGTGCAAGGAAGTCCTTAGTGGCCCTCTTGCCGATATCTTTAAGATGTCGGTAAATTCTGGGTATGTGCCCAATCAATGGAAAGTAGCTAATGTGACGCCGATTTTCAAAAAGGGAGACAAGTCAGCCACCTCAAACTATCGCCCAATTAGCTTAACATCAGTTGTGGGAAAGATGTTAGAGTCAATTATAGCCAGGAGCATTCGGGACCATCTAGAAAAGCATAATTTAATTCATGATTCACAACATGGGTTCACAAAGGGTAGGTGTTGCCTTACTAACCTGTTGTCCTTCTACACTAAAGTAATCGAGGCGGTTGACAGAGATGAAAAATATGACATATTATATCTAGATTTCAGTAAAGCGTTCGACAAAGTCCCTCATCACCGGCTATTACTAAAATTACAGGCTCACGGCCTAGATGGGAAAGTTTTGAACTGGATCAGGGCGTGGCTTAGTGGTAGGTAGCAGAGTGCAAATCAATGGTAGGAAATCTGAGTGGGGCAGTGTTACGAGTGGAGTCCCACAGGGGTCGGTGCTGGGTCCTCTGCTTTTTATTATTTACATCAATGACTTGGACACAGGAATTAGTAGCGATATCAGTAAGTTCGCAGATGATACCAAGATCGGTAGAGTAATCCAATCAGACAGCGACGCTACCGTTCTCCAGGATGAGCTTGACAGACTATATGATTGGGCGAGGAAGTGGCAGATGGAATTCAATGTCGGGAAGTGTAGCATTTTGAGTGTAGGTAGGAATAACCCCTTACACAATTACTCCTTAAATGACACTCCTCTAAGCAGGTCTGGGCGTGAGAGAGACTTAGGAGTCCTAGTGAGCGCTGACCTCCGTCCTAGGGCTCAATGCATTCAGGCTAAAAATCGGGCAAACAGAGTACTAGGTTTCATCTCAAGGAGCGTGAGCAATAGGAGCGCTGAAGTCATCCTCAAACTTAACTTAGTACTAGTTCGACTTCATCTCGATTATGCAGTTCAGTTCTGGTCCCCCTGTTATAGAATGGATATCAAGATGTTAGAATCTGTACAGAGGAGGATGACAAAGATGATTCAGGGGGTGAGAAACTTGCCTTATGAAGACAGGCTAAAGCAGTTAAACCTACACTCTCTAGAAAGGCGAAGGTTGCGAGGAGACTTGATCGAAGTTTATAAATGGATGAAGGGATTTAATAAAGGGGATGTCAATAAAATTTTGAGAGTGAAAAAGCCAGGTAGGACGCGTGGCAATGGTTTTAAGCTAGACAAATTCAGATTCAACAAAGACATAGGCAAGAATTGGTTCACCAATAGAGTGGTGGACGAATGGAACAGGCTTGGGAGCCATGTTGTGGGTGCCAATACCATAGATTCATTCAAGAAGAGGTTAGATAAAGCCATGGATGGTGAGGTAAGGTGGGGTTGAGTGTACAGGAGCTGCCTTGTGTAGGCCAACCGGCCTCTTGCAGACTCCTTACGTTCTTATGTTCTTATGTTATATATATATATATATATATATATATATGTATATATATATATATATATACATATATATATATATATATATATATATATGTATATATATATATATATATATATATATATATATATATTACAACAAAGGAGACAGCTCAAGGGCACACACACAAAAAAAAATAGTAAAAAAAAGCCCGCTACTCGCTGCTCCCAAAAAAGAATCAAAAGAGGTGGCCGAAAGAAAGGTCAATTTCTGGAGGAGAGGTGTCCTGATAACCTTCTTTTGAAAGAGTTCAAGCCGTGGACAGGAGGAAATACAGATGAAGGAAGATTGTTCCAGAGTTTACCAGCGTGTGGGATGAAAGAGTGAAGATGCTGGTTAACTCTTCCATAAGGGGTTTGGACAGTATGGGGATGAGCATGAATTGAAAGTCGTGTGCAGCTGGGCCGCTGGACGGGGGGAGGCATGCAGTTAGCAAGTTCAGAAGAACAGTCATCGTGGATATATCGATAGAAGATAGAAAGAGAGGCAATATCGCGGCGGAATTTAAGAGGTAGAAGACTATCAGTAGGAGGAGGAGAGCTGATGAGACGAAGAGCTTTAGACTATACTCTCTCCAGAAGAGCTGTATGAGTGGAGACTCCCCACACGTGAGATGCATACTCCACACGAGGGCGGACAAGGATCCTGTATATGGATAGCAACTGCGCGGGGGAGAAGAGCTGGCGGAGACGATACAGAACGCCCAACCTCGAGGAAGATAATTTAGCGAGAGAGGAGATAGGAAGTTTCCATATATATATATATATATATATATATATATATATATATATATATATATATATATATATATATATATATATATATATATATATATATATATATATATATATATATATATATATATATATATATTTTTTTTTTACATTGCTGCCTATTGCGCCGGTAGGCTTCTTCCCGGTGGATCCTGATGGTCGGTCCAAGGCTTCATTCCGGTGGGTCCTGATGGTCGGCCCAGCCCGTTATGGCGCAGGCGAGTGTTTATAGTGGCGCCATCTTGCATTGGCTCATGCTGCCCTCCCAGAGCTCATTTTTGATCCTTGAATCTAGAGTCCGGGTTGATAGATGGTCTTCTGGACAGCATGTGGGTAGTTTTAAGCCACTCGGCGGCGGCTGAAAAATCCCAGCTTGGTGGCACCGGGCGGGGATTGAACTCGTGTCTTCCAAAACGCGGGGCCGTCTCGCTATCCGTTCAGCCATCGCCTCTATAATGCATCAAAAACACAATTTATCCATCTATCAACTCGAGGCAATCTTCCAAACACCCTTACCCCCGATTATTCGACAACACTCAGCTGTCACCGTCTTCAACACTAAACAATATATATATATATATATATATATATATATATATATATATATATATATATATATATATATATATATATATATATATATATATATATATATATATATATATATATATATATATATATATATATATATATATATATATATATATATATATATATATATATATATATATATATATATATGCTACTGACAGCAATCCCTACTCTGTTCCCTCGTACTATCTCTATCCTAAATTTCAATCCAAAGCTGGATGTTGCGCCTACGTGCGCAACGACATCACTTGCTCTCGTGCCCACAACCTTGACTCTTCTGAGTTTTCCACCATTTGGCTAAGACTTCATTGTCATTCTATTACTAAATACATATGTGCTGTTTATCTCTCACCTAACTCTACCAACTATGTAAAATTCTTAGACTATTTGAATTCTAAGGTGGAGCACATCTTGACCCACTCTCCCTTCGCTGAAATCTCCATCCTAGGAGATTTCAATGTTCACCACCAGCTTTGGCTTTCATCCTCTTTCACTGACCATCCTGGTGAACAAGCCTACAACTTTGCTATCCTCAACGACCTAGAGCAGTTGGTCCAGCACCCTACACGTATTCCCGACCGTCTTGGAGATCGGCCCAACATTCTAGACCTCTTCCTTACCTCAAACCCTTCTGCTTATTCTGTCAAACTGTTCTCTCCGTTGGGCTCTTCCGATCACAATCTTATTTCTGCATCCTGTCCTATCGCTCCTGTACACCCTCTGGACCCACCGAAGAGGCGATGCTTCTGGCATTTTGCTTCAGCTCGGTGGGACGACCTGAGGAGGTACTTTTCCGATTTCCCGTGGAATGATTATTGCTTCCAGGATAGAGACCCCTCTGTGTGTGCTCAGCGCATCACAGAGGTGATTGTCTCTGGAATGGAGGCATACATTCCTCGTTCTTTCTCTACTCCTCACGCTAAAAAGCCTTGGTTTAATCACGCTTGTTCTCGTGCTGTCAATGATAGAGAGGTAGCTCACAAAAGGTACCAGAGCCTTCAAACTAATGCTAATTATGAACTTTACATTTCTGCCCGAAATCGTGCCAAATCTATTCTCCGACTAACCAAAAATTCTTTCATTAATAGAAAATGTCAAAACCTTGCTTTCTCTAACTCTTCCCGTGACTTCTCGCATCTAGCCAAAAACATCTCCTCCAACTTCACTTCTTCATCTTTCCCTCCACTCCTCAGTCTGACGGCAACACTGATGCCTCATCTATCTCTAAGGCTGAACTCTTCTCTCAAACTTTTTCTAAAAACTCCACTCTGGACGATTCTGGGCATATTCCTCCTACTCATCCCCCCTCTGACTCCTTTATGCCTGTTATAAAGATTCTTCAAAATGATGTTTTCTATGCCCTCTCTGGCCTCAATCCTCAGAAGGCTTATGGACCTGATGGAGTGCCTCCTATTGTCCTTAAAAACTGTGCCTCCGTGCTGTCACCCTGCCTGGTCAAACTCTTTCGCCTCTGCCTGTCAACATCTACCTTTCCTTCTTGCTGGAAATATGCCTTCATACAGCCTGTGCCTAAGAAGGGTGACCGCTCCAATCCCTCAAACTACCGTTCTATAGATTTACTTTCTTGTCTATCTAAAGCTTTTGAACCAATCCTTAACCGGAAGATTTAAAAGCACCTTTCCACTTCTGACGTTCTATCTGATCGCCAGTATGGGTTCCGCAAGTGGCGTTCTACTGGTGATCTCCTAGCTTTCTTAACTGACTCTTGGTCATCCTCTCTTAGCCGTTTCGGTGAAACTTTTGCTATTGCGCTGGACATATCAAAAGCTTTTGATAGGGTCTGGCACAAATATTTGCTTTCCAAACTACCCTCCTACGGTTTCTATCTTTCTCTCTGTACCTTTATCTCCAGTTTCCCTTCTGACCGTTCTATTTCTGCTGTGGTAGACGGTCACTGTTCTTCCCCTAAATCTATCAACAGTGGTGTCCCACAGGGTTCTGTCCTATCTCTCACTCTTTTTCTGTTGTTCATTGATGATCTTCTTTCCAAAACGAACTGTCCTATCCATTCCTACGCCGATGATTCCACTCTGCATTACTCAACTTCTTTTAATAGAAGACCCACCCTTCAGGAACTTAACGACTCAAGGCTGGAGGCTGCAGAACGCTTAGCCTCAGACCTGACTATTATTTCCGATTGGGGCAAGAAGAACCTGGTGTCCTTCAACGCCTCAAAAACACAGTTTCTCCACCTATCCACTCGACACAATCTTCCAAACAACTATCCCCTATTCTTTGACAACACCCAGCTATCACCTTCCTCAACACTAAACATCCTCGGTCTATCCTTAACTTAAAATCTCAACATGAAACTTCATATCTCATCTCTTACTAAATCAGCTTCCTCGAGGCTGGGCGTTCTGTACCGTCTCCGCCAGTTTTTCTCCCCTGCACAGTTGCTGTCCATATACAGGGGCCTTGTCCGCCCTCGTATGGAGTATGCATCTCATGTGTGGGGGGGCTCCACTCACACAGCTCTTCTGGACAGAGTGGAGGCTAAGGCTCTTCGTCTCATCAGCTCTCCTCCTCATACTGATAGTCTTCTACCTCTTAAATTCCGCCGCAATGTTGCCTCTCTTTCTATCTTCTATCGATATTTCCACGCTGACTGCTCTTCTGAACTTGCTAACTGCATGCCTCCCCCCCTCCCGCGACCCCGCTGCACTCGACTTTCTACTCATGCTCATCCCTATACTGTCCAAACCCCTTATGCAAGAGTTAACCAGCATCTTCACTCTTTCATCCCTCACGCTGGTAAACTCTGGAACAATCTTCCTTCATCTGTATTTCCTCCTGCCTACGACTTGAACTCTTTTAAAAGGAGGGTATCAGGACACCTCTCCTCCTGTATTTGATCTTCCTTTCGGCCACCTCTTTTGTTTTACTTTAAGAGCAGCGAGTAGCGGGCTTTTTTTTTATTATTGTTTTCTTTTTTTGTGTGCCCTTGAACTGCCTCCTTAGTTGTAAGAAAAATATATATATATATATATGTATATATATATGTATATATATATATATATATATATATATATATATATATATATATATATATATATATATTACCCCCCACCATTTCAATTCTCCGGTTACGCCACTGGTTGAGAGTGCCACCTTCCTACACCTTCACCTTCCTACATGGTCAGATTAGTGCAGTCCAACATTTCAGTAGCATAGTTATAACACCCCCAAGCCTCTCTGCAGCAAATGACACCTTCTGATTCCCTAGCACAGAGCATGGGAGTGCCACCTTTCTACATCTTCACCTTCCTTCAGGGTCAGATTAGTGCAGTCCAGCCTTTCACTAGCATAGTTATAACACCTACAAGCCTCTCTGCAGCACATGGTACCTCATTCCCTAACACTGAGCCAGACAGTGCCAAATTTCTTCGCATTCACCCTCCTACTGGGTCAGATTAGTGCAATCCAAACTTTTACTAGCATAGTTCGACCACTTCTAAGCCTCTCTGCAGCACTTGACACCTTCTGATTCCCTAGCACTGAGCCAGAGAGTCCCACCATCCTACACCTTCACCTTCCTACTGGGTCAGATTAGTGTAGTCCAGCCTTTCACTAGCATAGTTATAACACCTTTAAGCCACTCTGCAGCACATGACACCTTTTAATTCCTTACCACTGAATTAGAAAGTGCCTCCATCCTACAGTTACACCTTACTGCAGGGTCAGAATAGTGCAGTCCAGCCTTTCACTAGCATAGTTATAACACCTAGAAGCCTCTCTGCAGCACATGGCACCTGACTCCCTAACACTGAGCCAGATAATGCCGCCTTGCTACGCATTCACCCTCCTACAGGGTCAAATTAGTGCAATTCAAACTTTTACCAGCATAGTTAGACCACTTCTAAGCCTCTCTGTAGCACTTAACACCTTTTAATTCCTGACAACTGAATTAGAAAGTGCCTCCTTCGTATAGTTACACCTTACTACAGGGTCAGATTAGTGCAGTCCAGCCTTTCACTAGCATAGTTATAACACCTCCAAGCCTCTCTGCAGCAAATGACACCTTCTAATTCCTTAGCACTGACCTTGAGAGTGGCACCTTCCTACAGGGTCAGATTTGTGCAGTCCAGCCTTTCACTATCATAGTTATAACACCTCAAAGCCTCTCTGCAGTACATGACACCTAGTTCCCTAGCACTGAGAGTGCCACCTTCCTACACCTCCACCTTCCTACAGGGTCAGATTAGTGCAGTCCAGCATTTCACTAGCATAATTATAACACCTCCAAGCTTCTCTACAGCACATGACACCTTCTGATTCCCTAGCACAGAGCTTGAGAGTGCCACCTTCCTACACCTTCACCCTCTTACTGGGTCAGTTTAGTGCAGTCCAGCTTTTCACTAGCATAGTTATAACATATCCAAGCCTCTCTGCAGCACATGACACCTTCTGATTCCCTAGCACTGAGCCAGAGAGTGCCACCTTCCTACACCTTCACCTTCCTAGATGGTCAGATTAGTGCAGTCCAGTTTTTTACAAGCATTGTTATAACACCTCAAAGTCTCTCTGTAGTACATGACACCTTCTGATTCCCTAGCACTGCGCTTGAGAGTGCCACATTCCTACACCTTCACTTTCCTACATGGACAGAGTAGTGCAGTCCAGTCTTTCACCACCATAGTTCTAACACCTCCAAGCCTCTCTGCAGCACATGCAACCTGATTCCCTAGCACTGGGGCAGAGAGTGCCACCTTTCTACGCATTCACCGTCTTACATGGTCAAATTAGTGCAGTCTAGCCTTTCACTAGCATAGTTAGAGCACCTTCAAACCACTCTGCAGCACATGACACATTTTAATTCCTTAGCACTGAGATATAAAGTGCCTCCTTCCTACAGTTGCACCTTCCTACACCTTCACTTTCCTACAGGGTCAGATTAGTGCAGTCCAGCCTGTCACTAACATAGTTATAACACCTCCAAGCCTCTCTGCAGCACATGACACCTGGTTCTCTAGCACTGAGCCTGAGAGTGCCACCTTCCTACACCTTCACCTTCTTTCAGGGACAGATTAGTGCAGTTCAGCCTTTCACTAGCATAGTTAAAACACCTTCAAGCCACTCTGCAGCACATGACACCTTCTTATTCATTGGCACTTAACTAAAAAGTGCCACATTCCTACAGCTGCATCTTCCAACAGGGACAGATTAGTGCAGTCCAGCCTTGCAATAGCATATTTATAACACCTTCAAGCTTTTTTGCAACACATGGCACCTTCTGATGCCCTAGAACAGAGCTTGAGAGTGCTACCTTCCTACACCTACACCCTCCTACAGTGTCAGATTAGTCCAGTCCAGCCTTTCACTAGCATAGTTATAACACCACCAAGCCTCTCTGCAGCACATGACACCCTCTGATTCCACAGCACTGAGTCAGAGAGTGCCACCCTCCTACTATGTCAGAATAGTTCAGTACAGCTTTTCATTAGCATAGTCATAACACCTTGAATCCTCTCTTCATCACTTGACACCTTTACATTCCCTAGCCCTGTGCAAGAGAGTGCCAACTTCCTACACTTTCACTTTCCTACATCGTCAGATTAGTGCAGTCCAGCCATTCACTAGCATAGTTATAACACCTCCAAGCCTCTCTGTAGCACATGCTACCTTCTGATTCCTTAACGCAGAGCCTGAGAGTGCCGCCTTCCTACACTTTCATCCTCCTACAGGGTCAGATTAGTGTAGTCCAGCCTTTCACCAACATAGTTATAACACCTTCAATCCTCTCTGCAGCACATGGCACCTTATTCCCTTACACTAAGTCAGAGAGTGCCGCCTTCCTACACTTTCATCTTCCTACAGGGTCAGATTAGTGTAGTCCAGCCTTTCACCAACATAGTTATAACACCTTCAAGCCTCTCTGCAGCACATGACACCTTCTAATTCCTTAGCACTGAGCCAGAGAGTGCCACCTTCCTACACCTTCACCTTCCTACAGCGTCAGATTAGTGTAGTCCAGCCTTTAACTAGCATGGTTATAACATCTCCAAGCATCTCTGCAGCACATGACACCTGGGGCGGTATCAATAAATACTCCTAGCAGTACTTTTAGAAGTGCTGCTAGAAGCTCTTTTCCTTTTAGCAGTAGCTTTTAACTTTACTGCTATAGTCTGTCCAAATTACTTTGCCAATAATAATTATTTACGCCGAAAAGCCCCTCCCCAATTCTGGCTAAGCTCCGACCCCCCTTCACCTGATTGGCTGTTCATGACGTTATGTGTTGTATCAAAGACACGTACCAAATATACATAATTAAGATAATCTGACTAGTTTTATGATTAAAAAAATATTCGTAATTTAATTGAATGGCGGCACTCTACTTTAACAATCAATGGCATCACCTAAGAAACAAAGAACAATAATAAGTATGTCAGTTTTGAATGGATAACAAACAAGCAATGTGAAGGATTATATTATAGCTACCTTTTATGTAAGTAATTTTTTCGTCATTATTTCCTACATAGCTCATTCACATAGGCATACTAAATATAATCACATACAAAAATATCTTCTACAGTAACTTCATACAGGTAGGAATCATTGTATTAAGGAATAAGTTTTGTATCCTTGGCTTGGAGGGACGGGTGTACGCTCGCGGAACAGCGGGTGACGGTGAACGACGCGCCCGTCCCTCCAAGCCACAGATACGAAAGTTATTACTTATTCCTACCTGTATGAATTTACTGTAGAAGAAATGTTTTATGTGATTATATTTAGTATACCTATGTGAATGAGCTATGTAGGAAATAATGACGGAAAGTGTGCATTACTTAATAGGTAGCATACTATAATCGCCTTCAATGCCACATTGTTTGTTTTTAATTGGCGCCTCCCCCCTGGAACAGCTGTTTGTCCGTATTTTTATTGGTACAACACTTCAGACACGATCATTAGTGCGCGGGGGCGACCAGTCAGCTGTTATTATCGTTATTATATTGAATGAGACATCCGAAAAGTTAGCTTTTAAGTCGTTAAAGAGAGTGCCACCTTCCAACACATTCATCTTCCTACAAGGTCAGATGGGTGCAGCCCAGCCTTTCACTAGCATAGTTATAACACCTCCAAGCCTCCCTGCAGCACATGACACCTGATTCCCTAGCACTGAGCCAGAGAGTGCCACCTTCCTACGCGTTCATCTTTCTACAACGTCAGAATAGTGCAGTCCAGCCTTTCACTAGCATAGTTATAACACCTCCAAGCCGCTCTGAAGCACATGACACCTAATTCCCTTGAACTGAGCCAGAGAGTGCCACCTTCCTACACGTTCACCTTCGTACAGCGACAGATTAGTGCAGTCCAGCCTTTCACTAGCATAACTATAACACCTCCACGCCTCTCTGAAGTACATGACATCTTTTGATTCCCTAGCATTGAGCCAGAGAGTGCCTCCTTCCTACAGGTGGATCTTGTTACAGGGTCAGATAAGTGCAGTCCAGCTTTTCACTAGTAGGGTTATAACACCTCCAAGCCGCTCTGAAGCACATGACACCTAATTCCCTTGAACTGAGCCAGAGAGTGCCACCTTCCTACACGTTCACCTTCCTACAGCGACAGATTAGTGCAGTCCAGCCTTTCACTAGCATAACTATAACACCTCCACGCCTCTCTGAAGCACATTACACCTTCTGATTCCGTAGCACTGATCCAAAGAGTGCCACCTTCCTACACCTCCATCTTCCTTCACGGTCAGATTAGTTTAGTCCAGCCTTTCACTAGCATATTTACAACACCTCCACGCCTCTCTGCAGCACATGTCAACTAATTCCCTAGGACTGAGGATGAGAGTGCCACCTTTCTACACCTTTACCTTCCTCCAGCGTCAGATTAGTGCAGTGCAGCCTTTCACTGACTAACTAACTTTCACTAACCATGAACTTTACATTTCAGCACGGTATCGTGCCAAATCTATTCTCCGACTTACCAAAACCACTTTTATCAATAGAAATGTAAACACCTTGCTTTCTCTAATTCATCCCTTGACTTCTGGTACCTAGCAGCAATATCACCAATTTCACTTCTTCCTCTTTCTCTCCTATCCTTAACCCTGACGGGAGCACTGCCGTCTTGTCTATCTCTAAGGCTGAACTCTTTGCTCACACATTCTGTAAGAACTCCACCCTGGACGATTCTGGGCATATTCCTCCTACTCATACCCCCTCTGACTCCTTTATACCTATTATTAAGATTTTTCATAATGATGTTTTCTATGCCCTCTCTGGCCTTAACTCTCAGCAGTCTAATTGACCTGATGGAATGCTTTCTATTGTCCTTAAAAACTTTGCCTCCGTGATGACACCCTGCCTGGTCAAACTCTTTCGCCTCTGCCTGTCAACATCTACCTTTCCTTCCTGCTTGAAGTTTTGCTTTGTACAGCCTGTGCCTAAGAATGGTGACCGTTCCAATCCCTCAAACTACCGCCCTATTACTTCATTTTCCTGTCTATCTAAACCTTTTGAATCAATCCTTAACCGGATTATTCAAAAGCACCTTTCCAATTTTAACCTTCTATCTGATCGCCAGTATGGGTTCCGCAATGAGCGTTATACTGGCGATCTTCTTGCTCTCTTAACTGACTCTTGGTCATCCTCTCTTAGCCGTTTCGGTGACATATCTAAAGCTTTCGGTAGAGTCTGGCAAAAGTCTCTGCTTTCTAAACTGCCCTCTTTAGGATTATATTCCTCCCTTTGTTCCTTTATATCCAGTTTCCTTTCCGGCCGTTCTATCTCTGCGGTGGTAGACGGTCACTCTTCTTCCCCTAAGCCTATCAACAGTGGTGTTCCACAAGGCTCTGTTCTATCACCCACTCTCTTCCTGTTATTTATCAATAATCTTTCCATAACAAACTGTCCTGTCCACTCATTCGCCGACGACTCCACTTTGCATTATTCGACTTCTTTCAATAGAAGGCCATCTCAACAGGAAGTACACGACTCCAGACTGGAGGCTGCAGAACAGTTAAACCTCAGACATTGCTATCATTTCCGATTGGGATAGAAGGAACCTTGTGTCCTTCAGTGCCTTAAAAACTCAATTTCTCACCTTATCAACTCGAAACAATCTTCCAAACACCTATCCCCAATTCTTCGATAATACTCAGCTGTCACTTTCTTCAACATTAAATGTCCTCAGTCTATCCTTAACTCAAAATCTCAACTGGAAACTTCATATTTCCTCTCTCGCTAAATCAGCTTCCTCAAGGTTGGGCGTTCTGTATCGTCTCCGCCAGTTCTTCTCCCTCGCACAGTTACTATCCATAAACAGTGGCCTTGTCCGCCCTCGTATGGAGTATGCATCTCAAGTGTGGGGGGGGCTCCACTAACACAGTTCTTCTGGACAGAGTGGAGTCTAAGGCTCTTCGTCTCATCAGTTTTCCTTCTTCATTCTGATAGTCTTCTACCTTTTTAATTCCGTCGCGATGGTGCCTCTTCCTATCTTCTGTAGCTATTTTCACGCTGACTGCTCTTCTGAACTTACTAGCTGCATGCCTCCCCACCCCCTTTCCTCGGCCCTGCTGCACACGACTTTCTCCTCTACTGTCCAAACCCCTATTGCAAGAATTAACCAGCATCTTCACTGTTTCATCCTTCACGCTGGTAAACTCTGGAACAATCTTCCTTCATCTGTATTTCCTCCTGCCTACGACTTGAACTCTTTCAAGTGGAGGGTATCAGGACACCTCTCCTGAAACTGCCCTTTCTTTCGGCCACCTATTTTGATAATTTTTTGGGAGCAGCGATTAGCGAGCTTTTTTTTACATTTTACGCACAATTGAAAAAAAATTAAGTAATCAAAGCTCCTGGTCCAGACAAAATTACCCCTAGGGTCTTAAAAGAAATCAAACATCAAATTTGTAAACCGCTCTCCATCATATTCAATAAATCTTTAACAGCTGGAAAAGTTCCGTCTGATTGGAAACTAGCAAATGCCACAACAATTTTCAAAATAGGGACAAGTCTCATCCAGGAAACTATCGACCAATTAGCCTGACATCGATTGTGTGTAAGTTAATGGAGACTATCATTCGCGACAATATGGTGAAATTCTTCGAAGAAAATAATATAATAAATAATTCGCAACATGGCTTCCGTATTAAATGTTCGTGTTTAACTAACTTACTTGATTGTTTTCATTATATTTTTTAGGTGTTCGATGAAAGCAGATCAGTAGATATCATATATCTGGATTTTCAAAAGGCATTTGATAAGGTCCCCCAGCAACGATTGCTCAGCAAACTATTGGCGCACGGTATCTCGGGTAACATTCACAATTGGCTTGTG
Source organism: Eriocheir sinensis (assembly GCF_024679095.1). Taxonomy (NCBI): domain Eukaryota; kingdom Metazoa; phylum Arthropoda; class Malacostraca; order Decapoda; family Varunidae; genus Eriocheir; species Eriocheir sinensis. The sequence continues at coordinate 884,437 of NW_026112165.1, read as the reverse complement.
GACTGGCTCTCTGAGCGGAAACAGAGAGTAGTTCTAAACGGTGTTACATCTAACTGGCTCGATGTCAGAAGCGGCGTACCTCAAGGATCAGTGCTTGGCCCCATGCTCTTCTTAATTTATGTTAATGATATCGATGATGGGCTCACTTGCAAAGTATCAAAATTTGCTGATGATACAAAAATTTGCTAGTAAAGTAACTGCGACACTCGACGAAGAAGCTTTACAATCATATCTAGATCGACTTGCACGTTGGGCCAATCAATGGCGAATGAAATTTAACGTTGACAAATGTAAAGTGTTGCACATCGGAAAAAAATAACAATCGCGTTCGGCCAACAACTTTCTGCAGTAAGTAAAGAAAAGGACCTTGGAATCACTATATCAAGCGATTTAAAGCCCGGTCAGCATTGTTCAGAGGTACTTAAAACTGCAAACAAATTGGTTGGCTTCATCGGACGAGTCTTTAGTAATATAACGGAAAAAGTAATTATAACTGTATAGTTCGTTGGTTCGACCCCGTCTAGAGTACTGTGTACAGTTTTTGGTCTCACAATTACAGAAAAGACATAGAAAAGATGGAACGGGTTCAACGAAGAGTAACAAAGATGATTTCTAGGTTGAAAAATTTGTCATATGAACAAAGGCTTAAAGAAGTAAATTTATTCAGCCTATCAAAACGAAGAATGCGAGGCGATCTAATAGAAGTGTTTAAAATGTTTGAAGGATTCAGTGATATTAATGCGGAAGATTACTTTACAATTGATCGATCAAATAGAACAAGAAGAAATCACAATTTAAAGTTAGTGGTAGCAGTAATGGTAGTTCTTTCCTCTTTCCTACATAATTTCCATGCAGTTTTTCCATGCTGCAATATTCTTTTTCCTTTCCTGCCAGCTTTGGCTGGAGGGATGGGGGGTGGGGAGGAGCCTTCGCCTTTGCTGTCCTTCATCTTCCACCTTTGATTAGATAGTTAGTGTAGCTTGTCACAAACAGCCTCGTAAGAACCATCAGGTCTGCTGTTATTTGTTCTTCCTTTTGTTCTTTGTACATCTTCACCTTCCTACAGGGACAGATTAGTGCAGTCAAGCCTTTCACTAGCATAGTTAAAACACCTCCAAGTCTCTCTGCAGCACATGACACATTCTGATTCCCTTGCTTCGAAACTCTTTCTGAACTGGCGGAGCAGGCCAATTGGATGTTAACTAAACCACCGATAAATGCGTTCACTAGCCTCTGGCTACCCGCGGGCAGTGGGAAGAGGTATGACGCCGACTGTGTGAGAGAGTCTCCCTCACTCACCGTCTCGACCTCATCCCTACTGATACGTTGAACCCAGCTCCTAGTCACCAAGCTTGTTAGTGTTATATTGATACAATGTTAAGGTTACTTAAAGAGTCGAGTTGACACACACCGTCTCGACCTCATCCCTACTGATACGTTGAACCCAGCTCCTAGTCACCAAGCTTGTTAGTGTTATTTTGATACAATGTTAAGGTCACTTAAAGAGTCGAGTTGACACACACCGTCTCGACCTCATCCCTACTGATACGTTGAACCCAGCTCCTAGTCACCAAGCTTGTTAGTGTTATACTGATACAATGTTAAGGTTACTTAAAGAGTTGAGTTGACACACACCGTCTCGACCTCACCCCCACAAGTTCCCTAGCATACTGACTGAGCTGGTACCTCACTTGTTGTGTGTCACAATGTAGTACGTGAACATCCCCTTTTGTGTGGGCTTATGATCACCCCCTTGGTATCTTAACCCCACACCAATACCTTCCCCCATGCTCATCTTTGTGAACACATATCGATCGCTGGTTGAAGAGAGACATTTTTTTTGTATAATTCTGCACCATAGAAATTTGACCAGGGAAGTTTTTGATAGCTATTGCCAGGACTCTATATTTATATCTATATCTATATCTATCTATATCTATCTATATCTATCTATCTATCTATATCTATATCTATATCTATCTATCTATCTATCTATCTATCTATCTATCTATCTATCTATATGCGTGTATATATATATATATATATATATATATATATATATATATATATATATATATATATATATATATATATATATATATTAATATATCTATCTATCTATCTATCTATCTATATATCTATATATCTATAAATCTATCGATCTATCTATCTATCTATCTATCTATATATATATATATATATATATATATATATATATATATATATATATATATATATATATATATATATATATATATATATATATATATATATATATATATATATATATATATATATATATATATATACATATATATATATATATATATATATATATATATATATATATATATATATATATATATATATATATATATATATATTATGAAATTATCGGTTATGGGTAGGCCCTTCTAATGACTGGAATGACGAGTTCTAATCAGTATTGTAGAGTACTTCGGTGAAAGCTCGCGTCCATTACCAACAGAGTGAGTTGTCAATAGAATTGTTAATTAACTTCAATAAGCTCGCTATCATTACCAACAGAATGACAAAGTGTAAATAATATTGCTACTTAACTTGAATAGGTTCGCTACCATTATACACCAACAGAATGTGAATAAACTTAATCATAATTTAACATTGTATTGCGTAACCCTAACAACAATGAAACTCACTTAATAATAATATATTAAAAACAGAGGATCGAAGCTGAAGGCAACACACTAGCATAGTTATAACACCTCCAAGCCTCTCTGCAGTACATGAAACCTTATGATTCCCTAGCACAGAGCTTGAGAGTGTCACCTTCCTTCACCTTCGCCTTCCAACAGGGTCAGATCAGTGCATTCCAGCCTTTCACTAGCATAGTTATACCACCACCAAGACACTCTACAGCACATGACACCTTCTGATTCACTAGCCCTAAGCCAGAGAGTGCCACCTACATACAGGGTCAGATCAGTGCAGTCCAGATTACACTAGCATAGTTATAACACATCCGAGCCTCTCTGAAGAACATGGCACCTTCTGATCCCCTACCACTGAGCCAGCGAGTGCCACATTCCTACACCATCACCTTTCTAAAGTGTCGGATTAGTGCAGTCCAGCCTATCACTAGTATAGTTATAACACCTCCAAGCCTCTCTGCAGCACATGACACCTTTTGATTCCCTATCAAAGAGCTTGAGAGTACCACCTTCCAAAGCCTTAACCTCCCTGCAGGGTCAGATTAGTGCAGTCCAGCCTTTCAGTAGCATAGGAATAACGCCTCCATGCCTCTCTGCAGCACATGACAGCTTCTGATTCCCTAGCACGGAGCCAGGGAGTGCCACCTTCCTACAGGGTCAGATTAGTGCAGTCCAGCCTTTCAGTAGCATAGGAATAACGCCTCCATGCCTCTCTGCAGCACATGACACCTTCTGATTCCCTAATACTGAGCCAGAGAGTGCCACATTCCTACGCCTTCACCTTCCTACAAGCTCCTCTGCAGCACAAGACACCTTCTCATTTCCCAGCACAGATGCAGAGTGCCACCTTCCAACACCTCCACCTTCTTTCAGGGTCAGATTAGTTCAGTCTAGCCTTTCACTAACATAGTTATTACACCTCCAAGCCTTTCTGCAGCACATGACACCTCTTGATTCCCTAGCCTTGACCTTGAGAGTGGTGCCTTTCTGCAGGATCAGATTTGTGAAGTCCAGCCTTTCACTAGCATAGTTATAACACCTCCAAGCCTCTCTGCAGCACATGACATCTTCTGACTCCCTAACACTGAGCCAGAGAGTGGCACCCTCCTACAGTTGCACATTCCAACAGGGTCAACTTAGTGCAGTCCAGCTTTTCACTAGCATAGTTATAACACCTCCAAGCCTCTCTGCAGCACAGGACACCTTCTGACTCCCTAGCACTAAGCCATAAAGTGCCACCCTCCTACAGGGTCAAATTAGTGCATTCCAACCGTTCACTAGCATAGTTATAACACCTCAAAGCCTCTATGCAGCACATGACAACTGCTGATTCCTTTGCACTGACCCAGAGAGTGCCACCTTCCTATAAGGACAGATTAGTGCAGTTCAGCTTTTCACTAGCAGAGTTATAACGCCTCCAAGCCTCTCTGCAGCACATGACACCTTCTGATTCCCTACCACTGAGCCAGAGAGTGCCACCTTCCTACAGCTGCAACTTCCTACAGGGACAAATTAGTGCAGTCCAGCCTTTCACTAGCATAGTTATATCACCTCCAAGCCTCCCTGCCGCATATGACACATTTTGATTTCCTAGCACAGTGCTTGACAGTGCCAACTTCCTACATCTTCACCTTCGTACAGGGTCAGATTAGTACAGTCCAGCCTTTCACCAGCATAAGTATAACACTTCCAAGCCTCTCTGCAGCACGTGACACATTCTGATTCCCTAGCACTAAGCCAGAGAGTCCCACCTTCCTACACCTTCACCTTCGTCAGATTAGTGCAGTCCAGCCTTTCACTAGCATAGCTGTAACACCTCCAATCCTCTCTGCAGCATATACGACCTTTAGATTCCCTTTGAGCCAAGGAGTGCCACCTTCCTACAACTTCACCTTCCAAGAGATTAGTGCAGTCCAGCCTTTCACTAGCATAGCTGTAACACCTCTAAGCCTCTCTGCAGCATATACGACCTTTAGATTCCCTTTGAGCCAAGGAGTGCCACCTTCCTACAACTTCACCTTCCTAGAGAGCCAGATTAGTGCAGTCCAGTCGTTCACTATCATAGTTATAACACCTCTAAGCCTCTCTGCAGCACATGACACCCTCAGATTCCCTAGCACTGAGCTTGAGCGTGCCACTTTCCTACAGGGCTAGATTAGTGCAGTCCAGCATTTCAGTAGCATAGATATAACACCACCAAGCCTCTCTGCAGCACATGGCACCTTCTGATTCCCTAGCACTGAGCCAGAGAGTGCCACTTTCCTACACCTTCACCTTCTTACAGGGTCAGAATAGTGCAGTCTAGCCTATCACTAGCATAGTTATAACACCTCCAAGCCTCATTGCAGCACATGGCACCTTCTTTTTCCTGAGCATTGAGCCAGAGAGTGCCACCTTCCTACAGGTCAGATTAGTGCTGTCCAGCCTTTCACTAGCATAGGTATAACACCTCCAAGCCTCTCTGCAGCACATGACACCTTCTGATTCCCTATGAATGAGCCAGATAGTGCCACCTTTCTACAGTGTCAGATTACTGCAGTCCAGCTGTTGTATAGTCATTACACCTCAGCGGCACCGAAGCACTGAGCAGCTCTTCGGAACAGCAATCCGAGGATACATGTACTGCCAAGGCTCGAGGATCGGACATTCCCTGTCTGGCCTCTTTATAGAATACATCGCAACCCCCGCTCCCTCGTGTGTGTCATTCACTCCTCAACACGTGGCGACGAGGATGGGATTCTGAAGGAATCGAGTGAAACCCCGAGGACGAGAATGGCAGCAATAATTGGAGCGGTGGAGCAGTACTCAGAGGGAGAAGATTTCGAGGCCTATACAGAAAGGTTCGAAGAGTTCCTGGAGGTAAGTAATATCACCGAGGAGAATCGGAAACGGGCGTTGTTCCTGACTGTCTGCGGCCCGACGGTGTATCAATTACTGAGGAACCTGTGCGCCCTGGGGAAACCCTCTGAGAGGACACTGAAGGAATTGATTCGTCTCGCTACTCAGCACTATGCGCCCAAAGTTTCAGTGGTAGTGGAAAGGATCAAATTCAACAATCAGCAGTTACGTGGCAGAACTGAAGAGGAAAGCTTCCAACTGCAGCTTTGGGGCAAACTTAACAGAGCAGCTTCGAGAAAGATTCGTCGGTGGAGTGTCGAGCGAACGGATCCGGCGGAGGCTGTTACGAGAGGGCGACGACTTAACTTGGGACAAAGCTTGCAAACTGGCATTATCGATGGAGGCAGCAACCACGGAGGCGAAGGTACTGGGAGGGGAGCACAAAGAAGCCCAGGTGAACAGAGTGGAGCCGCCGCGAACGAAGCCCGGGGACCAGAAAGAACCAACGAGCAGGTGGGACAAGGCCAGGCTGCAAAACAAGTACTTGCCTCGTGAGGGGGCACGTAGTAGTGTAACTTGTAATCGGTGTGGCAGTAGTTACCACAAGGCAACGGAGTGCCCATTTAAGGACAAGGAATGCTTCAGGTGCAGTCGTAAAGGCCTCACCAGGCGAATGTAATGTGTCGACGGCGGGGCAGAGTAAATAGCGTGGATGATGAGGAGCAAGAGATTAGTGATGAAGAAGAGAGGGTGGAGGTGTTTGGTATTTTACAGCTGCCTGGACAACAGCGGAGAACCCGGAAAACCCCACCACTGACTGTAGACGTGAGCGTGCAGGGCACAGAGATACGCATGGAGGTGGACACGGGAGCGAGCAGCACGGTCATCAGCGAGGAGGAGTGGAACAGGCTACGCAGCAAACCAAGACTTGAAGCCTCCAACAGGCAGTTAGTCACATACACAGGTGAGGCACTTCAGGTACGAGGAGTAGCCATGCTGGAGGTCAAGTTTAAAAATAAAGTAGAAACTCTGCCGTTAAAGGTAGTGAAAGGAACAGGGCCCTCGCTCCTGGGTCGTGACTGGCTACTGGTGATTCAGCTGAGCTGGAAGGAGATGGTAGGCAGACTTGGAGTTGCGGAGAAGAATGGGGATAAGCCTACCACAATCCTACACAAGCACAGTGAGGTCTTTTCACAGTCTTTAGGGCACATGCCGATCAAAGCACACCTGCGTCTCAAGGAAGGAGCACGACCGGTGCCACACGCCCTTTACCCACTCGTGGACCAGGAGCTGGAGAGGTGGATTAAGGAAGGTGTTGCCGAGCCCGTGGAGACTGACAACAGCAGTGGCTAGGCGACACCGTTGGTGGTAGTGCCCAAAGCAGATGGCAAAGTAAGGCTGGCGGCTGACTACAGAGTGACGGTAAATCCCCAGGTGGATATAGTTAAGCACCCCTTACCCTCCCCGGAAGAGTTGTTTACAAGGATAAAAGGGAAGAGGTTTGCAAAGCTAGATTTGAGAGATGCTTATCTACAGATGGAGTTAAGTGAGGAATCAAGAGACCTAACAACTGTAGCTACGCATAGAGGATTGTTGAGGATGAACATATTGCCCTTTGGTTTAGATTGCTGTGGGGACATTTTCCAGGCGGCGATGGACAGAATATTAGAAGGAATCCCCTCCTGTGTGGCATACTTAGACGACTTGCTGGTGATGGGCACGAACACATAAGACCTGATTGAAACTCTGGACAAAGTGCTGGGCAGACTGAAAGAGAATGAGATTCGGCTCAAAAGGTCAAAGTGTGAATTCAATTTGCAGGAGGTTCACGGAGCTGAAACCCATACCCGAGAAGACCGAAGCAATAAGGAGGATGCCGAACCCGAGTGCTGTACCGACACTCCGGAGCGTATTGGGAGCGGTGGGTACTAGTCCCGGCTGTTGCCACACCTCGCCACTACGTTGTTGCCATTGTATGAGCTACTCAAGAAGGGAGTTAAGTGGCGATGGACCAAGGAATGTGAAGAGGCGATGGCAAGGGTAAAACAGACGGTGGCCAGCAACCCAGTATTGGTGATATACGGTCCACAACTACCGGTCAAACTGGTAACAGACGCGAGCGAAGTAGGAGTCGGAGCGGCGCTAATGCAAGTCTTTCCAGGAGACATAGAAAGGCCGGTGGCGTATGCGTCAAGAATACTGACACAAACAGAGCAGAAATATCCCATCGTAGAAAAGGAAGCTTTGGCAGTTTATTACGGTATTAGGAAATTTCATCAGTATTGCTATGAGAGGAAGTTTACCCTTGTCAGTTATAACAAAGCACTTTCCAGAATACTGAACCCCAGCAGAGAGATGCCGCCGTTGGAGGCAGCGATACGCCCTTCAACTAGCAGCCTACAGCTACGATGTGGGGGTAAGACCCTCTGCAGACATGAGGGTCGCCGACACCTTGTCCAGACTACCGCTCGGGCATCGTCGACAAAGGAGCAGAAAGAATAGAGAGGGAAACCAAGACAAGTAACGTGTTATATATGGACGAGGGGCCTTCAGTGACAGCAGGAGAAGTGTCAGCGGCAACGCGGCGTGACAGAGTCCTGGGAAAGGTGCTGGCAGTAAGGTCAGGCGGATTGCCGGAGGAGGCAACAGCAGAGGTAAGCAGTTACAAGTCTCGGATGGAGGAACAGTCGACAGAGGGGATTGCTTAATGGGGGAGGCAGAGTGGTGATACCGGCGTCCCTGCAAGACAAGGTGAAAGAGGAGCTGCATGTGGGCACTCAGGATGTGTGAGGATGAAGCAGCTGGCTCGACGATGTGTGTGGCGGCCGGGTCTCGACAAGGAGCTGGAGGAATTGCGAAAGCGTGTCCAGGATGTGCGGAGAAGGGCAGCACCACCACAGTCAGCGGTCCACCCATGGGAGAGAACACGAGGCAGAGGCTCCATGCAGATTTTGCGGGGCCAATTATGGGAACAACGCTTCTCATAGTAGTGGATAGCTACTCAAAGTGGATAGAGGCAGTACCAATGAAAACCACGACAACGGCACGAACTATTCATGAACTGAGTGTACTGTTTAGCAGGCTTGGTTTACCCCTACAGCTATGCACAGGCAATGGCCCGCAGTTTACGTCGGAAGAGATGGCATCTTTCGTCAAGCAGAATGGAATCCGGCACATCAGAGTGGCGCCATACCACCCGGCGAGTAACGGACTGGCGGAGAGAGCGGCGAGCACTGTGAAGGAAGGAATAAAGGCAATGATGGGGGGCTGCAAGTCGGGGGAAAGGAGCCTGTTTAAATTTCTGTTAAACTATCGTTCTACTCCACACAGCACAACAGGGAAAACACCGGCGGAAATGCTGATGGGCAGGAATATACGTTCAAAACTAGACCTACTTCTGCCCGACGAAGAGACCGCGATGGAGAGCAGGCAAGACCAACAGATGACGGGGAAAAGGGTAAGAACATTCCGGGAAAATGACATAGTTTGGGCAAGAAGCTATGTGGGACCGAAATGGAGGAGAGGGAGAATAATAGCCAAGACGGGACCACTGTCCTACGAAGCAGATGTTGGAGGAAATACCTTGTGGTCCCGCCACGCGGATCAAATAATTTTGGTAAGCAGTGGCAGGCCTGCCCAGGACAAAATTAGCGGAGAATCCCCATTGTCATCAGGTGACGACCAAGTGTCCCAGAGAGGTAACAAGCAGGCCACGGACGTAGACACCCCAGCTGCCCAAGGGGAGACGGCTGAGCGGCGAGGGGACGATAGGGACACGGAGGCACGCAGCGGGGCAGCGGCGAATATACAGCATCCCCAGCAAGTAGACAGAAGACAATCCAGATAACCACGACCGGGAACAGAGGGGAGGGCGTCAACCAAACCGGGAGAGGCGGCAGCAGAGCCGCCGACAGGGGCAGGACAAACGCGCCAGCCGGAGGGATCAACAGGAGAGACACCCGGGGAAAAAGGTAACTTATGCCGAGACGAGGCGACGATCGGCACGACAAAGGAAGCCGCCTGGCAGATATCAAGCAACTATGTAAATGGTGACGGCAGTAAAGGGGAGTTTTGGTGACGGGAGATGGTGGTGGATATTTGGGGGATAAGATAAAACTTTAGTAGGAGGGTGAGGTGTTGTAGAGCCATTACCCTTCAGCGGCCCCGAAGCACTGAGCAGCGCTTTGGAACAGCAATCCGAGGATACATGTACTGCCAAGGCTCGAGGATCGGACATTCCCTGTCTGGCCTCTTTATAGAATGCATCGCAACCCCCGCTCCCTCGTGTGTGTCATTCACTCCTCAACACCAGCATCTCACTAACATAGTTATAACACCTCCAAGCCTCTCATCAGCACATGGCACCTTCTGATTCACTAGCACTTAGCCAGAGAGTGCCACGCTCCTACAGGGTCAGATTAGTGCAATCCAGCATTTCATTATCATTTTTGTAACACCTCCAAGCCTCTCTGCAGCACATGACACCTTCTGATTCCCCAGCACTGAGCTTGAGAGTACCACCTTCCTACACATTCATCTTCCTAGAGGGCCAGATTAGTGAAGTCCAGCCTCTCACTAGTATAGTTATAACACTTCCAAGTCTCTCTGCAGCACATAACACCTTCTGATTCCCTAGAACTGAGACAGTGTGTGCCACCCTCCTACAGGGTCAGATTAGTGCAGTCAAGCCGTTCACTGGCATAGTTATAACACCTCCAAGCCTCTCTGCAGCACATGACACCTTCTGATTCCCTAGGACTGAGGCAGAGAGTGCCACCTTCCTACACCTTCACCTTCCTACATAGTCAGATTAGTGGAGTCCAGCATTTCACAAGCATATTTATAACATCCCCAAGCCGCTCTGTAGCACATGGCACCCTCTGATTCCCAATCACAGAGCCAGAGAGTGCCACCTTCCTATCCCTTCACCTTTCTACAGGGTCAGATTAGTGCAGTCCAGCCTTTCACTATCATAGTTATAACACCTCTAAGGCTCTCTGCAGCACATGACACCTTATGATTCCCTAACACTGAGCCAGAAAGTGCCACCTTCCTAAACCTTCACCTTCCTACAGGGTCAGACTAGTGCAGTCCAGCCTCTCACTGGCATGGTTATAACATCTCCAAGCCTTTCAGCAGCACATGACACCTTCTGATTCCCTAGCACTGAGCTTGAGAGTGCCATCTTCTTACACCTTCTCCTTCCTAAAGTGTCAGATTATTGCAATCCAGCCTTTCACTAGCAAAGTTGCAACACCTCCAAGACTCTCTGCAGCACATGATACCTTCACCTTCCTACAGGTCAGATTAGTGCAGTCCAGCCTTTCACTATCATATTTATTACACCTCTAAGCCTCTCTGCAGCACACGACACATTTTGATTCCCTAGCACTGAGCCAGAGAGTGCCACCTTCCTACACCTCCGTCTTCCTACAGGGTCAGATTAGTGCAGTCCAACCTTTCACTAGCATTGTTATAGCAACTCCAAGCCTCGCTGCAGCACATGACATCTGATTCCCTAGCACTGAGCCAGATAGTGCGACCTTTCTACAGTGTCAGATTACTGCAGTCCAGCCTTTCACTAGCATAGTTATAACAACTCCAAGCCTCTCTGCCGCACATGACTCCTTCTGATTTCCTTGCACTCAGCCAGACAGTGTCACCTTCCTACATATCCACCTTCCTACATGGTCAGATTAGTGCAGTCCATTCTTTCACTAGCATTTATATAATACCTCCAATCCTCTCTGCTGCATATGACACCTCATTCTCTAATAGTGAGCTTGAGAGTGCCACCCTCCTACAGGTCAGATTAGTGCAGTCCAGCCTTTCATTAGCACAGTTATAACACCTCCAAGCCTCTCTTCAGCATATGGCGCCTTCTTATTCACTAGCACTGAGCCTGATAGTGCCATTCTCCTACAGGGTCAGACTAGTGCAATCCAGCATTTCACTATCATTGTTATAACACCTCCAAGGGTCTCTGCAGCACAAGACACAGTCTCTAGCACTGAGCCAGTGAGTGCCACCTTCATTCAATGTCAAATTAGTGCTGTTCATTCTTTCACTAGCATAGTTATAACAACTCGAAGCCTCTCTGCAGCACATGGCACCTTATGATTCCCTAGCACAGAGCTTGAGAGTTCCACCTTCCTACACCTTCACCTTCCTACAGGGTCAGATTAGTGGAGTCCACCCTTTCACTATCATGGTTATAACAACTCCCGACCTCTCTGCAGCTCACGACACCTTCTGACTCCCTAGCACAGACCCATAGAGTGCCACATTCCTACACCTTCATCTTCCTACATTGCCAGATCAATGCAGTCCAGCATTTCACTAGCACTGGGGAGGCGGTAACTGAAAGGATAGCCTTACGGCCCAGCGTTCAAGAGCTCCAGGATGGACGTGGGCCTGAATCCTAGCCGCCGCACAGCTGAGGATTTTCAGTCACCGCCGAGTGGCTTAAGACTACACACAGACTGGCCTGACGACCACCTATCAACCAGGGCTCTAGATAACCTCTCCAAAGGGAGGATCAAAGATGAGTTCCGTTGGACAGCATCAGTCAACACAAGATAGTGCAACTATAAACACTCGCCTGCGCCAGAATGACCTGGGCCGACCATCAGGCCCCACCGGGTATAGCCTACCGGAGCAATAGGCCGCGACGTAAACAAAAAAAATAATTATAGCACCTCCAAGCCTCTCTGCAGCACATGACACCTGATTCCCTAGCACTGAGCCAGAGAGTGCCACCTTCCTACACCTTTACTTTCCTACAGGGTCAGATAAGTGAAGTGCAGCCATTTATTAACATAGTTATGACACCTCCAAGCCTCTATGTAGCACATGACACCTTCTGATTTCCTAGCACAGAGCTTCAGAGTGCCACCTTCCGACACTGTCACCTTCCTTCAGGATCAGATTGGTGGAGTCCAGCCTTCACCAACATAATTATAATACCTCCAAAACCCCTCTGCAACACTTGACACCATCGGATGCCCGACCACTGAGTTTGAAAGTGCCACCTTCCTACACCTTCACCTTCCTACAGGGTCAGATTAGTGCAGTCCAGCCTTTCAGTAGTATAGTTATAACGCCTCCAAGCCTTTCAGCAGTACATGACACCTTTTGATTCCCTAGCACTGAGCCAGAGAGTGCTATCTTCGTATAGGGTCAGGTTAGTGCAGTCTAGATTTTCATTACCATAGTTATAACACCTCAAAGCCTTTCTGCAGTACATGACAACTTTTGATTCCCTAGCACTAACCCAGAGTGTGCAATCTTCGTACAGGGTCAGATAAGTGCAGTCCAGCCTTTCACTAGCATAGTTATAACACCTTCAAGCCTCTCTGCACCACATGTCACCTTCTGATTCCATAAAACTGAGCCAGAGAGTGACACCTTCATACAATGTCAAATTAATGCTAGCTAGCTTTCACTAGCATATTTATAACAACTCCAAGCCTCTCTGTAGCACCTGCCACCTGATTAACTAGCACTGAGCTTGAGAGTTTCACCTTTATACACCTTCTCCTTCCTAAAGGGTCACATTAGTGCAATCCAGCATTTCTCTATAATTATTATAACACCTCAAAGCCTCTCTGCAGCACATGGCACCTTCTGATTCGCAAGCACTGAGCTTGACAGTGCCACCTTCCTACACATTCACCTTCCTACAGGGTCAGTCCAGTGCAATCCAGCATTTCTCTATCATTGTTATAACACCTCCAAGCCTCTCTGCAGCACATGACAAATTGTGATTCCCAAGCACTGAGCTTGAGAGTGCCACCTTTCTACACATTCACCTTCCTACAGGGTCAGATTTGTGCAGTCCAACCTTTCACTAGCATAGTTATAACACCTCCAAGCCTCTCTACAGCTCATGACACCTTCTGATTCCCTAGCACTGAGCCTTAGAGTGACACTTTCCTACAGGGTGAGATTAATGCAGTCCAGCCTTTCACTAACATAGTAATAACACCTCCAAGCCTCTCTGCAGCACATGACACTTTCTGATTCCTTAGTACTCAGCCAGTGAGTGTCACCTTCCTACATCTTCATCTTCCACAGGTCAGATTAGTGCAGTCTAGCCTTCCACTAGAATAGTTGTAAAACCACCAAACCTCTCTGCAGCAAGTGACACTTTCTGATTCCCTAGCACAGAGCCAGAGAGTGCCACCTTCCTACTGGAATAGAATAGTGCCGTCAAGCTTTTCTCTAGAATAGTTATAACACCTCCAAGCCTCTCTGCAGCACATGACACCTTCTGTTTCCCTAGCACTGAAAGAGTGAGTACCACCTACCTACAGGCTCAGAATAGTGCAGTCGAGCCATCACTAACATAACTATAACACCTATAAGCCTCTCTGCAGCACATGACTCCTTCAGTTTCCCTAGTACTGAGCCAAAGAGTGCCACCTCTGATTCCCTACCACAAAGCTTGATAGTGCCACATTCCTACACCTTTACCTTCCTACAGGGTCAGATTAGTGCAGTCCAGCCTTTCACTACATAGGTATAACACCTCCAAGCCTGTCTGCCTGTCTCCCTAGCACTAAGGCAGAGAGTGCCACCTTCCTACAGTGTCAGATGAGTGCAGTCCAGCATTTCACTAGCGTAGTTATAACACCTCCAAGCCTCTCTGCAGCACATAACACCAGATTCCCTAGCACTGAGCTTGAGAGTGCCACTTTCCTACAGGGTCAGATTAGTGCAGTCCAGCCTTTCACTCGCATAGTTACAACAACCCCAAACCTCTCTTCAGCACATGACACCTTCTGATTCCCTATCACTGAGATTGATAGTGCCACCTTCCTACACCTTCACCTTCCTACAGGGTCAGATTAGAGCAGTCCAGCCTTTCACTAGCATAGTTTTAACTCCTCCAATCCTATCTGCAGCACATGGCACCTTTTGATTCCCTAGCACTGAGCTTGAAAGTGCCATCTTCCTACACCTTCACCTTCCTACTGAGTCAGATTAGTTCAGTCCAGCCTTTCACTAGTATAGTTATAACACTTCCATGTCACTCTGCAGCACAAGACACCTTCTGATTCCCCTGCACTGAACCATAGAGTCCCACCTTCCTACACCTTCTCCGTTCTACATGGTCAGATTAGTGCAGTCCAGCATTTCACTACCATATTCCCGACCGCCTTGGAGACCGGCCAAACATACTAGACCTCTTTCTAATATCTAAAACGTCTGCTCACGCTGTCAAACTGTTCTCTCCGTTGGGCTCATATCGCTCCAGTACACCCTCTGGACCCACCGAAGAGGCGATGCTTCTGGCATTTTGCTTCAGCACTGTGGGACGACCTGAGGATGTACTTTTCCGATTTCTCGTTGAATGATTAATGCTTCCAGGATAGAGACCCCTCTGTGTGGGCCCAGCGCATCATAGAGGTGATTGTCTCAGGAATGGAGTCATACATTCCACGTACTTTCTCTACTCCTCATGCTTGGTTTAATCACGTTTGTTCTCGTGCTGTCAAAGATAGAGAGGCAGCTATTCTTCGACTCACCAAAAACTCCTTTATCCATAGCAAATGTCAACACCTTGCTCCAATTTCAATTCCTCCTCTCT
Source organism: Eriocheir sinensis (assembly GCF_024679095.1). NCBI lineage: Eukaryota > Metazoa > Arthropoda > Malacostraca > Decapoda > Varunidae > Eriocheir > Eriocheir sinensis. Next base: position 869,317 of record NW_026112165.1, on the reverse strand, counting down.
CCCGCCTCCTCTTAACCCAGACGGCAGCACTGCCGTCTCTTCTTTCACTAAGGCTGAACCCTTCGCTCAAACTTTCTGTAACAACTCCACTCCGGGTGATCTTGGACATATTCCTCTTACTCATCCCCCCTCCTATTCCCTTATGCCTGTTATTAGGATTCTTAGGAATGATGTTTTCTATGCCCTCTCTGACCTCAACTCTCAGAAGGCTTATGGACCTGATAGAGTGCCTCCTATTGTCCTTAAAAACAGTACTCCCGTGCTGATGCCCTGCCTGGTCAAACTGTTTCGCCTCTGCCTATCAACATCTACCTTTCCTTCCTGCTGGAAGTACGCCTTCTCACACCCTGTGCCTAAGAAGGGTGACCGTTCCATTCCCTCAAACTACCGCCCTATAGCTTTACTTTCCTGTCTATCTAAAGCTTTGAATCAATCCTTAACCGGAAGATTCAAAAGCACCTCTCCACTTTTAACCTTCTATCTGACCGCCAGTATGGGTTCCACATGGGGCGTTCTACTGGCGATCTTCTTGCTCTCTTAACTGATTCTTGGTCATCTTTTCTTAGCCGTCTCGGTGAAACTTTCTATGTTGCGCTAGACATATCGAAAGCATTCGATAGAATCCTGCACAAGTCTTTGCATTCTAAACTGACTTCTTTCGGATTCTATCCTTCTCTCTGTTCCTTTATCTCCAGTCTACTTTCCGGCCGTTCTATCTCTGCGGTGGTAGACGGTCACTGTTCTTCTCAGGAATTTATTAACATTGGTGTTCCACAGGGCTCTGTCCTATCACCCACTCTCTTCCTGTTATTCTTCAATGATCTTCTTTCCAAAACAAGCTGTCCTATCCACTCATACGCTGATGACTCCACTCTGCATAATTCAACTTCTTTCAATAGAAGACTCTCTTAACAGGAATTACATGACTCCAAGCTGGAGGCTGCAGAAAGCTTAACCTCAGACCTTACTAACATTTCCGAGTGGGGTAAAAGGAACCTTGTGCACTTTTTTTTTTTTTTACGTCGCGGCCTATTGTGCCGGTAGGCTTCTTCCTGCTGGATCCTGATGGTCCGTCCAAGGCTTCTTCCCAGTGGGTCCTGATGGTCGGCCCAGCCCGTTCTGGCACAAGCGAGTGTTTATAGTATCGCCATCTTGCATTGGCTCATGCTGCCCTCCCGGAGCTCATCTTTAATCCTAGAATCTGGAGTCCGGGTTGATAGGTGGTCTTCTGGACAGCATGTGGGTAGTTTTAAGCCACTCGGCGGCGGCTGAAAAATCCCAGCTTGGTGGCATCAGTCGGGGATTGAACTCGTGTCTTCCAAAACGCGGGGCCGTCTCGCTATCCGTTCAGCCATCGCCTCTATAATGCATCAAAAACACAATTTATCCACCTATCAACTCGAGGCAATCTTCCAAACACCCTTACCCCCGATTATTCGACAACACTCAGCTGTCACCGTCTTCAACACTAAACATCCTCGGTCTATCCTTAACTCAAAATCTTAACTGAAAACTTCACATCTCTCACTAAATCAGCTTCCTCAAGTGGCGTTCTGTATCGTCTCCGCCAGTTATTCTCCCCGCACACTTGCTATCCATATACAGTGACATTGTCCGCCTTCGTATGAAATGCATCTCATGTGGGCTCAGTGGGTCTCTCAAGATTAGGGAGTCTCCTCTCTCCTCCTCATACTGACTCTCTTCTCTACCTTATACTGTCTTTCTTCTCTGCCTCTCTTTTTTTTTTTTTTTTTTTTTTTTTTTTTTTTTTTGCGCAAAGACAGTTTCAGGGCACACGAAAAGCAAACATTGGGGGCTCATGGATAGAGGAGTCTACAGCCAGGCTCCTCATCTCCCTCTCCCTCTCCTCCCTACTATTTCACTCTCTACTACCTTCGCCCGCCGCCGCAATGTTTCTTTTTTTTTTTTTTTTTTTTTTTTACAGGAAACAGTTCAAGAGGCACACGAAAAGCAAACATTAATGAAAAAAAGCCCTACTACTGCTCCTAAAAAGAATCCAAAGAGGTGGCCGAAAGATAGGTCAGTTTTGGGAGGAGGTGTCCTGATACCTCCTCTTGAAAAGTTTAAGTCGTAGGCAGGAGGAAATACAGATGAAGGAAGATTGTTCCAGAGTTTACCAGCGTGAGGGATGAAAGAGTGAAGATGCTGGTTAACTCTTGCATAAGGGGTTTGGACAGTATAGGGATGAGCATGAGTAGAAAGTCGAGTGCAGCAGGGGCCGCGGGAGGGGGAGGCAGTTAGCAAGTTCAGAAGAGCAGTCAGCGTGGAAATATCGATAGAAGATAGAAAGAGAGGCAACATTGCGGCGGAATTTAAGAGGTAGAAGACTATCAGTATGAGGAGGAGAGCTAATGAGACGAAGAGCCTTAGCCTCCACTCTGTCCAGAAGAGCTGTGTGAGTGGAGCCCCCCCACACATGAGATGCATACTCCATACGAGGGCGGACAAGGCCCCTGTATATGGACAGCAACTGTGCAGGGGAGAAGAACTGGCGGAGACGGTACAAAACGCCCAGCCTCGAGGAAGCTGATTTAGTAAGAGATGAGATATGAAGTTTCCAGTTGAGATTTTGAGTTAAGGATAGACCGAGAATGTTTAGTGTTGAGGAAGGTGATAGCTGGGTGTTGTCAAAGAATAGGGGATAGTTGTTTGGAAGATTGTGTCGAGTGGATAGGTGGAGAAACTGTGTTTTTGAGGCGTTGAAGGACACCAGGTTCTTCTTGCCCCAATCGGAAATAATAGTAAGGTCTGAGGCTAAGCGTTCTGCAGTCTCCAGCCTTGAGTCGTTAAGTTCCTGAAGGTTGGGTCTTCTATTAAAAGAAGTTGAATAATGCAGAGTGGAATCATCGGCGTAGGAATGGATAGGACAGTTCGTTTTGGAAAGAAGATCATCAATGAACAACAGAAAAAGAGTGTGAGAGAGGACATATACCTGTGGGACACCACTGTTAATAGATTTAGGAGAAGAACAGTGACCGTCTACCACGGCAGAAATAGAACGGTCAGAAAGGAAACTGGAGATAAAGGTACAGAGAGAAGGATAGAAACCGTAGGAGGGTAGTTTTGAAAGCAAAGATTTGTGCCAGACCCTATCAAAAGCTTTTGATATGTCCAGCGCAATAGCAAAAGTTTCACCGAAACGGCTAAGAGAGGATGACCAAGAGTCAGTTAAGAGAGAAAGAAGATCGCCGGTAGAACGTCCCTAGCGGAACCCATACTGGCGATCACATAGAAGGTCAGAAGTGGAAAGGTGCTTTTGAATCTTCCGGTTAAGGATTGATTCAAAAGCTTTATAGATAGACAGGAAAGTAAAGCAATAGGACTGTAGTTTGAGGATTGAGCGGTCACCCTTCTTAGGTACAGGCTGTATGAAGGCATACTTCCAGCAAGAAGGAAAGGTAGATGTTGACAGGCAGAGGCGAAAGAGTTTGACCAGGCAGGGTGACAGCACGGAGGCACAGTTTTTAAGGACAATAGGAGGCACTCCATCAGGTCCATAAGCCTTCTGAGGATTGAGGCCAGAGAGGGCATAGAAAACATCATTTTGAAGAATCTTTATAACAGGCATAAAGGAGTCAGAGGGGGGATGAGTAGGAGGAATATGCCCAGAATCGTCCAGAGTGGAGTTTTAGAAAAGTTTGAGAGAAGAGTTCAGCCTTAGAGATAGATGAGACGGCAGTGTTGCCGTCAGGACTGAGGAGTGGAGGGAAAGATGAAGAAGTGAAGTTGGAGGAGATGTTTTTGGCTAGATGCCAGAAGTCACGGGAAGAGTTAGAGAAAGCAAGGTTTTGACATTTTCTATCAATGAAAGAATTTTTGGTTAGTCGGAGAATAGATTTGGCATGATTTCGGGCAGAAATGTAAAGTTCATAATTAGCATTAGTTTGAAGTTCTATCTTCTATCGATATTTTCAGGATGACTGCTCTTCTGAACTTGCTAACTCCATTCCTCCCCCTATCCCGCGGACCTGCAGCATCCGACTTTCTACTCATGGTCATCCCTATACTGTCCAAACCCCTTATGCAAGAGTTAACCAGCATAATCACTCTTTCATCTCTCACGCGGGTAAACTCTGGGACAATCCTACTTCTTATGTATGTCCTCCTACCTACGACTTGAAAACCTCTCCTCCCGAAATTGACCTCTCTTTCGGCCACCTCTTTGGATTCTTTTTGTGAGCAGCGAGTAGCGGGCTTTTTTAATTATTGTTTACTTTTTATTGTGCCCTTGAGCTGTCTTATTTGTTGTAAAAAAATAGTTATAACACCTCCAAGCCGCTCTGCAGCACATGACACCTTCTGATTCCCTGCCACAGACCTTGAGAGTGCCACATTCCTACACCTTTACCTTTTTACAGGGTCAGATTAGTGCACTCCAGCCTTTCACTAGCTTAGTTATAACACCTACAAGACTCTGCAGCACATATCTCCTTCTGACCACCTTCCTACGCCTTCACCTTTCTTCAGGGTCAGATTAGTGCAGTCCAGCCTTTCAGTAGCATAGTTATAACACCTCCACGCCACTCTGCAGCACATGACACCTAATTCCCTGGCACTGAAATACAAGACCAAGTCCCCTCACATCATCGTCTCTGGAATTCTACCGAGAGTCAATACGTTCGCCGGATACAACAACAGTAAAGCGTACGGCGTCAACACTAGTCTAAAGCAGTTATGTAACGATGAAGGCGTAGGGTTCACGAACGCATGGCATCACTTCAACCAGCGCCCAGATTTGTTTTGGGAGGACGGACTCCACTTGAACGAGGTTGGTTCGGCGCGGCTAGGAAGGCTCCTGAACGATGCAGTTGAAAGCTTCTCGAAAAGCTATTCAAAAAACTGGAGGCGAGGGCAAGGCAAAGGCAACCCTTGATCAACCGAACCGTAGCGTCGATGCGGCTTGCAAGAAACTGTGTAACCAACGACGCCTCCGACAAGCGAACTCATTCAACACGACGCGGCCAAACCAGTAGTCACATTTCCATTTTGTACACAAATGCACGCAGTCTATTACCCAAAAAGGACGAAATTAGGGCGTAGATTGCAACTGAGAAACCAGATGTGGTAGCCATCACAGAGACTTGGGCCAACTCTGCACATCTAGTATCTGAACTGTCATTTCCCGGGTACGAAAGCTTCCAAAAAATCGAATGCACAAGAAAGGAGGAGGAGTAATTTGCTACGTAAAAAGTACGCTCCTGCCATAAAATAGACAAACAGGATGCAGAGAATTACGACTCCGTCTATGTGGAAATAACTGCGAATAATAAGAAACTAACACTTGCGACCGTATACAGGCCTCCAAAACAACAAGCAGCCGATGACACTGCCCTGTACGAAGAGCTTCACTCTTTAACACAAAGTAAAGAAGCAATAATAATTGGGGACTTTAATTGCCCTAACATTGACTGGGGACAATTGACTGGAGATCAAGAAGGTAACAGGCTTATAGAAATGGTGGAGGATTCGTTCCTCACTCAAGTTGTAACTCAACCAACAAGAGAAAACAATCTGCTGGATCTGGTATTAGTAAGCGACCCCGACCTCATTCGCGACTGTGAAGTTGGTGAACAAATTAACGGTTGCGATCACCACTTAATCCGTTTCAATGTCAACATAAGTCACAAACTCGTAGACAATCCGTCAGTGATACCAGACTACAAAAAGCAAATTTCAACCTAGCCTGTGAGCTGCTTCCTCTGCGACCTGGGACCAACTTCACCTAACCGACAATACAATCGACAACGTGTGGAACAACTTCAAAGATAAGCTTTTGGGAGTAGAAAAGGCTACAGTGCCGACGAAACCCAGGCGAGTAAATGGTGCCGTAGATCCACCGTGGATGACCAGAGAAATAAAAAGGGCGGTAAACTTAAAAAAAAGGAATTATAACCTAATGAAAGAGAATGACACGGCCGAAGCCCGTACTCAGTACCACAACAGCCTCAGAGCTTGTCGCACCCTTATTCGGAGTAGTAAACGCAACTACGAAAAACAAATAGCGCGTGACATCAAGACAAACTCACAAAAATTCTTCACATACATCAGATCGAAAAAGAAAGTAAAATCCAATATTGGGTCCCTGACAGACGAGACTGGAGCTGCAACTCAGGACAGTAAACAGATGGCCAGAATCCTCAACAGTAACTTCGCATCCGTATTCACAGTCGAGAACATCGAAACCATGCCCGAGAACCCTGACCCGCCGAGGGGAATCACGCCCCTGAAAATTGACTCAATATGCGACCAAGAAGTGAAAGAGTATTTGGATAAACTCGACACGAACAAGTCAACAGGACCTGACGGTTTGTCCCCGCGGTTATTAAAAGAGCTTAAACAACAAATACTTCAGCCACTCACTAACATATTCAACCAGTCTGTTCAATTGAACAAGGTCCCGGAAGACTGGAAGATGGCGAACATAACACCAATTTTCAAAAAGGAGACAAAAGCGTTGCATTAAACTACAGGCCCATAAGTTTGACATCAGTGGCAGGAAAAATACTCGAAAAGATTATTAGAGACAAACTTGTTAAGTTTCTAGAAGACAATAATGTAATCTCCGACACCCAGCATGGCTTCAGAAACAAGCGCTCCTGCCTAACGAATTTATTAGACTTCTTCCAAGGTATATATAAGAACTGGGATGCCCACATCCCCAGTGATGTTATATACCTGGACTTTCAGAAAGCCTTCGACAAGGTACCGCACGAGCGACTCCTTAAGAAACTGCACTCGGGGGGCATTGGAGCCAATCTGATCGCGTGGATAAGAGATTGGCTCACCGACAGAAAACAACGAGTACTACTCAACGGACAGCCTTCCGATTGGCTTCCAGTCACTAGTGGAGTGCCTCAAGGGTCAGTGCTGGGACCCATTCTCTTCATCATATCAACGACCTCGAATCAGGACTGAAATCCACAATATCGAAATTTGCTGATGACACTAAGGGGGGGGGAAAGGCCCTCACAAAGACCGACTGCGAAATCATTCAGAAAGACCTCAATCACATTATCGAATGGTCGGAAAAAAGGCAAATGTCCTTTAATGTTGACAAATGCAAAGTCATGCACATTGGGTCCAGAAATAGTAACCACACATACATCATGAATGGGAGACCTCTGCAAGCGATGCAGGAGGAAAAGGATCTTGGAGTCACTATCAGCAGTGACCTGAAACACGCGAATCACTGTAAAAAAGCAAACAACAAAGCCAACACTATGCTCGGGTTCATAGCGAGGAACTTCGAGTGTAAAACGCCAGACGTGATGCTATCCTTATATAATTCCATGGTAAGACCGCACCTCGAGTATGCAGTACAGTTCTGGTCTCCTAATTACAGAAAGGACATTGATTTACTGGAAAGGATTCAACGACGCGCCACGAAAATGATACCAACCTTAAGGGCTCAGCCGTACGAGGAACGACTCAAGCGACTCAATCTCTTTACATTAGAGAAAAGACGCCTACGAGGAGATATGATTCAATCCTTCAAGTATCTAAAAAAATCCAATAACGTCGATTACTCCAATTTCTTGGAATTGCAAACCAACTCAAGAACTAGAAATAACGGTTTACCCATTCAGTCGAATTGATGTAACACAGACATCGGAAGGAGTTTCTTTTCAAACCGAGTCATCCGTCACTGGAACAATCTTTCTTCAGAAGTAGTAAATGCGAATACTATCAACTCCTTCAAATATAGAATCGACCGTCACTTCGCTGCGTCGGGAGTAAACTGAATATTGAGTTGCTTTCATCTGCTCCTCAATATCGAGGCGCTTTCATCTGCTCCTCAATGTCGAGGTGCTTTCATCTGCTCCCCAGGCCCCAGGCTGTCGAGCAGATTAAATCACTAGAGCGGGCAACCTCGTAATGAGCCAATAGGCTTTCTGTTGCCTGCGTTTCCATGTTTCCATGTTTCCATGTTTCCTACAGGCTTGATTAGTGCAGTACAGCCTTTCAGTAGCATAGTTATAACAACCCCATGCCTCTCTGCAGCACATGACACCTGATTCCCTAGCAAAGAGTTCGAGATTGCCACCTTCCTACAGAGTCACTTTCCTACAGGGTCAGATTAGTGCAGTCCAGCCTTTCACTAGCATAGTTATAACACCTCGAAGCCTCTATGCGGCACATGACACCTTCTGACTCCCTAGCTCCAATCCAGAGCCACCTTCCTACACCTTAACCCTCCTACAGTGTCAAATTAGTGCAGTCCAGCCTTTCACTAGCATAATAATTACACCGCCAAGCCTCTCTGCAGCACATGCCACCTTCTGATTCCTTAGCACAGCGCTTGAGAGTGTCACCTTCCTATTGGGTCAGATTAGTGCTGTACATCCTTTCACTAGCATAGTTATAACACATCCAATCCTCTCTGAAGCACATGACACCTTCTGATTCCCTAGCACAGAGCTTGAGAGTACCACCATCCTACACTTTCACCTTCCCACACTGTCATATTAGTGCAGTTCAGCCTTTCATAAGCATTGTTATAACACCTACAAACCTGTATGCAGCACATGACAGCTTCTGATTCCTAAGCACTGAGCCAGAAAGTGCCCCCTTCCTAAAATGTCAGATTAGTGGAGTAGAGCCTTTCACTAGAATAGTTAAAACACCTCCAAGCCTCTCTGCACCACATACGACCTTCTGATTCCCTAGCACTGAGCCAGAGAGTGCCATCTTCCCCCTTCACCTTCACCTTCAGGGACAAGCCTATCACCTTGCGCCAGTTATAACACCTCAGCCCTCTCTACGCTTTACCATGCTTCCACTTCCTAAGCACAGAGCTTGAGAGTGCCACCTTCTATTGGGTCCGAGATTACTGCTGTACATCCTTTCACATGCATAGTTATAACACATCCAAGCCTCTCTGCAGCACATGCCACCTTCTGATTCCCTAGCACAGAGCTTGAGAGTGCAATCTTCCTATTGAGTCAGATTAGTGCTGTACATCCTTTCACTAGCATAGTTATAACACCTCCAAGCTTCTCTGCAGCACATGACACCTTCTGATTCCCTAGCACAGAGCCAGAGAGTGCCACTTTCCAAAAGGGTCAGATTAGTGTAGTCAGACCTTTCACTAGCATAGTTATAACACCTCCAAGCCTCTCAGCAGCACATGACACCTTCTAATTCCCTAGCACTGAGCTTGAGAGTGACACCTTCCTCAACCTTCTCCTTCCTACAGAGTTAGATTTGTGCAGTCCAGCCTTTCACTAGCATAGGTGTAACACCTCCAATACTCTCTGCAGCACATGACACCTTCTGATTCCTTAACACTGAGCCAGAGAGTGCCACCTACCTACAGTGCCATGTGAGTGGAGTCCAGCCTTTCACTAGCATAGTTATAACAACTCAAATGCTCTCTGCAGCTCATGACACCGGATTTCCTTGCAATGAGCCAGAGAGTGCCACCTTCCTACTGCTGCACCGTCCTACAGGGCCAGATTAGTGCAGTCCAGCCTTTCACTAGCATATTTATAACACTTCCAAGCCTCTCTACAGCATATGACTCCTTCTGATTCCCTACCATAAAGCTTGAGAGTGCCACCTTACTACACCTTCACCTTATTACAGGGTCAGATTAGTGCAATTCTGCCTTTCACTAGTTTAGTTATAACACCTCCAAGCCTCTCTGCAGCAAATGGCACCTTTTGATTCCCACGCACAGAGCTTGAGAGTGCCACCTTCCTACACCTTCACCTTTCCACATGGACAGATTAGTGCAGTTCAGCCTTTCACTAGCATAGTTAAAACATCTCCACGTCTCTGTGCAGCACATGACACCTTCTGATTCCCTAGCACTGAGCTTGCGAGTGCCACCTTCCTACACCTTCACCTTCCTCCAGGGTCAGACTAGTGCAATCCAGCCTTTCACTAGCATGGATATAACATCTCCAAGCCTCTCTGCAGCACAAGACACCTTCTAACTCCCTAAAACTGAGACAGAGGGTGCCACCTACATAGTGAGCCAGATTAGTGTAGTGCAGCATAATTATAACAACTCAAAGGCTCTCTGCAGCACATGACACCTCATAATTCCCAAGCACAAGGCTTGAGAGTGCCACCATCCTACACCTTATCTTCCTACTATGTCAGATTAGTCAGTCCAGCATTTCACTAGCATAGTTATAACACCTCGAAGCTTCTCTGCAGTACATGGCACCTTCTGATTCCCTAGCACAGAGCCAGAGTGACACCTTCCTACAGGGTCAGAATAGTGCAGTCGAGCCTTCACTAGCATATTTGTAACACCTCCAAGCCTCTCTGCAGCACATGACACCTTCTGATTCCCTAGCACTGAGCCAGAGAGTGACACCTTCCTACTGGGTCAGAATAGTGCAGTCCAGCCTTCCACTAGCATAGTTATAACACCTCCAAGCCACTCTGCAGCACATGAAACCTTCTGATTCCCTAGCACTGATACATAAAATTCCACCTTCCTACACATTAATATACCTAGTCGCTGACATAGTTATAACACCTCTAAGCCTCTGTGCAGCACATGACACTTTCCGTTTCTTTAGCACTGAGCCAGAGAGCTCCACCTTCCTACACCTTCACCTTCCTACAGGGTCTGATTAGTGCAGTCCAGTCTTTCACTAGCATAGCTATAACACCTCCAAACCTCTCTGCAGCACATGACATCTGATTCCCTAGCACAGAGCCAGAGATTGCCACCTTCCTACACCTTCACATTCCTACAGGGTCAGATTAGTGCAGACCAGCTTTTACCTAGCATAGTTATAACACCTCCAAGCCTCTCTGCAGCACATGACACCTTCTGATTCCCAAGCACTGAGCCAGAGAGTGTCACCTTCCTATAGGGTCAGATTAGTGCAGTCCAATATTTACCTATCATAGTTATAACACCTCCTAGCCTCTCTGCAGCACATGACACCTTATGATTCCATAGCACTGAGCCAGAGCGTGCCACCTCCTTACACCTTCACCTCCCTACAGGGTAAGTTTAGTGCAGTCCAGCCTTTCACTAGCAAAGTTATAACACCTCCAGGCCTCTCTGCAGCACATGACACCTTCTGATTCCCTTGCACTGAGCCAGAAAGTGCCAACTTTCTACAGGGTCAGATTAGTGAGGTCCAGTATATCACTAGCATAGTCATAACACATCCAAGTATATCTGCAGCACATGACACCTTTTGATTCCCTAGCACTGAACCAGAGAGTGCAACCTTCCTACAGGGTCAGAGTAGAGCAGTCCAGCCTTTCACTAGCATGGTTATAACACCTCCAAGCCTCTCTGCAGCACATGACACCTTCTGATTCACTAGAACTAACCTTGAGAGTGCAACCTTCCTACAGGGTCAGATTAGTGCAGTCCAGCCTTTTACTGGCATATTTATAACACCTCCAAGACTCTCTGCAGCAGATGGCACCTTCTGATTCCCAAGCACTGAGTCAGAGAGTGCCACCATCCTATAGGGTCAGATTAGTGCGGTCCAATATTTACCAATCATATTTATAACACCTCCAAACCTCTCTGCAGCACATGACACCTTCTGATTCCCTAGCACTAAGCCAGAGAGTTCCACCTTCCTACACCTTCACCTTCCTACAGGTTTAGATTAGTGCAGTTATTAGATTTATTAGAGTAATTATAGCACACAAACAACGACAGACACCACCGCCGGGCACACACACACACAACAACAGACACCACCGCCGGGCACACACACACACAACAACAGACACCACCGCCGGGCACACACACACACAACAACAGACACCACCGCCGGGCATACACACACACAACAACAGACACCACCGCCGGGCACACAGACACACAACAACAAACACCACCGCCGGGCACACACACACACAACAACAGACACCACCGCCGGGCACACAGACACACAACAACAAACACCACCGCCGGGCACACACACACAACAACAGACACCACCGCCGGGCACACACACACAACAACAAACACCACCGCCGGGCACACACACACAACAACAGACACCACCGCCGGGCACACACACACACAACAAACACCACCGCCGGGCACACACACACACAAACACTCACCACCGCCAGGCAAACCCACACAACAACAGACACCACCGCCGGGAACACACACACATGACAGACACCACCGCCGGGCACACACACACAACAACAAACACCACCGCCAGGCACACACACACAACAACAGACACCACCGCCGGGCACACACACACACAACCACACACCACCGCCGGGCACACACACACACAACAACAAACACCACCGCTGGGCACACACACACAACAACAGACACCACCGCTGGGCACACACACACAACAACAGACACCACCGCCGGGCACACACACACACACAACAAACACCACCGCCGGGCACACACACACAACAACAAACACCACCGCCGGGCACACACACACACACACACACAACAACAGACACCACCGCCGGGCACACACACACACAACAACAAACACCACCGCCGGGCACACACACACACAACAACAAACACCACCGCCGGGCACACACACACACAACAACAAACACCACCGCCGGGCACACACACACACAACAACAAACACCACCGCCAGGCACACACACACAACAACAAACACCCACGCTGGGCACACACACACAACAACAAACACCACCGCCGGGCACACACACACACAACAACAAACACCACCGCCGGGCACACACACACAACAAACACCACCGCCGGGCACACACACACACACACACACAACAACAGACACCACCGCCGGGCACACACACACACAACAAACACCACCGCCGGGCACACACACACAACAACAAACACCACCGCCGGGCACACACACACACACACACAACAACAAACACCACCGCCGGGCACACACACACACACACAACAACAGACACCACCGCCGGGCACACACACACACAACAACAAACACCACCGCCAGGCACACACACACAACAACAAACACCACCGCCGGGCACACACACACACACACAACAACAAACACCACCGCCGGGCACACACACACACACAACAACAAACACCACCGCCGGGCACACACACACACAACAACAGACACCACCGCCGGGCACACACACACAACAAACACCACCGCCGGGCACACACACACACACAACAACAGACACCACCGCCGGGCACACACACACACAACAAACACCACCGCCGAGCACACACACACACAACAACAACAGACACCACCGCCAAGCACACACACACAACAACAAACACCACCGCCAGGCACACACACACAACAACAGACACCACCGCCGGGCACACACACACACAACAACAAACACCACCGCTGGGCACACACACACAACAACAAACACCACCGCCAGGCACACACACACAACAACAAACACCACCGCGGGGGGCACACACACACAACAACACCACCGCCGGGCACACACACACAACAACAAACACCACCGCCGGGCACACACACACACAACAACAAACACCACCGCCGGGCACACACACACACAACAACAAACACCACCGCCGGGCACACACACACACAACAACAGACACCACCGCCAAGCACACTCACGCTGCTTCTTCCGTCGCCGCTTCTACTCCTTCGGCTGGTGCTTTTTCTCTTTTTTCCGCCAAATCTGATTTGTCGTCATTCACTGCTTTTGCTTATTCTGCCGTCGCTTCCTCTTCCGTTTTCATCATTTCTTAATTCTCGTATTTTCTTATACTTTTCTTTCTTCGGTGTATTTTTTTCTTAATTTTCTGTTTCCTTGCGTTGTGTTGGCTACCTATATCGCCTTATGTCAGTGCTGTATGCTGCTCAGGGTGAGTCTCCTTCACCCCAAAGAGGTCAGCAACCCTACCCAACATACAACACCAAATGCCCTAACGCTTGCCTTGATTATTTTCCTTTTCTTTAAGTGTTTCTATCACTTCTTAATTCTTTTGTATATTTTTATTTGTATCGTCGTTTTCTTCTCTACATTTTTCTTTATACCATTTTTTTATTTTTTTTTTGTATCGTCCTTTCTTCTGTTTATTTTGTTGTATCTTCGTTTCTTCTGTATATTTTTTATCCCGTTTTTTAATTTTTTTTTGTATCGTCGTTTCTTCTGTGTATTTGTTATTTGTATCGTCGTTTCTTCGGTATATTTTTCTTTATAGCGTTTTTGTTTGTATCGTCGTTTCTTCGGTATATTTTTCTTTATAGCGTTTTTGTTTGTATCGTCGTTTCTTCTGTATATATTTCTGTGTATCGTCGTTTCTTCTGTGTATGTTTCTGTGTATCGTCGTTTCTTCTGTTCATATTTCTGTGTATCGTCGTTTCTTCTGTGTATATTTCTGTGTATCGTCGTTTCTTCTGTGCTTATTTCTGTGTATCGTCGTTTCTTCTGTTCATATTTCTGTGTATCGTCGTTTATTCTGTTGATATGTTTCTGTGTATCATCGTTTCTTCTTCATATTTCTGTATCGTCATTTCTTCTGCATATTTCTGTGTATCGTCATTTCTTCTGTTCATATTTCTGTGTATCGTCATTTCTTCTGTTCATATTTCTGTATCGTCATTTCTTCTGTGTATATTTCTGTGTATCGTCGTTTCTTCTGTTCATATTTCTTTGTATCGTCGTTTATTCAGTATGTTTCTGTGTATCGTCGTTTCTTCTGTGCATATTTCTGTGTATCGTCGTTTCTTCTGTGCATATTTCTGTGTATCGTCGTTTCTTCTGTGCATATTTCTGTTGATCGTCGTTTGTTCTGTTCATATTTCTTTTTATAGTCGTTTCTTCTGTGCATATTTCTGTGTATCGTCCTTTCTTCTGTATATATTTCTGTATCGTCGTTTCTTCTGTGCATATTTCTGTGTATCGTCGTTTCTTCTGTGCATATTTCTGTGTATCGTCGTTTCTTCTGTGCATATTTCTGTATCGTCGTTTCTTCTGTGCATATTTCTGTGTATCGTCGTTTCTTCTGTGCATATTTCTGCGTATCGTCGTTTCTTCTGTGCATATTTCTGAATCGTCGTTTCTTCTGTGCATATTTCTGTGTATCGTCGTTTCTTCTGTGCATATTTCTGTGTATCGTCGTTTCTTCTGTGCATATTTCTGTGTATCGTCGTTTCTTCTGTTTATATTTCTGTTTATCGTCGTTTCATCTGTTGATATTTCTGTATCGTCGTTTCTTCTGTATATATTTCTGTATCGTCTTTTCTTCTGTGCATATTTCTGGGTATCGTCGTTTCTAATGTGCATATTTCTTCGTATCGTCGTTTAGTCTGTGCATATTTCTGTATCGTCTTTTCTTCTGTGCATATTTCTGCGTATCGTCGTTTCTTCTGTGCATATTTCTGTGTATCGTCGTTTCCTCTGTGCATAATTCTTCGTATCGTCGTTTCTTCTGTGCATATTTCTGTGTATCGTCGTTTCTTCTGTGCATAATTCTTCGTATCGTCGTTTCTTCTGTGCATATTTCTGTGTATCGTCGTTTCTTCTGTGCATATTTCTGTGTATCGTCGTCTCTTTCGTATATTTTCCTGTATACCGTTTCTTCGTTGTATTTTTCTTTGTGTCTTTTTTTTGGTGTATTTTTCTGTAGTATCGTTTCTTAGGTATTTTTTTCTCTGGATCGTTCATTTGGTGTATTTTCTTTGTATTGTTGTTTCATCGGTATATATTTCTTTACACCGTTTCTTCAGTGTATTATTCTTTGTATCTTTTCTTCGGTGTATGTTTCTTTCTTTGATTTATTTGGTGTCTTTTCTGTAGTATTGTTTCAGCGGTGTATTTTTTGTATCGTCGTTTCTTCAGTGTATTTTTATTTGTAACGTCGTTTCTTCGATATATTTTTCTTTATGCCGTTTCTTCGATGTATTTTCCTTTGTATCTATTTTTTTTGGTGTATTTTTTGTGTAGTATCGTTTCTTAGGTAAATGTTTATATGGAACGTTCCTTTGGTGTATTTTTCTTTGCTATCGTCCTTCGATGTTATTATTATATTTTTTTTTTAGTTCCTTGTGTTGTGAAGGCTAGCTATATCGCCTTATCTCTGTGCTGTATGCTGCTCAGGATGAGTCTCCTTCACCCCAGAGAAGTCAGCAACCCTACCCAAAATACAACACTAAAGGCCTTAACGCTTGCCTTGATTCTTTTCCTTTTCTTCAAATGTTTATATCACTTCTTAATTAACGATTTTTTTTAACAATATCCTTTTTCGATGTATTCTTCTTTGTTCGTTGATTCGGTGTATTTTCCTTTGTATCGTTTCTTTGGTGTATTTTTTCTTACTACCGTTTATGAATTTTCTTTATATCGCCGTTTCTTCGGCATCTTTTTCTTCATACCGTTTTTTCTACGTATTTTTTGTACTGTCGTTACTTCTGTGTATTTTTCTTTGTATCGTCGTTTCTTCTGTATATTTTTCTTTATACCGTTTCTTTGGTGCATTTTTCTTTGTATCGTTTTTTGGTGTATGTTTATGTAGTATCGTTTCTCCGGTAATGTTTTCTCTGGACCGTTCATTTGGTGTACGGTATTTCTCTTTTTATCGTCGTCTCATCGGTATATTTTTCTTTATACCGTTTCTTCAGTGTGTTGTTCTTTGTATCGCTTCTTAGGTGTGATTTTCTGCAGTATTCGGTGTATTTTTCTTTGCTATCCTTCCTTCGGTGTTATTTTTCTTTACTTTCCGTGTCCTTGTGTTGTGAAGGCTTGCTATATCGCCTTATCTCGGTGCTGTATGCTGCTCAGGATGAGTCTCCTTCACCCCACAGAAGTCAGCAACCCTACCCAACATACAACACCAAAAGCCTTAACGCTTGCCTTGATTTTTTTTTTTTTTTGTCTTTCTTGATGTGTTCCTATCACTTCTTAATTCCCGATTATTTATAACAATATCGTTGTATCGTCGTTTCTTTGGTGTATTTTTCTTTGTATCGTTTCTTCGGTGTATTTTTCTTTGTATCGTTTCTTTGGTGTATTTTTCTTTGTATCGTTTCTTCGATGTATTTTTCCTTTGTATCGTTTCTTTGGTGTATTTTTCTTTGTATCGTTTCTTCGATGTATTTTTCTTTGTATCGTTTCTTCGATGTATTTTTCTTTGTATCGTTTCTTCGATGTATTTTTCTTTGTATCGTTTCTTCGATGTATTTTTCTTTGTATCGTTTCTTCGGTGTATTTTTCTTTGTATCGTTTCTTCAATGTATTTTTCTTTGTATCTTTTCTTTGGTGATTTTTTGTGTATCGTTTCTTTGGTGTTTTTATCAGTAATATCATTTCTTCGGTGTATTTTTATCGTCGTTTCTTCGTTTTTTTTTTCTTTATACCGTTTTATCTCTGTATTTTTTTTTGTATCGTCGTTCCATCGGTATATTTTTTTTATAATTTTTCTTCGGTGTATTTTTATGTATTATCGTTTCTTAGGTAAATTTTTCTCTGGATCGTTCATTTGATGTATTTTTCTTTTCATCGTCGTTTCATCGGTATATTTTTCTTTATACCGTTTCTTCAGTGTGTTGTTCTTTGTCGCGTTTCCTCGGTGTATATTTCTCTGTATCGTTTCTTAGATGTATTTTTCTGTAGTATTTTTTCTTCGGTGTATTTTCTTTGCTATCCTTTCTTCGGTGTTATTTTTCTTTACTTTCCGTTTCCTTGTGTTGTGAAGGCTAGCTATATCGCCTTATCTCGGTGCTGTATGCTGCTCAGGATGAGTCTCCTTCACCCCAGAGAAGTCAGCAACCCTACCCAACATACAACACCAAAGGCCTTAACACTTGCCTTGATTATTTTTCCCTTTCTTGATGGGTTTATTTCGTTGTTTTATATCATTGCTTCATCGGCAGATATTTCTTAGACCGTTTATTTCGTGTTATTTTCTTTGTATCGTCGTTTCTTAGGGGTATTTTTTTCTTTTTACCATTTCTTCGGTGAGTTGTTCTTTGTGTCGTTTCTTTGGTATATTTTTCTGTCGTATCGTTTCTTAGGTGTATTTTTTCTTAATTTCCCGTTTCCCTGTGTTGTGTAGGCTTGCTATACCGCCTTATCTTGATGCTGTATGCTGCTCAGGATGAGTCTCCTTCACCCCAGAGAAGTCAGCAACCCTACCCAACATACAACACCAAAGGCCTTAACGCTTGCCTTGATTTTTTCTCCTTTTCTTTAAGTGTTTATATCACTTCTTAATTAACGATTTTTTTTTAACAATATCGTTTCTTCGGTGTATTTTTCTTTGTTCGTTTATTCGGTGTATTTTTTTTTTGTATCGTTACTTTGGTGTATTTTTCTTTGTACCGTTTGTGAGTTTTCTTTCAATTGTTGCTTCTTCGGTATATATCTTTTTCTTTATACCGTTTTATTCATGTTTTTTTTTTGTATCGTCGTTTCTTCAGTGTATTTTTGTTTGTATTGTTTCATCGCTGTTGTTTTCTTTGTATCGTTTTTTTTGCTATATGTTTATTTGTATCGTCGTTTCTCCCGTATATTTTTCTTTTTACCGTTTTTTTTGTTTTTCGTTTAATTGTCGTTTCTTCGGTGTATTGTTCTTTGTATCGCTTCTTCGGTGTATTTTTCTTTGCGGTCCATTCTTCGGTGCAATTTTTCATGATTTTCCGTTTCCTTGTGTTGTGTAGGCTAGCTATACCGCCTTATCTTGGTGCTGTATGCTGCTCAGGATGAGTTTCCTTCACCCCAGAGAAGTCAGCAACCCTACCCAACATACAACACCAAAGGCATTAACGCTTGCCTTGATTTTTTTTCCTTTTTCTTTATGTGTTTATATCACTTTTTAATTAACGATACTTTTTAACAATATCGTTTTTTCGGTCTATTTTTCTTGTATCGTCGTTTCATCGGTATATTTTACGTTATGTATTTTTCTTTGTACCGTTTCATCAGTGTATTTTTTTTGTATCTTTTCTTCGATGTATTTTTTGTATCGTTTCCTTTATGTATTTTACTTTGTATCGTTTCTTCAGTGTATTGTACTTTGTATCGTTTCTTCAGTGTATTTTACTTTGTATCGTTTCTTCAGTGTATTGTACTTTGTATCGTTTCTTCAGTGTATTGTACTTTGTATCGTTTCTTCAGTGTATTTTTCTTTGTATCGTTTCTTCAGTGTATTTTACTTTGTATCGTTTCTTCAGTGTATTGTACTTTGTATCGTTTCTTCAGTGTATTTTACTTTGTATCGTTTCTTCAGTGTATTGTACTTTGTATCGTTTATTAGGTGTATTTTTCTTTATCATTTCTTCAGTGTATTTTTTTGTATCGTTTCTTCAGTGTATTGTACTTTGTATCGTTTCTTCAGTGTTTTGTATACTGTATCGTTTCTTCAGTAAATTCTACTGTATCGTTTCTTTGGTGCATTTTTCTGGTATCGTTTGTTAGGTATATTTCTATGTATCGTTTCTTTTAAGTATATTTCTTTGTATCGTCGTCTCATCAGTATATTGTTCTTTGTATCGTTTATTCGGTGTATTGTTCTTTGTATCGTTTCTTCGGTGTATTTTTCGTGGTATCGTTTCTTCGGTGTATTGTACTTTGTATCGTTTCTTTGGTGCATTTTTCCGGAATATCGTTTGTTAGGTAATTTTTTCTATGTATCGTTCTATTAGTGTATATTTCTTTGTATCGTCGTCTCATCAGTATATTGTTCTTTGTATCGTTTATTCGGTGTATTTTTCTTTGTATCGTTTCTTCGGTGTATTTTTTTTTTAAATATCGTTTCTTCGGTGTATTCTTCTTTGGTCTCCATTCTTCGGTGTTATTTTTCTTTACTTTTCGTTTCCTTGTGATGTGATGGCTCGCTATATCGCGTTATCTCGGTGCTATATGCTGCTCAGGAGGACTCTCCTTCACCCCAGAGAAGTCAGCAACCCTACCCAACATACAACACCAAAGGCCTTAACGCTTGCCTTGATGTTTTATTCCTTTTTTTGTTGTGTTTCTATCACTTCTTAATTCCCGATTTTTTTTAACAACATCGTTTCCTCGGAGTATTTCTTTTTTCGTTTTATTTTTTTGTGTGTGTTTGAATCGTCGTTTCTTCATTTTTTTTTTCTTTATACCATTTCTTTAGTGTTTCCGTCATGGCTGCTGCTCCCTCCGTCGTCATGGCTGCTGCTCCCTCCGTCGTCGTGGCTGCTGCTCCCTCCGTCGTCGTGGCTGCTGCTCCCTCCGTCGTCGTGGCTGCTGCTCCCTCGTCGTCGTGGCTGCTGCTCCCTCGTCGTCGTGGCTGCTGCTCCCTCCGTCGTCGTGGCTGCTGCTCCCTCCATCGTCGTGGCTGCTGCTCACTCCCTCGTAGTGGCTGCTGCTCCTCCATCGTCGTGGCTGCTGCTCCTCCCGTCGTCGTGGCTGCTGCTCCCTCCGTCGTCATGGCTGCTGCTCCCTCCGTCGTCATGGCTGCTGCTCCCTCCATCGTCGTGGCTGCTGCTCCCTCCGTCGTCGTGGCTGCTGCTCCCTCCGTCGTCATGGCTGCTGCTCCCTCC
The DNA here is from genome assembly GCF_024679095.1 of Eriocheir sinensis. Taxonomy (NCBI): domain Eukaryota; kingdom Metazoa; phylum Arthropoda; class Malacostraca; order Decapoda; family Varunidae; genus Eriocheir; species Eriocheir sinensis. The sequence continues at coordinate 848,828 of NW_026112165.1, read as the reverse complement.
GTCGTCATGGCTGCTGCTCCCTCCGTCGTCATGGCTGCTGCTCCCTCCGTCGTCATGGCTGCTGCTCCCTTCGTCGTCGTGGCTGCTGCTCCCTCCGTCGTCATGGCTGCTGCTCCCTCCGTCGTCGTGGCTGCTGCTCCCTCCATCGTCGTGGCTGCTGCTCCCTCCGTCGTCATGGCTGCTGCTCCCTCCGTCGTCGTGGCTGCTGCTCCCTCCGTCGTCATGGCTGCTGCTCCCTCCATCGTCGTGGCTGCTGCTCCCTCCATCGTCGTGGCTGCTGCTCCCTCCATCGTCGTGGCTGCTGCTCCCTCCGTCGTCGTAGCTGCTGCTCCTCCATCGTCGTGCTGCTGCTCCATCGTCGTGGCTGCTGCTCCCTCCATCGTCATGCTGCTGCTCCCTCCGTCGTCATGGCTGCTGCTCCTCCATCGTCGTGCTGCTGCTCCCTCGTCGTGGCTGCTCCTCCATCGTCGTGGCTGCTGCTCCTCCATCGTCATGGCTGCTGCTCCTCCGTCGTCGTGGCTGCTCCCTCCATCGTCATGCTGCTGCTCCTCCATCGTCGTGGCTGCTGCTCCTCCATCGTCATGCTGCTCCCTCCATCGTCATGCTGCTGCTCCCTCCGTCATCGCTGCTGCTCCTCCATCGTCATGCTGCTGCTCCTCCCGTCGTCATGCTGCTGCTCCCTCCATCGTCGTGGCTGCTGCTCCCTCCATCGTCATGCTGCTGCTCCCTCCATCGTCGTAGCTGCTCCTCCCTCATCATGGCTGCTGCTCCTCCATCATCATGCTGCTGCTCCCTCCATCGTCATGCTGCTCCCTCCGTCATCATGCTGCTGCTCCCTCCATCGTCGTGGCTGCTGCTCCATCGTCGTGGCTGCTGCTCCCTCCATCGTCGTGCTGCTGCTCCCTCCATCATCGTGCTGCTCCTCCATCGTCGTGGCTGCTGCCCTCCATCGTCGTGGCTGCTGCTCCTCCATCGTCGTGGCTGCTGCTCCCTCCATCGTCGTGGCTGCTCTCCTCCATCGTCGTGCTGCTACTCCCTCCATCGTCGTGGCTGCTGCTCCTCCATCGTCATGGCTGCTGCTCCCTCATCGTGGCTGCTGCTCCCTCCATCGTCGTGGCTGCTCCCTCCATCGTCGTGGCTGCTGCTCCCTCCGTCGTCATGCTGCTGCTCCCTCCGTCGTCGTGCTGCTCCCTCCATCGTCGTGCTGCTGCTCCCTCCATCGTCGTGCTGCTGCTCCTCCATCGTCGTGGCTGCTCCCTCCATCGTCGTGGCTGCTGCTCCTCCATCGTCATGCTGCTGCTCCCTCCATCGTCATGCTGCTCCCTCCATCGTCGTGCTGCTGCTCCTCCATCGTCGTGCTGCTGCTCCTCCGTCGTCATGCTGCTCCCTCCATCGTCATGCTGCTCCCTCCATCGTCATGGCTGCTGCTCCTCCATCGTCGTGCTGCTGCTCCCTCCATCGTGGCTGCTGCTCCTCCATCGTCGTGCTGCTGCTCCCTCCATCGTCGTGGCTGCTGCTCCGTCGTCGTGGCTGCTGCTCCCTCCGTCGTCGTGGCTGCTGCTCCTCCATCGTCGTGCTGCTGCTCCTCCATCGTCGTGGCTGCTGCTCCTCCGTCGTCGTGGCTGCTCCCTCCGTCGTCATGCTGCTGCCCTCCATCGTCGTAGCTGCTCCCTCCATCGTCGTGGCTGCTGCTCCTCCATCGTCGTGGCTGCTGCTCCCTCCATCGTCATGCTGCTCCTCCATCGTCGTGGCTGCTGCTCCCTCCATCGTCGTGGCTGCTGCTCCTCCATCGTCGTGGCTGCTGCTCCTCCATCGTCGTGGCTGCTGCTCCTCCATCGTCGGCTGCTGCTCCTCCATCGTCGTGGCTGCTGCTCCCATCGTCGTGGCTGCTGCTCCTCCATCGTGGCTGCTGCTCCTCCATCGTCGTGGCTGCTCCCTCCATCGTCGGCTGCTGCTCCTCCATCGTCGTAGCTGCTGCTCCTCCCATCGTCGTGGCTGCTCCTCCGTCGTCGTGCTGCTGCTCCCTCCATCGTCGTGGCTGCTGCTCCTCCGTCGTCGTGGCTGCTGCTCCTCCGTCGTCGCTGCTGCTCCTCCGTCGTCATGCTGCTGCTCCCTCCATCGTCGTGGCTGCTGCTCCTCCATCGTCGTGGCTGCTGCTCCCTCCATCGTCGTGCTGCTGCTCCTCCATCGTCGTGGCTGCTGCTCCTCCATCGTCGTGGCTGCTGCTCCCTCCATCGTCGTGGCTGCTGCTCCCTCCGTCGTCATGCTGCTGCTCCCTCCATCGTCGTGGCTGCTGCTCCCTCCATCGTCGTGCTGCTCCTCCATCGTCGTGCTGCTGCTCCCTCCATCGTCGTGGCTGCTGCTCCCTCCATCGTCGTGCTGCTCCTCGTCATCGTGGCTGCTGCTCCTCCATCGTCGTGCTGCTGCTCCTCCATCGTCGTCATGGCTGCTGCTCCTCCATCGTCGTGGCTGCTCCTCCATCGTCGTGGCTGCTGCTCCCTCCATCGTCGTGGCTGCTGCTCCTCCATCGTCGTGGCTGCTGCTCCTCCATCGTCGTGCTGCTGCTCCCTCCATCGTCGTGGCTGCTGCTCCTCCATCGTCGTGCTGCTGCTCCCTCCATCGTCGTGCTGCTGCTCCCTCCATCGTCATGCTGCTGCTCCCTCCATCGTCGTGGCTGCTGCTCCCTCCATCGTCATGGCTGCTGCTCCTCCATCGTCGTGGCTGCTGCTCCCTCCGTCGTCGTGCTGCTGCTCCCTCCATCGTCGTGGCTGCTCCCTCCATCGTCGTCGGCTGCTGCTCCTCCATCGTCGGCTGCTGCTCCCTCCATCGTCGTGGCTGCTGCTCCTCCATCGTCGTGGCTGCTGCTCCTCCGTCGTCGTGGCTGCTGCTCCCTCCGTCGTCGTGGCTGCTGCTCCCTCCATCGTCGTGGCTGCTGCTCCCTCCGTCGTCATGGCTGCTGCTCCCTCCATCGTTGTGGCTGCTGCTCCTCCATCGTCGTGGCTGCTCCCTCCATCGTCGTGGCTGCTGCTCCTCCATCGTCGTGGCTGCTCCTCCGTCGTCGTGGCTGCTGCTCCATCGTCGGCTGCTGCTCCCTCCATCGTCATGGCTGCTGCTCCTCCTCCGTCGTGGCTGCTCCCACCTTCGTCGTGGCTGCTGCTCCCTCCATCGTCGTGGCTGCTGCTCCCTCCATCGTCGTGGCTGCTGCTCCTCCGTCGTCGTGGCTGCTGCTCCCTCCATCGTCATGCTGCTCCCTCCGTCGTCGTGGCTGCTGCTCCTCCATCGTCGTGGCTGCTGCTCCTCCATCGTCGTGGCTGCTGCTCCTCTCCGTCGTCGTGGCTGCTGCTCCTCCATCGTCGTGGCTGCTGCTCCTCCTCCATCGTCGTGCTGCTCCTCCGTCGTCGTGGCTGCTGCTCCTCCGTCGTCGTGGCTGCTGCTCCCTCCGTCGTCGTGGCTGCTGCTCCTCCATCGTCGTGGCTGCTGCTCCTCCATCGTCGTGGCTGCTGCTCCTCCGTCGTCGCTGCTGCTCCCTCCATCGTCGTGGCTGCTGCTCCTCCATCGTCATGGCTGCTGCTCCTCCGTCGTCGTGGCTGCTGCTCCTCCATCGTCGTGGCTGCTGCTCCTCCGTCGTCGTGGCTGCTGCTCCCTCCGTCGTCGTGGCTGCTGCTCCTCCGTCGTCGTGGCTGCTGCTCCCTCCATCGTCGTGGCTGCTGCTCCTCCATCGTCGTGCTGCTCCTCCATCGTCATGGCTGCTCCTCCATCGTCATGGCTGCTGCTCCCTCCATCGTCGTGCTGCTGCTCCCTCCATCGTCGTGGCTGCTGCTCCTCCATCGTCGTGGCTGCTGCTCCTCCGTCGTCGTGGCTGCTGCTCCCTCCATCGTCGTAGCTGCTGCTCCCTCCATCGTCGTGGCTGCTGCTCCTCCATCGTCGGCTGCTGCTCCCTCCGTCGTCGTGGCTGCTGCTCCCTCCGTCGTCGTGGCTGCTGCTCCCTCCATCGTCGTGGCTGCTGCTCCCTCCATCGTCGTGGCTGCTGCTCCCTCCGTCGTCGTGGGTGCTGCTCCTCCGTCGTCGTGGCTGCTCCCTCCATCGTCGTGGCTGCTCCTCCATCGTCGGCTGCTGCTCCCATCGTCGGCTGCTGCTCCTCCATCGTCGTGGCTGCTGCTCCTCCATCGTCGTGGCTGCTCCCTCCATCGTCGTGGCTGCTGCTCCCTCCGTCGTCATGGCTGCTGCTCCCTCCATCGTCGTGGCTGCTGCTCCCTCCATCGTCGTGGCTGCTGCTCCCTCCATCGTCGTGGCTGCTGCTCCCTCCATCGTCGTGGCTGCTGCTCCCTCCATCGTCGTGGCTGCTGCTCCCTCCATCGTCGTGGCTGCTGCTCCCTCCATCGTCGTGGCTGCTGCTCCCACCATCGTCGTGGCTGCTGCTCCCTCCATCGTCGTGGCTGCTGCTCCCTCCATCGTCGTGGCTGCTGCTCCTCCGTCGTCGTGGCTGCTGCTCCTCCATCGTCGTGGCTGCTGCTCCTCCCTCCATCGTCGGCTGCTGCTCCTCCATCGTCGTGGCTGCTGCTCTCCATCGTCGTGGCTGCTGCTCCTCCATCGTCGTGCTGCTGCTCCTCCATCGTCGTGGCTGCTGCTCCTCCATCGTCGTGGCTGCTGCTCCTCCATCGTCGTGGCTGTTGCTTCCTCCATCGTCGTGGCTGCTGCTCCCTCCATCGTCGTGGCTGCTTCTCCCTCCTTCGTCGTGGCTGCTGCTCCCTCCATCGTCGGCTGCTGCTCCTCCATCGTCGTGGCTGCTGCTCCGTCGTCGTGGCTGCTGCTCCTCCATCGTCGTGGCTGCTGCTCCTCCATCGTCGTGGCTGCTGCTCCTCCGTCGTCGTGGCTGCTGCTCCCTCCTTCGTCGTGGCTGCTGCTCCCTCCGTCGTCGTGGCTGCTGCTCCCTCCTTGGTTGTGGCTGCTGCTCCCTCCATCGTCGTGGCTGCTGCTCCCTCCATCGTCGTGGCTGCTGCTCCCTCCATCGTCGTGGCTGCTGCTCCCTCCGTCGTCGTGGCTGCTGCTCCCTCCGTCGTCGTGGCTGCTGCTCCCTCCATCGTCGTGGCTGCTGCTCCCTCCATCGTCGTGGCTGCTGCTCCCTCCATCGTCGTGGCTGCTGCTCCCTCCGTCGTCATGGCTGCTGCTCCCTCCATCGTCGTGGCTGCTGCTTCCTTCGTCGTCGTGGCTGCTGCTCCTCCGTCGTCGTGGCTGCTGCTCCTCCGTCGTCGTGGCTGCTGCCTCCCTCGTCTTGGCTGCTGCTCCCTCCGTCGTCGTGGCTGCTGCTCGCTCCGTCGTCGTGGCTGCTGCTCCCTCCGTCGTCGTGGCTGCTGCCCTCCGTCGTCGTGTCTTCTGCTCACTCCGTCGTCGTGGCTGCTGCTCCCTCCCTCGTCGTGGCTGCTTCTCCCTTCATCGTCGTGGCTGCTGCTCCCTCCATCGTCATGCTGCTCCTCCGTCGTCGTGGCTGCTGCTCCTCCATCGTCGTGGCTGCTGCTCCCTCCATCGTCGTGGCTGCTGCTCCTCCATCGTCGTGGCTGCTGCTCCCTCCGTCGTCGTGCTGCTCCCTCCATCGTCGTGGCTGCTGCTCCTCCATCGTCGTGCTGCTGCTCCCTCCATCGTCATGCTGCTCCCTCCATCGTCATGCTGCTCCCTCCATCGTCGTGGCTGCTGCTCCTCCATCGTCGTGGCTGCTGCTCCCTCCATCGTCGTGCTGCTGCTCCCTCCGTCGTCATGCTGCTCCCTCCATCGTCGTGGCTGCTCCCTCCATCGTCGTGGCTGCTGCCTCCCTCCATCGTCTGCTGCTCCCTCCGTCGTTGTGGCTCCTGCTCCCTCCGTCGTCGTGGCTGCTGCTCCCTCCGTCGTCGTGGCTGCTGCTCCCTCCGTCGTGGCTGCTGTTCCCTCCCTCGTCGTGGCTGCTGCTCCTCCATCGTCATGGCTGCTGCTCCTCCATCGTCGTGGCTGCTGCTCCCTCCATCGTCGTGGCTGCTGCTCCTCCATCGTCGTGGCTGCTGCTCCCTCCATCGTCGTGGCTGCTGCCCTCCATCGTCGTGGCTGCTGCTCCTCCATCGTCGTGGCTGCTGCTCCTCCATCGTCGTGGCTGCTGCTCCTCCATCGTCGTGGCTGCTGCTCCTCCGTCGTCATGCTGCTGCTCCTCCATCGTCGTGGCTGCTGCCCCTCCATCGTCGTGGCTGCTCCCTCCATCGTCGTGCTGCTGCTCCTCCATCGTCGTGGCTGCTGCTCCTCCATCGTCGTGGCTGCTGCTCCCTCCGTCGTCATGGCTGCTGCTCCTCCGTCGTCATGGCTGCTGCTCCTCCATCGTCGTGGCTGCTGCTCCTCCATCGTCGGCTGCTGCTCCCTCCATCGTCGTGGCTGCTGCTCCCTCCGTCGTCGTTGCTGCTGCTCCCTCCGTCGTCGTGGCTGCTCCCTCCATCGTCGTGCTGCTGCTCCTCCATCGTCGTGGCTGCTGCTCCTCCGTCGTCGTGGCTGCTGCTCCTCCGTCGTCGTGGCTGCTGCTCCCTCCATCGTCGTGGCTGCTGCTCCTCCATCGTTGCAGCTGCTCCCTCCGTCGTCGTGGCTGCTGCTCCCTCCATCGTCGTGGCTGCTGCTCCCTCCATCGTCGTGGCTGCTGCTCCCTCCGTCGTCGTGGCTGCTGCTCCCTCCGTCGTCGTGGCTTCTGATCGGTCCATCGTCGTGGCTGCTGCTCCCTCCGTCGTCGTGGCTGCTGCTCCTCCATCGTCGTGGCTGCTGCTCCCTCCATCGTCGTGGCTGCTGCTCCCTCCATCGTCGTGGCTGCTGCAGCCACCAGCGTCGTGGCTGCTGCTCCTCCATCGTCGTGGCTGCTGCTCCCTCCATCGTCGTGGCTGCTGCTCCTCCGTCGTCATGGCTGCTGCTCCTCCATCGTCGGCTGCTGCTCCCCTCCGTCGTGGCTGCTGCTCCTCCATCGTCGTGGCTGCTGCTCCTCCGTCGTCGTGGCTGCTGCTCCCTCCGTCGTCGTGGCTGCTGCTCCCTCCTTCGTCGTGGCTGCTGCTCCCTCCATCGTCGTGGCTGCTGCTCCCTCCATCGTCGTGGCTGCTGCTCCTCCATCGTCGTGGCTGCTGCTCCTCCGTCGTCGTGCTGCTGCTCCCTCCGTCGTCGTGGCTGCTGCTCCCTCCATCGTCGTGGCTGCTGCTCCTCCATCGTCGTGGCTGCTGCTCCCTCCATCGTCGTGGCTGCTCCCTCCATCGTCGGCTGCTGCTCCTCCGTCGTCGTGGCTGCTCCCTCCATCGTCGTGGCTGCTGCTCCTCCGTCGTCGTGGCTGCTGCTCCTCCGTCGTCGTGGCTGCTGCTCCCTCCATCGTCGTGGCTGCTGCTCCTCCATCGTCGTGGCTGCTGCTCCTCCATCGTCGTGGCTGCTGCCCTCCATCGTCGTGGCTGCTGCTCCCTCCATCGTCGTGGCTGCTGCTCCTCCATCGTCGTGGCTGCTGCTCCCTCCATCGTCGTGGCTGCTCCCTCCATCGTCGTGGCTGCTGCTCCCTCCATCGTCGTGGCTGCTGCTCCTCCATCGTCGTGGCTGCTGCTCCTCTCCATCGTCGTGGCTGCTCCTCCATCGTCGTGGCTGCTGCTCCTCCGTCGTCGTGGCTGCTGCTCCTCCATCGTCGGCTGCTGCTCCCTCCATCGTCGTGGCTGCTGCTCCTCCGTCGTCGTGGCTGCTGCTCCTCCATCGTCGTGGCTGCTCCCTCCGTCGTCGTGGCTGCTGCTCTCCATCGTCGTGGCTGCTGCTCCTCCATCGTCGTGGCTGCTGCTCCTCCATCGTCGTGGCTGCTGCTCCCTCCATCGTCGTGGCTGCTGCTCCCTCCATCGTCGTGCTGCTGCTCCTCCATCGTCGTGGCTGCTGCTCCTCCATCGTCGTGGCTGCTGCTCCTCCATCGTCGTGGCTGCTGCTCCCTCCATCGTCGTGGCTGCTGCTCCTCCCGTCGTCGTGGCTGCTGCTCCTCCATCGTCGTCGTGGCTGCTCCTCCATCGTCGTGGCTGCTGCTCCCTCCATCGTCATGCTGCTGCTCCTCCGTCGTCGTGGCTGCTGCTCCTCCATCGTCGTGGCTGCTGCTCCCTCCATCGTCGTGGCTGCTCCCTCCATCGTCGTGGCTGCTGCTCCTCCATCGTCGTGGCTGCTGCTCCTCCATCGTCGTGGCTGCTGCTCCTCCGTCGTCATGGCTGCTGCTCCCTCCGTCGTCGTGGCTGCTGCTCCTCCATCGTCGTGGCTGCTGCTCCTCCATCGTCGTGGCTGCTCCCTCCATCGTCGGCTGCTGCTCCTCCATCGTCGTGGCTGCTGCTCCTCCATCGTCGTGGCTGCTGCTCCTCCATCGTCGTGGCTGCTGCTCCTCCGTCGTCGTGGCTGCTGCTCCCTCCATCGTCGTGGCTGCTGCTCCTCCATCGTCGTGGCTGCTGCTCCTCCATCGTCGTGGCTGCTGCTCTCCATCGTCGTGGCTGCTGCTCCTCCATCGTCGTGGCTGCTGCTCCTCCGTCGTCGTGGCTGCTGCTCCCTCCATCGTCGTCGTGGCTGCTGCTCCCTCCATCGTCGTGGCTGCTGCTCCTCCATCGTCGTGGCTGCTGCTCCTCCGTCGTCGTGGCTGCTGCTCCTCCGTCGTCGTGGCTGCTGCTCCTCCGTCGTGGCTGCTGCTCCCTCCATCGTCGTGGCTGCTGCTCCCTCCATCGTCGTGGCTGCTGCTCCTCCGTCGTCGTGGCTGCTCCCTCCGTCGTCGTGCTGCTCCCTCCATCGTCGGCTGCTGCTCCCTCCATCGTCGTGGCTGCTACCCTCCGTCGTCGTGGCTGCTGCTCCTCCATCGTCGTGGCTGCTGCTCCCTCCATCGTCGTGCTGCTGCTCCTCCATCGTCGTGGCTGCTGCCCTCCGTCGTCGTGGCTGCTGCTCCTCCATCGTCGGCTGCTGCTCCTCCGTCGTCGTGGCTGCTGCTCCCTCCGTCGTCATGCTGCTCCCTCCATCGTCGGCTGCTGCTCCTCCATCGTCGGCTGCTGCTCCCTCCATCGTCGTGGCTGCTGCTCCCTCCATCGTCGTGGCTGCTGCTCCCTCCATCGTCGTGGCTGCTGCTCCCTCCGTCGTCGTGGCTGCTGCTCCCTCCATCGTCGTGCTGCTGCTCCTCCATCGTCGTGGCTGCTGCTCCCTCCATCGTCGTGGCTGCTCCTCCATCGTCGTGGCTGCTGCTCCCTCCATCGTCGTTGCTGCTGCTCCCTCCATCGTCGTGGCTGCTGCTCCCTCCATCGTCGTGGCTGCTGCTCCCTCCATCGTCGTGGCTGCTGCTCCCTCCGTCGTCGTGGCTGCTGCTCCCTCTATCGTCGTGCTGCTGCTCCCTCCGTCGTCGTGGCTGCTGCCCTCCATCGTCGTGCTGCTGCTCCCACCCTCGTCGCTGCTGCTCCCTCCCTCGTCGTGGCTGCTGCTCCCTCCATCGTCGTGGCTGCTGCTCCCTCCATCGTCGTGGCTGCTGCTCCCTCCGTCGTCGTGGCTGCTGCTCCCTCCATCGTCGTGGCTGCTGCTCCCTCCGTCGTCGTGGCTGCTGCTCCCTCCATCGTCTGCTGCTCCTCCGTCGTCGTGGCTGCTGCTCCTCCATCGTCGTGCTGCTCCTCCATCGTCGTGGCTGCTGCTCCCTCCATCGTCGTGGCTGCTGCTCCCTCCATCGTCGTGGCTGCTGCTCCATCGTCGTGGCTGCTGCTCCCTCCATCGTCGTGGCTGCTGCTCGTTCCGTCGTCGTGGCTGCTTCTACATCCATCGTCGTGGCTGCTGCTCCCTCCGTCGTCGTGGCTGCTGCTCCCTCCGTCGTCATGGCTGCTGCTCCCTCCATCGTCGTGGCTGCTGCTCCCTCCCTCGTCATGGCTGCTGCTCCCTCCATCGTCGTGGCTGCTGCTCCCTTCGTCGTCGTGGCTGCTGCTCCCTCCGACGTCTTGGCTGCTGCTCTCTCCGTCGTCATGGCTGCTGCTCCCTCCATCGTCGTGGCTGCTGCTCCCTCCCTCGTCTTGGCTGCTGCTCCCTCCATCGTCGTGGCTGCTGCTCTCCTCGTCGTGGCTGCTGCTCCTCCGTCGTCGTGGCTGCTGCTCCTCCATCGTCGTGGCTGCTGCTCCTCCATCGTCGTGGCTGCTGCTCCTCCATCGTCGTGGCTGCTCCCTCCTTCGTCGTGGCTGCTGCTCCCTCCATCGTCGTGGCTGCTGCTCCCTCCATCGTCGTGGCTGCTCCCTCCATCGTCGTGGCTGCTGCTCCTCCGTCGTCGGCTGCTGCTCCCTCCGTCGTCGTGGCTGCTGCTCCTCCGTCGTCGTGGCTGCTGCTCCTCCGTCGTCGTGGCTGCTCCCTCCATCGTCTTGGCTGCTGCTCCGTCCGTAGTCGTGGCTGCTGCTCCCTCCTTCGTCGTGGCTGCTGCTCCTCCATCGTCGTGGCTGCTGCTCCTCCATCGTCGTGGCTGCTGCTCCCTCCATCGTCGTGGCTGCTGCTCCCTCCATCGTCGTCATGCTGCTGCTGCTCCTCCATCGTCGGCTGCTGCTCCTCCATCGTCGTGGCTGCTCCCTCCATCGTCGTGGCTGCTGCTCCCTCCATCGTCGTGGCTGCTGCTCCTCCATCGTCGTGGCTGCTGCTCCCTCCATCGTCGCTCCCTCCGTCGTCATGGCTGCTGCTCCCTCCATCGTCGTGGCTGCTGTCTCCATCGTCGTGGCTGCTCCCTCCATCGTCGTGCTGCTGCTCCTCCATCGTCGTGGCTGCTGCTCCCTCCGTCGTCGTGGCTGCTGCTCCTCCATCGTCGTGGCTGCTCCCTCCGTCGTCGTGGCTGCTGCTCCCTCCATCGTCGTGGCTGCTCCCTCCATCGTCGTGCTGCTCCCTCCGTCGTCGTGGCTGCTGCTCCTCCGTCGTCGTTAGCTGCTCCCTCCATCGTCGTGGCTGCTGCTCCCTCCATCGTCGTGGCTGCTGCTCCTCCGTCGTCGTGGCTGCTGCTCCCTCCATCGTCGTGGCTGCTGCTCCGTCGTCGGCTGCTGCTCCTCCGTCGTCGTGGCTGCTGCTCCTCCATCGTCGTGGCTGCTGCTCCTCCATCGTCGTGGCTGCTGCTCCTCCATCGTCGTGGCTGCTGCTCCTCCATCGTCGGCTGCTGCTCCCTCCATCGTCATGCTGCTCCCTCCGTCGTCGTGGCTGCTGCTCCCTCCGTCGTGGCTGCTGCTCCCTCCATCGTCGTGCTGCTGCTCCCTCCATCGTCGTGGCCGCTGCTCCCTCCGTCGTCGGCTGCTGCTCCTCCATCGTCGTGGCTGCTGCTCCCTCCATCGTCGTGGCTGCTGCTCCTCCATCGTCGTGCTGCTGCTCCCTCCATCGTCGTGGCTGCTGCTCCTCCATCGTCGTGGCTGCTCCCTCCGTCGTCATGGCTGCTGCTCCTCCATCGTCATGGCTGCTGCTCCCTCCATCGTCATGGCTGCTGCTCCTCCATCGTCGTGCTGCTGCTCCTCCATCGTCGTGGCTGCTGCTCCGTCGTCGTCGCTGCTGCTCCCTCCGTCGTCGTGGCTGCTCCTCCGTCGTCGTGGCTGCTCCCTCCGTCGTCGTGGCTGCTGCTCCCTCCATCGTCGTGGCTGCTGCTCCCTCCGTCGTCGTGGCTGCTGCTCCTCCGTCGTCGTGGCTGCTCCTCCGTCGTCGTGGCTGCTGCTCCTCCATCGTCGTGGCTGCTGCTCCCTCCATCGTCGTGGCTGCTGCTCCTCCGTCGTCGTGGCTGCTGCTCCTCCATCGTCGTGGCTGCTGCTCCTCTCCATCGTCGTGCTGCTGCTCCTCCATCGTCGGCTGCTGCTCCCTCCATCGTCGTGCTGCTGCTCCCTCCGTCGTCGTGCTGCTGCTCCCTCCGTCGTCGTCTGCTGCTCCTCCGTCGTCGTGGCTGCTGCTCCTCCGTCGTCGTGGCTGCTGCTCCCTCCATCGTCGTGGCTGCTGCTCCATCCGTCGTCGTGGCTGCTGCTCCCTCCGTCGTCGGCTGCTGCTCCTCCATCGTCGTGGCTGCTGCCCTCCATCGTCGTGGCTGCTGCTCCTCCATCGTCGTGGCTGCTGCTCCCTCCATCGTCGTGGCTGCTGCTCCCTCCATCGTCGTGGCTGCTGCTCCTCCGTCGTCGTGGCTGCTCCCTCCATCGTCGTGGCTGCTGCTCCCTCCATCGTCGTGGCTGCTGCTCCTCCATCGTCGTGGCTGCTGCTCCTCCGTCGTCGTGGCTGCTGCTCCCTCCGTCGTCGTGGCTGCTGCTCCCTCCATCGTCGTGGCTGCTGCTCCCTCCATCGTCGTGGCTGCTGCTCCATCCGTCGTCGTGGCTGCTGCTTCATCCCTCGTCGTGGCTGCTGCCTCCGTCGTCGTGGCTGCTGCTCCTCCATCGTCGTAGCTGCTGCTCCTCCATCGTCGTGCTGCTGCTCCCTCCGTCGTCGTGGCTGCTGCTCCTCCATCGTCGTGGCTGCTGCTCCTCCATCGTCGTGGCTGCTGCTCCCTCCATCGTCGTGGCTGCTGCTCTCCATCGTCGTGGCTGCTGCTCCATCGTCGTGGCTGCTGCTCCCTCCATCGTCGTGGCTGCTGCTCCTCCATCGTCGTGGCTGCTGCTCCTCCATCGTCGTGGCTGCTGCTCCTCCGTCGTCGTGGCTGCTGCTCCTCCATCGTCGTGGCTGCTGCTCCCTCCGTCGTCGTGGCTGCTGCTCCCTCCATCGTCGTGGCTGCTGCTCTCTCCATCGTCGTGGCTGCTGCTCTCCGTCGTCGTGGCTGCTGCCCTCCGTCGTCGTGGCTGCTGCTCCTCCTCGTCGTGGCTGCTGCTCCTCCATCGTCGTGGCTGCTGCTCCTCCATCGTCGGCTGCTGCTCCCTCCATCGTCGTGGCTGCTGCTCCTCCGTCGTCGTGGCTGCTGCTCCTCCATCGTCGTGGCTGCTGCTCCTCCGTCGTCGTGGCTGCTGCTCCTCCGTCGTCGTGGCTGCTCCCTCCGTCGTCGTGGCTGCTGCTCCCTCCATCGTCGTGGCTGCTGCCCTCCGTCGTCGTGGCTGCTGCTCCTCCGTCGTCGGCTGCTGCTCCCTCCATCGTCGTGGCTGTTGCTCCCTCCATCGTCGTGGCTGCTGCTCCCTCCATCGTCGGCTGCTGCTCCCTCCATCGTCGTGGCTGCTCCCTCCATCGTCGTGGCTGCTGCTCCCTCCGTCGTCGTGCTGCTGCTCCCTCCGTCGTGGCTGCTGCTCCTCCGTCGTCGTGCTGCTCCCTCCATCGTCGTGGCTGCTGCTCCCTCCATCGTCGTGGCTGCTGCTCCCTCCATCGTCGTGGCTGCTGCTCCTCCATCGTCGTGGCTGCTGCTCCTCCATCGTCGTGGCTGCTGCTCCCTCCATCGTCGTGGCTGCTGCTCCCTCCATCGTCGTGGCTGCTGCTCCTTCCCTCGTCGTCGTGGCTGCTCCCTCCGTCGTCGTGGCTGCTGCTCCTCTCCATCGTCGTGGCTGCTGCTCCTCCATCGTCGTGGCTGCTGCTCCTCCATCGTCGTGGCTGCTGCTCTCCGTCGTCGTGGCTGCTGCTCCTCCGTCGTCGTGGCTGCTGCTCCTCCGTCGTCGTGGCTGCTGCTCCTCCATCGTCGTGGCTGCTGCTCCTCCATCGTCGTGGCTGCTGCTCCTCCATCGTCGTGGCTGCTGCTCCCTCCATCGTCGTGGCTGCTCCCTCCGTCGTCGTGGCTGCTGCTCCTCCATCGTCATGGCTGCTGCTCCTCCGTCGTCGCTGCTGCTCCTCCATCGTCGTGGCTGCTGCTCCCTCCATCGTCGTGCTGCTGCTCCTCCATCGTCGGCTGCTGCTCCCTCCGTCGTCATGGCTGCTCCCTCCGTCGTCGTGGCTGCTGCTCCTCCGTCGTCGTGGCTGCTCCCTCCGTCGTCATGGCTGCTGCTCCCTCCATCGTGCTGCTGCTCCCTCCATCGTCGTGGCTGCTGCTCCTCCATCGTCGTGGCTGCTGCTCCCTCCATCGTCGTGGCTGCTGCTCCTCCATCGTCGGCTGCTGCTCCCTCCATCGTCGGCTGCTGCTCCTCCATCGTCGTGGCTGCTCCCTCCGTCGTCGTGGCTGCTGCTCCTCCATCGTGGCTGCTGCTCCTCCATCGTCGTGGCTGCTCCCTCCATCGTCGTGGCTGCTGCTCCTCCGTCGTCGTGGCTGCTGCTCCTCCATCGTCGGCTGCTGCTCCTCCATCGTCGTGGCTGCTGCTCCTCCGTCGTCGGCTGCTGCTCCTCCATCGTCGTGGCTGCTGCTCCTCCATCGTCGTGGCTGCTGCTCCTCCATCGTCGTGGCTGCTGCTCCTCCGTCGTCGTGGCTGCTGCTTCCTCCGTCGTCGTGGCTGCTGCTTCCTCCCTCGTCGTGGCTGCTGCTCCCTCCCTCGTCGTGGCTGCTGCTACCTCCATCGTCGTGGCTGCTGCTCCCTCCATCGTCGTGGCTGCTGCTCCCTCCATCGTCGTGGATGCTGCTCCTCCGTCGTCGTGGCTGCTGCTCCTCCATCGTCGTGGCTGCTGCTCCCTCCATCGTCGTGGCTGCTGCTCCTCCATCGTCGTGGCTGCTGCTCCTCCATCGTCATGCTGCTGCCCTCCATCGTCGTGGCTGCTGCTCTCCATCGTCGTGGCTGCTGCTCCTCCATCGTCGCTGCTCCCTCCGTCGTCGTGGCTGCTGCTCCCTCCGTCGTCGTGGCTGCTGCTCCTCCGTCGTCGTGGCTGCTCCCTCCGTCGTCGTGGCTGCTGCTCCCTCCATCGTCGCTGCTGCTCTCCATCGTCGTGGCTGCTGCCCTCCATCGTCGTGGCTGCTGCTCCTCCGTCGTCGTGGCTGCTGCTCCTCCGTCGTCGTGCTGCTCCCTCCATCGTCGTGGCTGCTGCTCCTCCATCGTCGTGCTGCTGCTCCCTCCATCGTCGTGGCTGCTGCTCTCCCTCCATCGTCGTGGCTGCTGCTCCTCCATCGTCGTGGCTGCTGCTCCCTCCGTCGTCGTGGCTGCTGCTCCTCCATCGTCGTGGCTGCTGCCCTCCGTCGTCGTGGCTGCTGCTCCTCCATCGTCGTGGCTGCTGCCCTCCATCGTCGTGGCTGCTGCTCCTCCATCGTCGTGGCTGCTGCTCCCTCCGTCGTCGTGGCTGCTGCTCCTCCATCGTCGGCTGCTGCTCCCTCCATCGTCGTGGCTGCTGCTTCCTCCATCGTCGTGGCTGCTGCTCCCTCCATCGTCGTGGCTGCTGCTCCCTCCGTCGTCGTGGCTGCTGCTCCTCCATCGTCGTGGCTGCTGCTCCTCCATCGTCGTGGCTGCTGCTCCTCCATCGTCGTGGCTGCTGCTCCCTCCGTCGTCGTGGCTGCTGCTCCTCCATCGTCGTGGCTGCTCCCTCCATCGTCGTGCTGCTGCTCCTCCATCGTCGTGGCTGCTGCTCCCTCCATCGTCGTAGCTGCTGCTCCTCCATCGTCGGCTGCTGCTCGCTCCATCGTCGTGGCTGCTGCTCCCTCCATCGTCGTGGCTGCTGCTCCTCCGTCGTCGTGGCTGCTGCTCCTCCATCGTCGTGCTGCTGCTCCCTTCATCGTCGTGGCTGTTGCTTCCTCCATCGTCGTGGCTGCTGCTCCCTCCATCTTCGTGGCTGCTGCTCCTCCGTCGTCGTGGCTGCTGCTCCCTCCATCGTCGGCTGCTGCTCCTCCCTCGTCGTGGCTGCTGCTCCTCCGTCGTCGTGGCTGTTGCTCCCTCCGTCGTCGATGCTGCTGCTCCTTTCATCGTCATGGCTGCTGCTCCCTCCGTCGTCGTGGCTGTTGCTCCCTCCATCGTCGATGCTGCTGCTCCCTTCATCGTCATGGCTGCTGCTCCCACCGCCGTCGTGGCTGCTGCTCCCTTCATCGTCGTGGCTGCTGCTCCCTCCATCGTCGTGGCTGTTGCTTCCTCCATCGTCGTGGCTGCTGCTCCCTTCATCGTCGTGGCTGTTGCTTCCTCCATCGTCGTGGCTGCTGCTCCCTCCATCGTCGTGGCTGCTGCTCCCTCCATCGTCGTGGCTGCTGCTCCTCCGTCGTCGTGGCTGCTGCTCCCTCCGTCGTCGGCTGCTGCTCCTCCGTCGTCGTGGCTGCCCCTCCATCGTCGTGGCTGCTGCTCCCTCGTCGTGGCTGCTGCTCCCTCCCTCGTCGTGGCTGCTGCTCCCTCCATCGTCGTGGCTGCTGCTCCCTCCATCGTCGTGGCTGCTGCTGCCTAAATCGTCGTGGCTGCTGCTACCTCCCTCGTCGTGGCTGCTGCTCCCTCCCTCGTCGTGGCTGCTGCTCCTTCCTTCGTCGTTTCTGCTGCTCCCTTCGTCGTCGTGGCTGCTGCTCCCTCCATCGTCGTGGCTGCTGCTCCCTCCATCGTCGTGGCTGCTGCTCCCTCCATCGTCGTGGCTGCTGCTCCCTCCGTCGTCGAGGCAGCTCCTCCCTCGTCGTGGCTGCTGCTCCCTCCATCGTCGTGGCTGCTGCTCCCTCCGTCGTCGTGGCTGCTGCTCCCTCCATCGTCGTGGCTGCTGCTCCCTCCATCGTCGTGGCTGCTGCTCCCTCCGTCGTCGTGGCTGCTGCTCCCTCCGTCGTCGTGGCTGCTGCTCCCTCCGTCGTCATGGCTGCTGCTCCCTCCGTCGTCGTGGCTGCTGCTCCCTCCGTCGTCGTGGCTGCTGCTCCCTCCATCGTCGTGGCTGCTGCTCACTCCGTCGTCATGGCTGCTGCTCCCTCCATCGTCGTGGCTGCTGCTCCCTCCATCGTCGTGGCTGCTGCTCCCTCCGTCGTCATGGCTGCTGCTCCCTCCGTCGTCGTGGCTGCTGCTCCCTCCATCGTCGTGGCTGCTGCTCCCTCCATCGTCATGGCTGCTGCTCCCTCCGTCGTCGTGGCTGCTGCTCCCTCCCTCGTCGTGGCTGCTGCTCCTCCATCGTCGTGCTGCTGCTCCCTCGTCGTGGCTGCTGCTCCTCCATCGTCGTGGCTGCTGCTCCCCCCCCCGTCGTGGCTGCTGCTCCCTCCATCGTCGTGGCTGCTGCTCCCTCCATCGTCGTGGCTGCTGCTCCCTCCCTCGTCGTGGCTGCTGCTCCCTCCCTCGTCGTGGCTGCTGCTCCCTCCATCGTCGTGGCTGCTGCTCCCTCCATCGTCGTGGCTGCTGCTCCCTTCGTCGTGCTGCTGCTCCTCCGTCGTCGTGGCTGCTGCTCCCTCCATCGTCGTGCTGCTGCTCCTCCCTCGTCGTGGCTGCTGCTCCCTCCATCGTCGGCTGCTGCTCCTCCATCGTCGTGGCTGCTGCTCCCTCCGTCGTCGTGGCTGCTGCTCCTCCGTCGTCGTGGCTGCTCCCTCCATCGTCGTGGCTGCTGCTCCTCCATCGTCATGGCTGCTGCTCCTCCATCGTCGTGGCTGCTGCTCCTCCATCGTCGTGGCTGCTGCTCCTCCATCGTCGTAGCTGCTGCTCCTCCATCGTCGTGGCTGCTGCTCCTCTCCGTCGTGGCTGCTGCTCCCTCCATCGTCGTGGCTGCTGCTCTCTCCGTCGTCGTGGCTGCTGCTCCTCCATCGTCGTAGCTGCTGCTCCCTCCATCGTCGTGGCTGCTGCTCCATCGTCGTAGCTGCGCCCTCCATCGTCGTGGCTGCTGCTCCCTCCATCGTCGGGGCTGCTGCTCCCTCCGTCGTCGTGGCTGCTGCTCCCTCCATCGTCGTGGCTGCTGCTCCCTCCATCGTCGTGGCTGCTGCTCCCTCCCTCGTCGTGGCTGCTGCTCCTCCATCGTCGTAGCTGCTGCTCTCTCCGTCGTCATGCTGCTGCTCCTCCATCGTCGTGGCTGCTGCTCCCTCCATCGTCGTGGCTGCTGCTCCTCCATCGTCGTGGCTGCTGCTCCTCCATCGTCATGGCTGCTGCCCTCCATCGTCATGCTGCTGCTCCTCCATCGTCATGCTGCTGCTCCCTCCGTCGTCATGGCTGCTGCTCCTCCGTCGTCATGGCTGCTCCCTCCCGTCGTCGGCTGCTACTCCCTCGTCGTGGCTGCTGCTCCTCCATCGTCGGCTGCTGCTCCCTCCATCGTCGTGGCTGCTGCTCCTCCATCGTCGGCTGCTGCTCCCTTCATCGTCGTGGCTGCTGCTCCCTCCATCGTAGTGGCTGCTGCTCCCTCCATCGTCGTAGCTGCTGCTCCTCCGTCGTCGTGGCTGCTACTCCTCCTCGTCGTGGCTCCCTCATCGTAGCTGCTGCTCCCTCCATCGTCGTGGCTAAGCTGCTCTCCCTCGTCGGCTGCTGCTCCTCCATCGTCGTGGCTGCTGCTTCCTCCATCGTCGTGGCTGCTGCTCCCTCCATCGTCGGCTGCTGCTCCACTCCGTCGTCGTGGCTGCTGCTCTCCCTCGTCGTGGCTGCTGCTCCCTCCGTCGTCGTGGCTGCTCCCTCCATCGTCGTGACTGCTGCTCCTTCGTCGTCGTGGCTGCTGCTCCTCCGTCGTCGTGGCTGCTGCTCCCTCCATCGTCGTGGCTGCTGCTCCCTCCCTCGTCGTGGCTGCTGCTCCCTCCCTCGTCGTGGCTGCTGCTCCCTCCATCGTCGTGGCTGCTGCTCCCTCCCTCGCCGTTCATCAACGTGCACTTGTACTTCTCGACGAGGCACTTTTCTGCAGCCCGCCACCGCTGAGGCAAGCACCTCAGCCACAGGGACGTTGGCTGCCAAACAGTGACACTGGAAGAGGCGCGTGAGGAGCCAGGCTGGCGTACACCCTCCGGGGAGCGTCGGCGGTGACTGCGCGAGGAAACCATACAGGAAAACCTGCGTCTGCAGCCTTAGCTGCTCCTGGTCTTCAGCGGCCCACGCGGACTGAACTGTGGGCTGTGCAAGGCACACCAATTTACCGCCTTCTTTGAGCCACGCATAATCTCCTCCCACTAGTCTGACAGTTTTTACTGTCTCTTTGTTATTTCGTGCAGCACCTTTCAAAGCTGCAGGTGCTGGGGAAGACCTCCCACATTCCTTGCCGATCGCTGGTAACCACAACGGGTCGGACCAGCGAAGGTTTCTGACCGTGGCTTCTAATTTTCAGATCGCGCGCACCTTCAAAGGGGTGAGCTGGGCGACAAAAGATCTCGCCCTGCTTTCTTAGCAGGTTGAACCTTCCTGCCCAGGCAGCAGCAGATTTCTCGACAGAGTTTTATCGGTGTGTTGTCCTCTCCCTGCCGAGGCTCCGCTCCTCCCGGTACCACAGGCGATCAGGGATGCCGCTCGCCCCCCTGGCTGGGCAAGGCACGACCCCGAGGCTCTTGGTTCCGGTGATTGGGTGAGCCATTCCTCTCTGGTATTTACACCAGGGCTCGATTCAACACATCACCTCAGATTCCAGTAAGCCGTTTGGGGGACCTTGGAGTTGACATTGCACCCCCCCGAGTCTAGAGCTGGTTGACCGCGCGGCCCGTGACAACACACACAGAATGATGGTGATGCCGCACAATGTGGAACGTCTCTCTCTCTCTCTCTCTCTCTCTCTCTCTCTCTCTCTCTCTCTCTCTCTCTCTCTCTCTCTCTCTCTCTCTCTCTCTCTGTCTCTCTCTCTCTCTCTCTCTCTCTCTCCGATCATTTGTATTACACAATTTCTCATTGCCTAATCCACTCGCCTTGCCTTTTCGCCTGCTTGTGTGCTGCTCAGGCGCTGACACACACATAAGAACATAAGAACATAAGAATGCAGGAGTCTGCAAGAGGCCGGTAGGCCTGTTGAAACAGCTCCTTGACCCTAAGCTCCCGTGTATCTAACCCCACCTAATATCGCTGTCCATGAATTTATCTAGTATATTTTGAATGTGACAATTGTGGCACTCACCACATGACTGCTAAGCCTATTCCACTCATCCACCACCCTGTTAGTAAACCAATTTTTGCCTATGTCCCTGTTGAATCTGAATTTATCCAGTTTAAACCCATTACTTCGTGTCCTACCCGGTTCTCTTACCAACAAAACCTTATGAATGTCTCCCTTATTAAAGCCCTTCATCCATTTATAAACCTCGATCATGTCTCCACGCACCCTTCGCCTTTCTAGAGAATGCAAGTTTAACTGTTTGAGTCTTTCCTCGTATGGGAAGTTTCTCAACCCCTGAATCATCTTAGTCATCCTCCTCTGCACCGATTCTAACATTTTGATATCCATTCTATAGTAGGGTGACCAGAACTGAACCGCATAGTCAAGATGAGGTCTAACTAATGCTAAATATAGTTTGAGGAAGACTTCGGGGCTTCTGTTGCTTACGCTCCTTGAAATAAATCCCAGTACCCTATTAGCTCGATTTCTAGCTTGAATGCATTGTGCCCTTGGACGGAGATCAGAGCTCACTAAGACCCTAAATCCCTCTCGCACCCAGAACTACTTATGAGAGTGTCATTTAAGCAATAGTTATGTGAGGGTTGTTCCTACCTACACTCAGAATACTGCACTTCCTACATTGAACTCCATCTGCCATTTATCCGCCCAGTCATATAATCTGTTGAGTTCACCTTGGAGAATACTAGCGTCCTGATCCGACTCAATTACTCTACCGATCTTGGTATCATCTGCAAATTTACTAACATCACTACTAATTCCTGTGTCTAAGTCATTGATATAAATAATAAACAAAAGTGGACCTAATACCGAACCTTGTGGGACCCCACTCGTAACACATCCCCAGTCAGATCTTTTACCATTGATTTGCACTCTTTGCTTCCTATTGCTAAGCCACGCCTTGACCCAGTTCAAACTTTACCCTCTACTCCGTGAGCCTGTAATTTAAGCAACAGTCGTTGGTGAGGAACTTTGTCAAACGCTTTACTAAAAATCAAGATAGATTACATCATAATTTTCATCTCTGTCAACGGCCTCAAATACTTTATTGTAGAACGACAAGAGATTGGTGAGGCATGACCTACCTTTTGTGAACCCATGCTGCGAGTCGTGAATTAAGCTATGTTTCTCTAAATGCTCCCGAATGTTCCTGGCTATTATGGACTCCAGCATCTTCCCTATAACCGATGTTAAGCTAATTGGGCGATAGTTTGAAGCAACTGACCTGTCCCCTTTTTAAAATCGGCGTCACATTAGCTACTTTCCATAGGCTCGGCACATAGCCAGTATTACCGACATCTTAAAGATGTCGGTTAGTGGGTCACTGATTATATCACCCAACTCCTTTAATACCCTCGGAAATATCCTGTCAGGACCTGGCGACTTGTTCTTCTTAAGCTTATCTATCTCATCCTGAACTACTTGCCTGGTAATGATTATATCCCTCAATTTATCGCCATCCCCGCCCTCGTACACCTGAACTCGTTCCGGTATAGTCGTTCGATCCTCCTGTGTGAATACTGAAAGGAAGTAGTCGTTCAACAATGTGCTCATATTTTCGTAATTTTCTACTAGCTCCTGTGTTTGATTTCAGCGGTCCAATTTTCTCCCGTGTTTTGTTCTATACATCTGAAAGAAGCCCTTAGGATTACTTTTCGCCTCATTTGCTACTTTGATCTCATAGTTCTTTTTGCTATCCTGGTGTTTTCTTAACTAATCTAGATAGTTCGACGTACCGGCCCTGAGATGTGTTTCCCCATTCTTTATTTTCTGATAAATTCCTTCTTTAACCCAATCTCGTGTTTTAGTCCACGAGTCATCCACTTAGGATCATTGTTTTCTTTTCTAAGTGTTCGCTGTGGTATATGCTGTTCTTGCCCTTCTACTATTACTCTAACTAAATTATTGTAAGACATTTCTACCTGGTTCTCCTGGCTCTCCAATCCCAAGTTCTGGCCCTCATGAATCCCTAAATTATCCCAGTTTACCCTTTCAAGATGTCTTCGAAGCCCCTCGTAGTTTGCTCTTCTAAAATCTGGCACTAACACTGGGTTTGGATCACGGGTTACCATGAGTCTAACCTAAAACGAACTGTTCTGTGGTCACTATTTCCTAACTCTCCGCCCACCTCCAACTCACGTAGCAAGTTCCCATTATTGGTTAGGACTAAGTCTAATATGTTATCTCCTCTGGTAGGCTCAGTAACTACCTGCTTAAGGAAATTATCTTGTATAACTTCAAGAAAGTCCTCGGCTTCCAGGTCACCCACTAGATCTTCCCAGTCTATATTCCTATAATTAAAGTCCCCATTACGCAGACATTTCTACTCAGACTCGCCCTGCCAATCTCCTGTAGTAATATACTCGTTTCCTGCCTGTTAAGGTTGGGTGGCCTGTATATAACGCCTAGAGTTAGTTTTCTTTCCTTTGTAAACGTCCACCCAAACTGATTCTGAATCCATGTTAGTTTTGACTGAGTTGTTTACTAAACATTTAAGTGAGTCTTTAACATATAGCGCAACTCCACCTCCCTTTCTGCCCCTTCTGTCTTTGTGAAACATCTGATAACCCGTTATTTCAAATTCTGACCTAAAATTTCTATTAGCAAAGTCTATCCATGTCTCAGTGATCGCTATTATGTCAAAATTTTCTGAACAAGCTTCACCCCTTAGTAAGTCTATCTTGTTTCTGAGGCTCCTGCTGTTAGTATAGAAGATTCTTAGCCCGTCCTCTGTTACTCCTCTAGAATTACTTCTAAGCTGCCTGGTTATATTATGAGCTAGATGTCCCCTCCCATTACTCCTCCCATTGCTCCCATTACTCCTCCCCCCCTCGCCTATACTAAAAAATCCCTCAGGGTACCAAGTGCTCGCTCAAGGGAGTCTGAGAGAGCCTCAACACCCAAGAGGCGGTTGCGGGGGTGGCGTGCGAGGGAAAGGAGGAGGGAGCGGCGGGGGTGGCGAGGGAGGGAAAGGAAGAGGCGGTGGCGGGGTTGGCGTGCGAGGGAAAGGAGGAGGCGATTGCGGGGGTGGCGTGCGAGGGAAAGGAGGAGGCAGCGGCGGGGGTGGCGTGCGAGGGAAAGGAGGAGGCAGCGGCGGGGGAGGCGTGCGAGGGAAAGGAGGAGGCAGCGGCGGGTTTGTCGTGTGAGGGAAAGGTGGAGGCAGCGGCGGGGGTGGCGTGCGAGGAAAAGGAGGAGGCGGTGGCGGGGGTGGCGTTCGAGGGAAAGGAGGAGGCGGTTGCGGGGGTGGCGTGCGAGGGAAAGGAGGAGGCGGTGGCGGGGGTGGCGTGCGAGGGAAAGGAGGAGGCGGTGGCGGGGATGGCGTGCGAGGGAAAGGAGGAGGCGGTGGCGGGGGTGGCGTGCGAGGGAAAGGAGGAGGCGGTGGCGATGGGGGTGGCGTGCGAGGAAAGGAAGAGGTGGTGGCGGGGGTGGCGTGTGAGGAAAAGGAGGAGGCGGTGGCAGGGGTGTGTGAGGGAAAGGGAGGCGGTGGCGAGGGTGGCGTTCGAGGGACAGTAGGAGGCTGTGGCGTGGGTGGCGTGCGAATGCAAGGCGGGAGAGGTGGCGGGGTTGACGTTCGAGGGACAGCAGGAGGCAGTAACGGGGGTGGCGTGGGAGATACAGAAGGAGGCGGTGGCTGGGATGGCATGCGAGGGACAAGAGTAGGCGATGTCCGGTTGGGGTGCGAGGGACAGGAGGAGGCGGTGGCAGGGTTAAGTTCGAGGTACAGTAGGAGGCGGTGGCGCTGGAGGCGTGCGAGGGACAGGGGGAAGCGGTGGCGGGGGTGGCGTGCGAGGGACAATAGGAAGCGGTGGCAGGGCTGGCGTGGGAGGGACTTCAGGCAGCGGTGGCGGGGGTAGCGTGCGAAGGACAGTATAGAAGGCGGTGGCGGATTTCGATATATATGAGGAGGCGGTGGCGGGGGTTGCGTGCGAGGGACAGTAAGAGGCCTTGGCGGGGTGACGTTCGAGGAACAGTTGGAGACGGTGGCGGCTGTGACATTCGAGGGACAGGTGGAGACTGTGGCGGGGGTGGCGTGCGAGGGACAGGAGGAGGCGGTGGCGGGGGTGGCGTGGGAAGGACAGGAGGCAGAGGTGCGGTGGTAGCTTGCGAGGGACATTAGGAGGCGATGGCGGCGTTCGATAGATAGAAGGAGGCGATGGCGGGGGTGGCCTGCAAGGAATAGTAAGAGTCTTTGGCTGGGGTGACGTTCGAGGGACAGTAGGAGGCGGTGGCGGGTGTGACGTTCGAGGGACAGGAGGAGACGTAGGCGGGGGTGGCGTGCGAGGGACAAGAGGAGGCGGTGGCGGGGGTGGTGTGGGAGGGACAGGAGGCAGAGGAGCGGTGGTAGCGTGCGAGAGACAGTAGGAGGCGGAGGGTGGTGTGACGTTCGAGGGAGAGGAGGAGGCGATGGCGTGAGTGGCGTGCGAGGGACAGAAGGAGGCGGTGGCGGGGTGGCTTGCGAATGACAGAAGGAGACGGTGGCGGGGGTGGCGTGAGAATGACAGGAGGAGGCTGTGGCTGGGGTGAGGTTCGAGGTGGCGAGGGAGGGACAGGAAGAGGCGGTGGCGGGGGTGGCGTAGGAGGGACAGGAAGAGGCGGTGGCGGGGGTGGCGGGGGAGGGACAGGAGGAGGCGGTGGCGGGGGTGGCTTGCGAGGGAGAGGAGGAGGCGGTGGTGTTCGTGGCGTGCGAGGGACAGGAGGAGGCGGTGGCGGGGGTGGCGTTCGAAAGACAGAAGGAGGTGGCGTGCGAGGGACAGGATGAGGCGGTTGCGGGGATGGCGTGCGAGAGACAGGAGGATGCAGTGGCGTGGGTGGTGTGCGAGGGAGAGGAGGAGGCTTTGTCTGGAATGGCGTGCGAGGGACAGGAGGAGGCGGTGGCGGGGGTGCCGTGCGAGGGACAGGAGGATTCGGTGGCGGTGGCGTGCGCGGGACAGGACGCGGCGGTGGCGGGGGTGGCGTGCGAGGGACAGGAGGATTCGGTGGCGGGGAAGGCGTGCAAGGGACAGGAAGAGGCGGTGGCGCGGCTGGCGTGCGAGGGACAGGAGGAGGCGGTTGCGGGGATGGCGTGCGAGAGACAGGAGGATGCGGTGGCGTGGGTGGTGTGCGAGGGAGAGGAGGAGGCGTTGTCGGGAGTGGCGTGCGAGGGACAGGAGGAGGCGGTGGCGGGGGTGCCGTGCGAGGGACAGAAAGAGGCGGTGGCGGGGGTGGCGTGCGAGGGACAGGAAGAGGCGGTGGCGGGGGTGGCGTGCGAGGGACAGGAGGATTCGGTGGCGAGGAAGGCGTGCAAGGGACAGGAAGAGGCGGTGGCGCGGCTGGCGTGCGAGGGACAGGAGGAGTCAGTGGCGGGGGTGGCGTGCGAGGGACAGGAAGAGGCGGTGGCGGTGAGGGCGTGCAAGGGACAGGAGGAGTCGGTGGCGGGGGTTGCGTGCGAGGGACAGGAAAAGGCGGTGTCGGGGATGGCGTGCGAGGGACAGTAGGAGGTGGTGGCGGGGCTGGCGGGGGAGAGACAGGAAGAGGCTGTGGCGTGGGTGGCGTGGGAGAGACAGGAAGAGGCTGTGGCTGGGGTGGCTTGCGAGGGATAGTAGGAGGAGGTGGCGGGGCTGGCGTGGGAGAGACAGGAGGAGGAGGTGGCGGGGTCGGCGTGGGAGAGACAGGAAGAGGCGGTGGCGGGGCTGGCGTGGGAGAGACAGGAGGAGGGGGTGGCGGGGGTGGCGTGGGAGAGACAGGAAGAGGCGGTGGCGGGGCTGGCGTGGGAGAGACAGGAAGAGGCGGTGGCGGGGCTGGTGTGGGAGAGACAGGAAGAGGCGTTGGCGGGGCTTTCGTGGGAGAGACAGGAAGAGGCGGTGGCGGGGCTGCCGTGGGAGAGACAAGAAGAGGCGGTGGCGGGGCTGCCGTGGGAGCGACAGGAAGAGGCGGTGGCGGGGGTGGCGTGGGAGAGACAGGAAGATTCGGTGGCGGGGGTGGCGTGCGAGGGACAGTAGGAGGCGTTGGCGGGGCTGGCATGGAAGAGACTGGAAGAGCAGGTGGCGGGGGTGGCGTGCGAGGGACAGGAGGATGTGGTGGTGTTGGTTGCGTGGGAGGGACAGGAAGAGGCGGTGGTTGGCGTGCGAGGGGCAGGAAGAGGCAGTGGCGGGGGAGGAGTGCGAGGGACAGGAAGGTGCGGTGGCGGGTGTGGCGTGGGATGGACAGGAAGAAGCAGTGGCGGGGGTGGAGTGCGAGGGACAGGAAGGGACGGTGGCGGGGGTGGCGTGGAAGGGATAGGAGGAAGCGTTGGCGGGGGTGGCGTGGAAGGAACAGGAGGAATCGGTGGTCGGGTTGGAGTGTGAGGGACATTAGGAGGCGGGGGCCGGGTTTGCGTGCGAGGGACATGAGGCGATGGCGGGGGTGGCGTTCGAGGGACAGAAGGAGGCGGTGGCGTGGGTGGCGTGTGAGGGACAGGAGGAAGCGGTTGCGGGGTGGCTTGCGAATGCAAGGCGGAGGCGGTGGCGGGGTTGACGCTCGAGGGACAGTAGGAGGCTGTAGCGGGGGTGACGTTCGAGGGACAGTAGGAGGCGATGGCGGGGGTGGCGTGCGAATGCAAGGCGGAGGCGGTGGCGGGGTTGACGCTCGAGGGACAGTAGGAGGCAGTGGCGGGGGTGGCGTGGGAGGGACTGAAGGAGGCGGTGGCTGGGATGGCGTTCGATAGATAGGAGGCGTGCGAGGGACAGTAGGAGGCTGTAGCGGGGGTGACGTTCGAGGGACAGTAGGAGGCGGTGGCGGGGGTGTCTTGCGAATGCAAGGCGGAGGCGGTGGCGGGGTTGACGTTCGAGGGACAGTAGGAGGCGGTGGCCGGGGTGGCGTGCGAATGCAAGGCGGAGGCGGTGGCGGGGTTGACGTTCGAGGGACAGTAGGAGGCAGTGCCGGGGGTGGCGTGGGAGGGACTGAAGGAAGCGGTGGCTGAGATGGCGTTCGATAGATAGAAGGCGTGCGAGGGACAGGAGGAGGCGGTGGCGGGGGTGACGTTTGAGAGACAGTAGGAGGCGGTGGCGGGGGTGGCGTGCGAGGGACTGGAGAAGGCTGTGGTGGGAGTGGCGTGCGAGAGACAGTAGGAGTCTTTGCCAGGGGTGACGTTCGACGATACAGTAGTCGGCGGAGGCGTGTGTGACGTTCGAGGGACAGGCGGGGGGGGCGGGGGTGGCGTGCGAGGGACAGACGGAGGCGGTTTCGGGGTTGGCGTGGGAGGGACAGGACGTCGCGGTTGCGGGGGTGGCGTGCGAGAGACAGGAGGAGGCGGTGGCGGGGGTGGCGTGGGAGAGACAGGAAGAGGCGGTGGCGGGGCTGGCGTGGGAGAGACAGGATGAGGCGGTGGCGGGGCTGGCGTGGGAGAGACAGGAAGAGGCGGTGGCGATGCTGTCGTGGGAGAGACAGGAAGAGGCGGTGGCGGGGCTGGCGTGAGAGAGACAAGAAGAGGCGGTGGCGGGGGTGGCGTGGGAGAGACAGGAAGAGGCGGTGGCGGGGCTGGCGTGGGAGAGACAGGAAGAGGCGGTGGCGGGGCTGGCGTGAGAGAGACAAGAAGAGGCGGTGGCGGGGCTGGCGTGGGAGAGACAGGAAGAGGCGGTGGCGGGGCTGGCGTGGGAGAGACAGGAAGATTCGGTGGCGGGGGTGGCGTGCGAGGGACAGTAGGACGCGTTGGTGGGGCTGGCGGGGGTGGCGTTCGACGGACAGGAGGAGGCGTTGGCGTAGATGACGTGCGAAGGATAGGAGAAGGCGGTGGCTGGGTTGGCATATAAGGGACAGGAGGAGGCGTTGGCGGGGATGGCGTGCGGGAGACAGGAGGTGGCGGTGGCGGGGGGAGCGTTTGAAAGACTGGAGGAGTCGGTGGCGGGTGGCGGTGGCGTGTATAGCATGCGAAGGACAATAGGAGGCTGTGGCGGGGTTGGCATGCGTTGGACAGGACAAGGCGGTTGCGGGGGTGTCGTGCGAGGGAAATGAGGGGGCGATGGCGGGGGTGTCGTGCGAGGAACAGGATGAGGCGGTGCCGGGCTAGCGTGCGAGGGACATGAGGAGGCGTGGCGGGGGTGGCGTTCGAAAGACAGGTGGAGGCGGTGGCGTTGGTGGACTGCGAGGGACAGGAAGAGGAGGTGGCGTGGGTTGCGTGCGACGGACAGGATTAGGCGGTTGCGGAAATGGCGTGCGAGGGATAGGAGAAGGCGGTGGCGGGGGTGGCATGTGAGGGACAGGAGGAGTCGTTGGCGGGGTTGGCGTGAGGGAGACAGAAGGAGGCGGTGGCGGGGGTGGCGTGCGAGGGACAGGAAGAGGCGGTAGCGAGGATGGCGTGGGAGGGAGAGGAGGAGGCGGTGGCTGGTGCGGCGTGCGAAGGACAGGAGGAGGCGGTGGCGGGGGTGGCGAGAGAATGACTGGAGGAGGCGGTGGCGGGGGTGGCGTGCGAGAGAAAGGAGGACGCGGCGGCGGGGGTGGCGAGCGAATGACTGAAGGAGGCGGTGTCGGGTTTGGCGTGCGAGGGACAGGAGGAGGCGGCGGCGGGTTTGCCATGCAAGGAACAGGAGAAAGCGGTGGCGGGGCTGGCGTGCAAGGGACAATAGGAGACGGTGGCGGGGATGGCGTGCGAGGAACAGAATGAGGCGGTTGCGGGGTTAGCGTGCGAAAAGAGGAGGAGACGGTGGCGGGGGTGACGTTCGAATGACAGGAGGAGGCGGTGGAGTGGTGGCGTGCGAGGGACAGGAGGAGGCGGTGCGGGGGCTGGCGTGGGAGGCACAGGAAGAGGCGGTGGCGGGGGTGGCGTTCGAGGGACAATAGGAGGCGGTGGTGTGGTTGGCGTGGGAGGGACAGGAGGAATCGGTGGCGGGGGTGGCTTGCGAATGACAGGAGGAGGCTGTGGCCGGGTTGGCGTGAGAAGAACAGAAAGAGGTTGTCGCCGGTTTGGCGTGCGAGAGAGAGGAGGAAGCGGGGGCGGGGGTGGCTTTCGATAGATAGGAGGAGGCGGTGACGGGCGTGGAGTGAGAGGGACAGGAAGAGGCGGTGGCAGGGTTGGCGTTGGAGGGACAGGAGGCAGGGGTAGCGGGGGTAGCGTGCGAGGGACAGTACGAGGCGGTGGCGGCGTTCGATAGATAGGAGGAGGCGGTGGCGGGGGTGGCGAGCGAGGGACAGGAGGAGGTGGTGGCCAGGTTGGAGTGCGAGGGAGAGGAGGAGGCGGTGGCGGGGGTGGTGTGGGAGGGACAGGAGGAGGCGTTGGCGGGGTTGGCGTGGGATAGACGGGAGGAAGCGATGGCGGGGGTGGCGTGGAAGGAAAAGTAGGTGGCGGTGGTTCGGTTGGCGTGCGAGGGACAGGAGGAGGCGGTGGCCAGGTTGGCGTGCGAGGGACAGGAGGAGGCGGTGGCCAGGTTGGCGTGCGAGGGACAGGAGGAGGCGGTGGTGTGGGTGGCGTTTGATGCGGTCTCAGGAGAGGCGTGGGAGGGACATTAGGAAGCGGTGGCGGGGGTGGCGTGCGAGGGACAGTAGGAGCCTGTGGCGGGGGTGACGTTCGAGGGACAGTAGGAGGCGGTGGCGGGGGTTGCGTGCGAATGACAGGAGGGGGCGGTGTCGGTGGTTGCAGGCGAAAGACAATAGGAGGCGGTGGCGGGGTTGGCGTGCGAGGAAAATGACGAGGCGGTTGCGGGGGTGGCGTGCGAGGGACAGGAGGAGGCGGTGGCGGGGGTGTCGTGCGAGGAACAGGATGAGGCGGTGGCGGGGGTGTCGTGCGAGGGACAGGAGGAGGCGGTTGCGGGGGTGGCGTGCGAGGGACAGGAGGAGGCGGTGGCGGGGGTGTCGTGCGAGGAACAGGATGAGGCGGTGGCTGGGTTAGCGTGCGAGGGACATGAGGAGGCGGTGGCGGGGGTGGCGTTCGAAAGACAAGAGGAGGCGGTGGCGGGGGTGGAGTGCGAGGGACAGGAGGAGGAGGTGGCGTGGGTGGCGTGCGACGGACAGGAGGAGGCGGTGGCGGAGATCGCGTGTGAGGGATAGGAGAAGTCGGTGGCGGGGGTGGCATTTGAGGGACAGGAGGAGGCGGTGGCATGGGTGGAGTGCGAGGGACAGGAAGAGTCGGTGGCGAGGATTTCGTGGGAGTTAGAGGAGGAGGAGGCGGTGGCGGGGGTGGCGAGCGAATGACTGGAGGAGGCGGTGGCGGGGGTGGCGTGCGAGAGACAGGAGGAGACGGCGGCGGGGGTGACGGGCAAATGACTGGAGGAGGCGGTGGCGGGGGTGGCGTTCGAAAGACAAGAGCAGGCATTGGCGGGGTTGGAGTGCGAGGGACAGGAGGAGGCGGTGGAGGGGGTGGCGTGCGACGGACAGCAGGAGGCGGTGGCGGGTCTGGCGTGGGAGGGACAGGAAGAGGCATTGGCGGGGGTGGCGTGTGAGTGACAAGAGGAAGCGGTGGCGGGTGTGGCGTGGGAGGGACAGGAAGAGGCAGTGGCGGGGGTGGAGTGCGAGGGAAAGGAAGGGGCAGTCATACATTCACATGTGCATTATAATATACACATTACAGGCGGTGGTGGGGGTGGCGTGCGAGGGACAGGAGGAAGCGGTGGCGGTGGTGGCGTGGGAGGAACAGGAAGAGGCAGTGGCGGGGGTGGAGTGCGAGGGACAGGAAGGGGCAGTCATACATTCACATGTGCATTATAATATACACATTACAGGCGGTGGTGGGGGTGGCATGGGAGGGACAGGAGGAAGCGGTGGCGGGGGTGGCGAGTGAAGAAAAACGAGGAGATGGTGGTCGGGTTGACGTGCGAGGGACAGGAGGAGGAGGTGGCCGGGTTGGCGTTCGAGGGACAGGATGAGGCGGTGGCGGGGGTTTCGTTCGAGGGACAGTAGAAGGCGGTGGCGGGGTTTGCGTATGAGGGACATGAGGAGGGGTGGCGGGGGTGGCGTTCGAAAGACAGGTGGAGGCGGTGGCGGGGGTGGAGTGCGAAGGACAGGAGGAGGAGGTGGCGTGTGTGGCGTGCGACGGACAGGAGGAGGCGGTGGCGGAGATGGGGTGCGAGGGATAGGAGAAGGCGGTGGCGGGGGGTGGAATGTGAGGGACAGGAGGAGGCGTTGGCGGCGTTGGCGTGCGGGAGACTGGAGGAGGCGGTGGCGGGTGTGGCGTTTGAAAGACTGGAGGAGTCTGTGGCGGGGGTGGAGTGCGAAGGACAGGAAGATTCGGTGGCGAGGATGGCGTGGGAGGGAGAGGAGGAGGCGGTGGCTGGTGCGGCGTGCGAAGGACAGGAGGAGGCGGTGGCGGGGGTGGCGACAGAATGACTGGAGGAGGCGGTGGCGGGGGTGGCGTGCGATACGAAGGAGGAGGCGGCGGTGGGAGTGGCGAGCGAATGACTGAAGGAGGCGGTGTCGGGGGTGGCGTGCGAGGGACAGGAGGAGGCGGCGGTGGGTTTGCCATGCGAGGGACAGGAGAAAGCGGTGGCGGGGCTGGCGTGCGAGGGACAATAGGAGACGGCGGCGGGGGTGGCGAGCGAATGACTGGAGGAGGCGGTGGCGGGGGTGGCGTGCGAGGGACAGGAGGAGGCGGCGGCGGGGTTGGCGTGCGAGGGACAGGAGGAAGTGGTCAAGGGGGTGGCGTTGGAGGAAAAGGAGGAGGCGGTGGTCGGGATGGCGTGCGAGGGACAGGAGGAATCGGTGGCGGGGGTGGTGTTCGAGAGACAGTAGGAGGCGGTGGCGTGTGTGGCGTGGGAGGAACAGGAGGAAGCGGTGGCGGGGATGGCGTGCGAGGGACAGTAGGAGGCTGTAGCGGGGGTGACGTTCGAGGGACAGTAGGAGGCGGTGGCGGGGGTGGCGTGCGAATGCAAGGAGGAGGCGATGGCGGGAGTGACGTTCGAGGGATAGTAGGAGGCAGTGGCGGGTGTGGCGTAGGATGGACTGAAGGAGGCGGTGGCGGGGATGGCGTTCGATAGATAGGAGGAGGTGGTGTCCGGGTTCTCGTGCGATGTACAGGAGGAGGCGGTGGCGGGGGTGGCGTGCGAGGGACAGTAGGAGGCTTTGCCGGGGGTGACGTTCGAGGGACAGTAGGAGGCGGTGGCGGGTGTGACGTTCGAGGGACAGGAGGAGGCGGTGGCGGGGGTGGCGTGCGAGGAACAGGAGGAGGCGGTGGCGGGGGTGGCGTGGGAGGGACAGGAGGCAGCGGTGGCTGGGGAAGCGTGCGAAAGATAGTAAGAGACGATGGCGGCGTTCGATAGATAGGAGGAGGCGGTGGCGGGGTGGCTTGCAAGGGACAGTAAGAGGCTTTGGCGGGGGTGATGTTCGAGGAACAGTAGGAGACGGTGGCGAGTGTGACGTTCGAGGGACAGGAGGAAGCTGTGGCGGGGGTGGCGTGCGAGGGACAGGAGGAGGCGGTGGCGAAGGTGTCGTGCGAGGAACAGGATGAGGCGGTGGCGGGGTTAGAGTGCGAGGAACATGAGGAGGCGGTGGGGGGGGTGGCGTTCGAAAAATAGGAGGAGGCGGTGTCGGGGGTGGAGTGCGAGGGATAGGAGGGGGAGGTGGCGTGGATGGCGTTTGAAAGACTGAAAGAGTCGGTGTCGGGGTTGGAGTTCGAGGGACAGTATGAGGCGGAGGCGAGGATGGCGTGGGAGGGAGAGGAGGAGGCGGTGGCGGGTGTGTCAAGTAAGTGACAGGAGGAGGCGTTGGCGGGGTTGGCGTGGGGGAGACAGGAGGAGGTGGTGGCGTGGGTGGCGTTTGAAAGACTGAAAGAGTCGGTGTCGGGGTTGGAGTTCGAGGGACAGTAAGAGGCGGAGGCGGGGGTGGCGAGCGAATGACTGGAGGAGGCGGTGGCTGGGGAAACGTTCTTGGGACAGGAGGAGGCTGTGGCGGGGGTAACTTTCGAGGGAAAGGAGGAGGCTGTGGCGGGGGTGGCGTGCTAGGGACAGGAGGAGGCGGTGGCGGGGGTGGCTTGCGAATGACAGGAGGATTCGGTGGCGGGGGTGGCGTGCGAGGGACAGGAGGAGGCGGTGGCGGGGGTGGCGTGCGAGGGACAGGAGGAGGCGGTGGTGGGGGTGGCTTGAGAATGACAGGAGGAGGCCGTGGCGGGGGTGGCGTGCGAGGTACATGAGGAGGCGGTGGCGGGGGTGGCTTGCGAATTACAGGAGGAGGCTGTGGCGGGGTTGGAGTGAGAGGGACAGGAGGAGGCTGTGGCCGGGTGGCGTGCGAGGGACAGGAGGAGGCGGTGGCGGGGGTGGCGCTCGATAGATAGGAGTTGGCGGTGGCGGGGGTGGCGTGCAAGGGACAGGAGGAGGCGGTGGCGGGGGTGGCGTTCGAGAGACAGGAGGAGGCGGTGCCGGTGGTTGCGTGGGAGGGACAGGAAGAGGCGGTGGCGGGGGTGTCATGCGAGGGACAGGAGGATTCAATGGCTGGGGTGGAGTGCGAGGGATAGGAAGAGGCGGTGGCGAGGGTGGTGTGGGAGGGAGAGGAGGCAGCGCTGGCGGGGATAGCGTGCTATGGAGAGTAGGAGGCGGTGGCGGCGTTCGATAGATAGGAGGAGGCGGTAGCGGGGGTGGCATGCGAGGGACTGGAGGAGGCGGTGGCGGGGTTGGCATGCGATGGCGAGGAGGAGGCGGTGGCGGGGGTGGCGTGCAAGGGACAGGAGGAGGCGGTTGCCGGGTTGGCGTGCGAGAGACAGGAGGAGGCGGTGGCGGGGGTGGCGTTCGAGGGACAGGAGGAGGCGGTGGCGGGGGTGGCGTTCGAGGGACAGGAGGAGGCGGTGGCGGGGGTGGCGTGGGAGGGACAGGAGGAAGCGGTGGCTAAGGTGGCGTGCGATTGACAGTTGGAAGCTTTTGCGGGGATGGCGTGCAAATGACAGGTGGAGGCTGGTTGGAGGTATCAGGCGAAGGACAATAGGCGGCGGTGGCGGGGTTGGCGTGCGAGGGAGAGGAGTAGGCGGTGGCGGGATTAGCGTGCGAGGGACATGAGGAGGCGGTGGCGGGGGTGGCGTTCGAAAGACAGGAGGATGCTGTGGCGGGGGTGGCGTGCGAGGGCCAGGAGGAGGCGGTGGCGGGTGTGGCGTTCGAAAGACAGGAGGATGCGGTGGCGGGGGTGGCGTGCGAGGGACATGAGATGCGGTGGCGGGGGTGGCGTTCGAAAGACATGATGATGCTGTGGTGGGGGTGGCGTGCGAGGGACAGGAGGAGGCGGTGGCGGGGGTGTCGTGCGAGGAACAGGATGAATCGGTGGCAAGATTAGCGTGCGAGGGACATGAGGAGGCGGTGGCTGGGATGGCGTTCGAAATACAGGAGGATGCGGTGGCTGCGGTAGAGTGCGAGGGTCAGGAGGAGGCGGTGTCGTAGGTGGCGTTCGAGGAATAGGAGGAGGCGGTGGCGTGGGTGGCGTGCGAGGGACAGGAGGAGGCGGTTTTTCTAGGTGGCGTTCGAGGGATAGAAGGAGGCGGTGGCGTGGGTGGCGTGCGAGGGACAGGAGGAGGCAGTGGCGTGGATGGCGAGCGAGGGACACAAAAAAACACAAAGAAAGAACAAACAACAGCAGACCTGCTGGTCCTGACGAGGCTGTTTGTGACAAGCTACACTAACTATCTAATCAAAGGTGAAAGATGAAGGACAGCAAAGGCGAAGGCTCCTCCCCACCCCTCCATCCCTCCAGCCAAAGCTGGCAGGAAAGGAAAAAGAACCATGCAGCATGGAAAAACTGCATGGAAACTATGTAGGGAAGAGGAAAGAACTACCATTACTGCTACCACTAACCGGGCGATAAAAGCGGACAAGGACACCAGTATTCGAAAGAACTTAACGTTATTACGACACTGAGTAATATCTTAGTTGCTGGTTGGATTCAAAACACTTGTCTAATCTATTCTTGAAGGCCGTAACTGTTGTACTATCAACGACATCACAAGGTAGAGAGTTCCAAACATTAACAACTCGATTGAAGAAGTGTTTAGCTTCGTGCGACGAGAATCTTTTACCACTTATCTTCAAATTGTGATTTCTTCTTGTTCTATTTGATCGATCAATTGTAAAGTAATTTTCCGCATTAATATCACTGAATCCTTTAAACATTTTAAACACTTCTATTAGATCGCCTCGCATTCTTCGTTTTGATAGGCTGAATAAATGTACTTCTTTAAGTCTTTGTTCACATGATAAATTTCTCAACCTAGGAATCATCTGTGTTACTCTTCGTTGGACCCGTTCCAACTGTTCTATGTCTTTTCTGTAGTAGGGAGACCAAAACTGTATACAGTACTCTAGACGGGGTCGAACCAACGAGTTATACAGTTTTAATATTACTTTTTCCGATATATTATTAAAGACTCGTTTATTATTAAAGACCACCGCCACCGCCTCCTCCTTTTCCTCGCACGCCACCCCCGCCTCCGCCTCCTCCTTTCACTCGCACGCCATCATCGCCACTGCCTCCTCCTTTCACTTGCACGATCCTCCGCCACCACCTCTTCCTCTCCCTCGCACGCCACACCCGCCAACGACTCCTCCTTTCCCATCGCACGCACCCACCGCCACCTCCTCTTTCTTTCCCTCGCACGCCATCCCCACCACCGCCTCCTCCTGTCCCTCGCACTCCAACCCCGCTATCGCTTCCTCCTGTCTTTCGAGCGCTACCCCCGCCACCGCATTCTTCTGTCCCTCGCCCGCTAACCTCGCCACCGCCTCATCCTGTCCCTCGCACGCTAATCCCGCCGCCGCCTCCTCCAGCCATTCGCTCGCCACCCCCGCGGCCGCCTCCTCCTGTCTCTCGCACGCCACCCCCGCCACAGCCTCCTTAAGTCATTCGCTCACCACCCCCGCCACCGCCTCCTCCTGTCCCTCGCACGCCGCCCCGGCCACCGCCTTCTCCTCTCCCTACCACGCCATCCTCGCCTCCGCCTCTTCCTGTCCCTCGAACTCCAACCCCGCCACCGACTCCTTCAGTCTTTCAAACGCCACCTCCGCCACCGCCTCCTCCTGTCTCCCCCACGCCAACCCCGCCAACGCTTCCTCCTGCCCCTCACTTGCCACCCCCGCCACCGCATTCTCCTATCCCTCGCACCCCATCTCCGCCTGCGCCTCCTCCTGTCCCTCGCACTCCAACACCGCTATCGCATCCTCCTGTCTTTCGAACGCTACCCCCGCCACCGCATCCTTCTGTCCCTCGCCCGCTAACCTCGCCACCGCCTCATACAGTCCCTCGCACGCCAACCCCGCCACCGCCTCCTTCAGTCTTCCGCCTGGTCCTGTCTCTCGCACGCCACCCCCGCCACCGCATCTTCCAGTCATACGCTCGCCACCCCCGCCACCGCCTCCTCCTGTCCCTCGCACGCCGCCCAGGCCACCGCCTCCTCCAGTCATTCGCTCGCCACCCCCGCCTCCGCCTCTTACTGTCCCTCGAACTCCAACCCCGACACCGACTCTTTCAGTCTTTCAAAAGCCACCCACGCCACCACCTCCTCCTGTCTCCCCCACGCCAACCCCGCCAACGCCTCCTCCTGTCACTTACTTGACACACCCGCCACCGCCTCCTCCTCTCCCTCCCACGCCATCCTCGCCTCCGCCTCATACTGTCCCTCGAACTCCAACCCCGGCACCGACTCTTTCAGTCTTTCAAACGCCACCCACGCCACCTCCCCCTCCTGTCCCTCGCACTCCACCCCCGACACCGCCTCCTCCTATTTTTCGAACGCCACCCCCCCCACCGCCTCCTCATGTTCCTCGCACTCTAACCCCGCCACCGCCTCATCCTGTTCCTCGCACGACACCTTCGCCACCGCCTCCTCCTGTCCCTCGTACGCCACCCCCGCCACAACTTCCTCCTGTCCTTCGAACGTCACACTCGCCACCGTCTCCTACTGTTCCTCGAACATCACCCCCGCCAAAGCCTCTTACTGTCCCTTGCAAGCCACCCTGCCACCGCCTCCTCCTATCCATCGAACGCCGCCATCGTCTCTTACTGTCTTTCGCACGCTTCCCCCGCCACCGCTGCCTCCTGTCCCTCCCACGCCACCCCCGCCACCGCCTCCTCCTGTTCCTCGCACGCCACCCCCGCCACCGCCTCCTCCTGTCCCTCGAACGTCACACCCGCCACCGCCTCCTACTGTCCCTCGAACGTCACCCCCGGCAATGCCTCCTACTGTCCCTCGCACGCCACCCCCGCCACCGCCTCGTCCTGTACATCGCACGCTAACCCGGACACCACCTCCTCCTATCTATCGAACGCCATCCCCGCCACCGCCTCCTTCAGTCCATCCTACGCCACACCCGCCACTGCCTCCAACTATCCCTCGAACGTCACCACCGCCATCGCCTCCTCCTTGCATTCGCACGCCACCCCCGCCACCGCCTCCTACTGTCCCTCGAACGTCATCCCCGCTACAGCCTCCTACTGTCCCTCCCACGCCACACACGCCACCTCCTCCTACTGTCCCTCGAACACCACCCCCGCCACCGATTCCTCCTGTCCCTCGCACGCCATCCCGACCACCGCCTCCTCCTTTTCCTCCAACGCCACCCCCTTGACCACTTCCTCCTGTCCCTCGCACGCCAACCCCGCCGCCGCCTCCTCCTGTCCCTCGCACGCCACCCCCGCCACCGCCTCCTCCAGTTATTCGCTCGCCACCCCCGCCGCTGTCTCCTATTGTCCCTCGCACGCCAGCCCCGCCACCGCTTTCTCTTGTCCCTCGCATGGCAAACCCACCGCCGCCTCCTCCTGTCCCTCGCACGCCACCCCCGACACCGCCTCCTTCAGTCATTCGCTCGCCACTCCCACCGCCGCCTCCTCCTTCGTCTCGCACGCCACCCCCGCCACCGCCTCCTCCAGTCATTCTCTCGCCACCCCCGCCACCGCCTCCTCCTGTCCTTCGCACGCCGCACCAGCCACCGCCTCCTCCAGTCATTCTCTCGCCACCCCCGCCACCGCCTCCTCCTGTCCTTCGCACGCCGCACCAGCCACCGCCTCCTCCTCTCCCTACCACGCCATCCTCGCCTCCGCCTCTTCCTTCAGTCTTTTAAACGCCACCTCCGCCACCGCCTCCTCCTGTCTCCCCCACGCCAACCCCGCCAACGCCTCCTCCTGCCCCTCACTTGCCACCCCCGCCACCGCCTTCTCCTATCCCTCGCACCCCATCTCCGCCTGCGCCTCCTCCTGTCCCTCGCACTCCAACACCGCTATCGCTTCCTCCTGTCTTTCGAACGCTACCCCCGCCACCGCATCCTTCTGTCCCTCGCCCGCTAACCTCGCCACCGCCTCATACAGTCCCTCGCACGCTACCCCCGCCGCCGCCTCCTTCAATCATTCGCTCGTCACCCCCACCGCCGCCTGGTCCTGTCTCTCGCACGCCACCCCCGCCACCGCATCCTCCAGTCATTCGCTCGCCACCCCCGCCACCGCCTCCTCCTGTCCCTCGCACGCCGCCCAGGCCACCGCCTCCTCCAGGCATTCGCTCGCCACCCCCGCCTCCGCCTCTTACTGTCCCTCGAACTCCAACCCCGACACCAACTCTTTCAGTCTTTCAAACGCCACCCACGCCACCACCTCCTCCTGTCTCCCCCACGCCAACCCCGCCAACGCCTCCTCCTGTCACTTACTTGACACACCCGCCACCGCCTCCTCCTCTCCCTCCCACGCCATCCTCGCCTCCGCCTCATACTGTCCCTCGAACTCCAACCCCGACACCGACTCTTTCAGTCTTTCAAACGCCACCCACGCCACCTCCCCCTCCTGTCCCTCGCACTCCACCCCCGACACCGCCTCCTCCTATTTTTCGAACGCCACCCCCCCCACCGCCTCCTCATGTTTCTTGCAATCTATCCCCGCCACCGCCTCATCCTGTTCCTCGCACGACACCTTCGCCACCGCCTCCTCCTGTCCCTCGCACGCCACCCCCGGAACAGCTTCCTCCTGTCCCTCGAACGTCACACTCGCCACCGTCTCCTACTGTTCCTCGAACATCACCCCCGCCAAAGCCTATTACTGTCCCTTGCAAGCCACCCCGCCACCGCCTCCTCCTATCTATCGAACGCCGCCATCGTCTCTTACTGTCTTTCGCATGCTTCCCCCGCCACCGCTGCCTCCTGTCCCTCCCACGCCACCCCCGCCACCGCCTCCTCCTGTTCCTCGCACGCCACCCCCGCCACCGCCTCCTCCTGTCCCTCGAACGTCACACCCGCCACCGCCTCCTACTGTCCCTCGAACGTCATCCCCGGCAAAACCTCCTACTGTCCCTTGCACGCCACCCCCGCCACCGCCTCCTCCTGTACATCGCACGCCAACCTTACACCACCTCCTCTTATCTATCGAACGCCATCCCCGCCACCGCCTCCTTCAGTCCATCCTACGCCACACCCGCCACTGCCTCCTACTATCCCTCGAACGTCACCCCCGCCATCGCCTCCTCCTTGCATTCGCACGCCACCCCCGCCACCGCCTCCTACTGTCCCTCGAACGTCACCCCCGCTACAGCCTCCTACTGTCCCTCGCACGCCATCCCCGCCACCGCTTCCTCCTGTTCCTCCCACGCCACACACGCCACCGCCTCCTACTGTCTCTCGAACACCACCCCCGCCACCGATTATTCCTGTCCCTCGCACGCCATCCCGACCACCGCCTCCTCCTTTTCCTCCAACGCCACCCCCTTGACCACTTCCTCCTGTCCCTCGCACGCCAACCCCGCCGCCGCCTCCCCCTGTCCCTCGCACGCCACCCCCGCCACCGCCTCCTCCAGTCATTCGCTCGCCACCCCCGCCGCCGTCTCCTATAGTCCCTCGCACGCCAGCCCCGCCACCGCTTTCTCTTGTCCCTCGCATGGCAAACCCACCGCCGCCTCCTCCTGTCCCTCGCACTCCACCCCCGACACCGCCTCCTTCAGTCATTCGCTCGTCACTCCCACCGCCGCCTCCTCCTTCGTCTCGCACGCCACCCCCGCCACCGCCTCCTCCAGTCATTCTCTCGCCACCCCCGCCACCGCCTCCTCCTGTCCTTCGCACGCCATCCTCGCCACCGAATCTTCCTGTCCCTCGCACTCCACCCCCGCCACAGACTCCTCCAGTCTTTCAAACGCCACACCCGCCACCGCCTCCTCCAGTCTCCCGCACGCCAACCCCGCCAACGCCTCCTCCTGTCCCTCACATGCCACCCCCCGCCACCGCCTTCTCCAATCCCTCGCACGCCATCTCCGCCACCGCCTCCTCCTGTCCGTCGCACGCCACCCACGCCACCTCCTCCTCCTGGCCTTCGCACTCCACCCCCGCCACCGCCTCCACTTATCTTTCGAACGCCACCCCCGCCACCCCTCCTCATGTCCCTCATTACCAAACCCCGCCACCGCCTTCTACTGTCCCTCGAACGAAACCCCCGCCACCGCCTCTTCCTGTCCCTCGAACGCCAACCCGGCCACCTCCTCCTCTTGTCCCTCGCACGTCAACCCGACCACCACCTCCTCGTTTTTCTTCACTCGCCACCCCCGCCACCGCTTCCTCCTGTCCCTCCCACGCCACCCCCACCACCGCCTGTAATGTGTATATTATAATGCACATGTATGTAAACTGGCGTGTATATTATAATGCACATGAAATGCAATTGATTGCCCTTCCTGTCCCTCGCACTCCACCCCCGCCACTGCCTCTTCCTGTTCCTCCCACTCCACCTCCGCCACCGCTTCCTCCTGTCCCTCGCACGCCACCCCCACCACCGCCTGTAATGTGTATATTATAATGCACATGTGAATGTATGACTGCCCCTTCCTGTCCCTCGCACGCCACCCAAGCCACTGCCTCTTCCTGTCCCTCCCACGTCACCCCCGCCGCCGTCTCCTCCTGTCTCTCGCACGCCACCCCCGCCACCGCCTCCTCCACTCATTCGCACGCCCCCCCCCCCCCCGCCGCCTCCTAACTCCCACGAAATCCTCGCCACCGACTCTTCCTGTCCCTCGCACTCCACCCATGCCACCGCCTCCTCCTGTCCCTCAAATGCCACCCCCGCCACCGACTTCTCCTATCCTCGAACGTCACCCCCTGCCACCTCCTCTCCTCCACTGCCACCTCCTCCTGTCCCTCGCACGCCACCTGCCACCACCTCTTCTGTCCCTCGCACGCACCCCCTGCCACCGCCTCTCCTCTGTCTTCAACGCCACCCCTGCCACTCCTCCTCCTGTCCCTCGCACGCCAACCACGCCACGCCTCCTCATTGTCCCTCGCACGCCAACCCCTGCCACCGCCTCTCCTCCTGTCCTCGCACCACCCGCCACTGCCTCCTCCTGTCCTCGCACGCCCTGCCACCGCCTCCCCCTTTTCCTCCACCTAACACCGCCACCGCCTCCCTGTCCTGTCGCACGCCAACCCCCACCGCCTTCTCCTGTCCTCGCACGCCAACCTGCCACGCCTCCTCCTGTCCCTGCACGCCACCCCTGCCAACGCCTCCTCCTGTCCTCGCACGCCACCCCTGCCACGCCACCTCCTCCTGTCCTCGCACGCCACCCCTGCCACGCCTCCTTCCTGTCATCGAACGCCGCCACCGCCTCCCTGTCCCTCGCCACCCCCTGCCACCGCCTTCCTGTCCCTCGCACGCCACCCCTGCCACCGCCTCCTCCTGTCCCTCGCACGCCACCCCCACTGCCTCCTCCTTCCTCGCACGCCACCCCTGCCACCGCCCTCCTCCTGTCCTCGCACGCCAACCCTGCCACCGCCTTCCTGTCCCTCGCACGCCACCCCTGCCATCCTCTTCTCCGGTCCCTCGCACGCCACCCCCGCCACTGCCTCCTCCTGTCCCCACGCCACCGCCCCACACTGCCGCCTCACTGTCCCTTCGCACGCCACCCTGCCACCGCCTTCCCTCCTCGCCACCCACCCCACCGCTCCTCCTGTCCCTCGCACGCCACCCTGCCACACGCTCTTCCTGTCCCTCGCACGCCAACCCCACCGCCTCCCTCCTGTCCCTCGCACGCCACCCCTGCCACCGCTCCTCCTGTCCCTCGCACGCCACCCCACCGCCTCCCTCCTGTCCTCCCATCACGCCACCCCTGCCACCGCCTCCTCCTGTCCTCGCACGCCACACCTGCCACCGCCTCCTCCTGTCCCCTTCCGCACGCCACCCGCCACCTCCTGTCCTCGCACACCACCCCTGCCACTGCCTCCTCCTGTCCTCGCACGCACACCCTGCCACCGCCTCCTCCTGTCCTCGCACGCCACCCACCTGCCACCTCCTCCTCCTGTCCCTCGCACGCCACCCTGCACACTTCTCCTTTCCTCCTGTCCTGCACGCCACCCTGCCACCGCCTCCTTCCTGTCCCTCGCACGCCACCCTGCCACCGCCTCCTCCTGTCCCTGTACGCCACCCCTGCCACTGCCTCTCCTCCTGTCCCTCTCGCACGCCACCCCCACCGCCTCCTCCTGTCCCTCACACGCCACCCCCTGCCCGCCTCCTCCTGTCCATCGCACACCCTGCCACCGCCTCCTCCTATGTCCCTTCGAACGCCACCCTGCCACCGCCTCCTCCTGTCCTCGCACGCCACCCCCGCCACCCTCCACTGCCTCCTCTGTCCTCCCACACACCCCTGCCACCGCCTCTTCCTGTCCCTCGCGCCACCCTGCCACCGCCTCTCCTCCACTGTCCCTCGTATCCCCACTGCCACCTGCCACTGTCCTTCTGCCTCCCGAACCCGATCGCCTCCTCCTGTCCTCGCACGCACCCCGCCACTGCCTTCCTGTCCTCGCACGCCACCCCGCCACTGCCTCCTCCTGTCCCTCGCACGCCACCCTGCCACCGCCTCCAGTCTGCACGCCACCCTGCCACTCCTCCTGTCCCTCGCACGCCACCCCTGCCACCGCCTCCTCCCTGTCCTCGCACGCCACCACTGCCACCTCCTCTTCCTGTTCCCCGCACACCCACACGCCTCCTGTCCCTCGCACGCCAACCCCTGCCACTGCCTCTTCCTCTGTCCTCGCACGCCACCTGCCACTGCCTCCTCCTGTCCCTCGCACGCCACCCCTGCCACCGCCTCCCTTCCTGTCCCTCGCACGCCACCCCTGCCACTGCCTCTTCCTGTCCTCCCACGCAACCCCACCGCCTCCCTTCCTGTCCTCACGCCAATCCCCCTCCTGCCTCCTCCTGTCCCTCCCTGCACGCCACCCCTGCCACTGCCTCCCTCCTGTCCTCGCACGCCACCCCACACTGCCTCCTCCTGTCCCTCGCGCCATCCCCTGCCACCGCCTCCTCCTGTCCTCCTGCACCCCTGCCACCACTGCCTCCTGTCCTCCCTCGCACGCCACCCCCTGCCACCGCCTCCTCCTGTCCCTCGCACGCCACCCTGCCACCGCCTCCTCCTGTCCCTCGCACGCCACCCCTGCCACCGCCTCTCCTCTCCCTCGCACGCCACCCTGCCACCGCCTCCTGTCCCTCGCACGCAACCCCTGCCACCGCTCTCCTTGTCCTCGCACGCCACCCTGCCACCGCCTCCTTCCCTTCTCGCACGCCACCCCTGCCACTGCCTCCTCCTGTCCTCCTTCACGTCCACCCCCGCCACTGTCCCTCCTGCACGCCACCCTGCCACCGCCTCCTCCTGTCCCTCCCCACCTGCCACTGCCTCCCTCTGTCCCTCGCACCACCCCCTGCCGCCTCCTCCTGTCCCTCGCACGCCAACCCCTGCCACTCCTCCTCCTGTCCTCGCACGCCACCCCTGCCACTGCCTCCTCCTGTCCTCGCACGCCACCCCTGCCACCGCCTCCTCCTGTCCCTCGCACCCCTGCCACCGCCTCCTTCCTCCTCCTGTCCTGTCTCGCACGCCACCCCTGCCACCGCCTCTCTCCTGTCCTCCCACGCCACCCCTGCCACCGCCTCCTCCTTTTCCCCTCGCATCACAATTCTGCCTGCTCCTCCTTTCACTGCACGCCATCATCGCCACTGGCCTCCTCCTTTCACTTGCAGAACTCCGCCACCACCTCTTCCTCTCCCACGCCACACCCAACGACTCCATCGCACGCACCCACACCTTTTTCCCTGCATGCCATCCCACCACTGCCTCCTCCTGTCCTCGTGACTCCAACCCCTGCTATCAAGCCTTCCTGTCTTCGAGCGCTACCTCCCTCACACTGCATTCTGTCCCTGCCCAAGCTAACCTTGC
Organism: Eriocheir sinensis; assembly: GCF_024679095.1. Taxonomy (NCBI): domain Eukaryota; kingdom Metazoa; phylum Arthropoda; class Malacostraca; order Decapoda; family Varunidae; genus Eriocheir; species Eriocheir sinensis. The sequence goes on along the minus strand of NW_026112165.1, from coordinate 804,985 downwards.
CACTGCCTCACATCCTGTCCCTGCACTAATCCCACATGCTTCCTCCAGCCATCTGCGCCACACCCTCATGGCCGCCTCCTCCTGTCTCTATCGCCACCCCTGCCATACTCCTTGTCATTCTGCTCACCACCCCCACTGCCTCCTCCTGTCCCTCGCACGCCGCCCCTGGCCACCGCCTTCTCCTTCCCCACACGCCATCCCTGCCCCTCCAGCCTCCCCTTCCTGTCCCTCGAACCCGTCCCTGGCCACCGACTCCTTCCAGTTCAAATGCCACCTCTGCCACTGCTCTCCTGTCTCCCCCACAACCCCTGCCAACGCTTCCTCCTGCCCTCATCACACCCCACACTGCATTCTCCTATCCTCGCACCCCATCTGTCATGCCTCCTGTCCTCGTGCACCAACACTGCCATCGCATCCTCCTGTCTTTCGAACGCTACCCCTGCCACTGCATCCTCTTGTCCTCGCCCGCTAATCCTCACACCGCCTTCATGTTCCTCGCACGCCAACCCCACACTGCCTCCTTCAGTCTTCTCCGCCTGGTCCTGTCTCTGCACGCCACCCCCTGCCACCGCATCTTCCAGTCATACGTTGCCAATTCCCCACTGTTCCTCCTGTCCCCATGCTCCAGCCGTCATTTCCTCCAGTCATTCGTCACACCCCTGCCTCCGCCTCTACTGTCCCTCGAACTCCAACCCCGATACCGACTCCCCTTTCAGTCTTTCAAAGCCACCACGCCACCACCTCCTCCCTGTTCTCCCCCACGCCAACCCTGGCTTAATACCTTCCTGTCACTTCCTATTTGACACACCCACACTGCCTTCCTCCTCTCTTCCCTCCCACGCCATCCTCGCTCTCCGCCTTCCCTATAATGGTCCTCGAACTCAACCCTGGCACTGAACTCTTTCAGTTTTTCAAACGCCACCCACGCTACACTTCTCTTTTTGTCCCTCGCACTCCACCCTGACACCGCCTCCTCCTATTTTTCTGAACGCCACCCCCACCTCTGCCTCCTCATGTTCCTCGCACTAACCCCTGCCACTGGCCTCATCCTGTTCTCGCACGACACCTTTCACACCGCCTCCTCCCTGTCCCTCGTACGCCACCCTCACATAACTTCCTCCTGTCCTTTCAATGTCACACTCTGCCACTGTCTCCTACTGTTCCTTCGAACATCACCCCTGCCAAAGCCCCACTGTCCCTTGCAAGCCAATTCCTGCCACCGCCTCCTCCTCCTATCCATCGAACGCCGCCATCGTCTCTACGTCTTTCGCACGCTTCTGCCACTGCTGCCTCCTGTCCTCCCACGCCACCCCTGCCACTCACCTCCTCCTGTTCTTTTAATGCCACCCCCTGGCCATCTTCTCCTCCTGTCCTCGAACGTCACACCTGCCATCTGCCTCCACTGTCCTCGAACGTCACCCCGGTAATGCCTCCTACCGTCCTCGCACGCCACTCCCCACACCTCCGGCCTCGTCCCAGAACATCGCACGCGCAACCCGGACACCACCCTCCTATCTATCGAACGCCATCCCCGCCACCGCCTCCTTTCCAGTCCATCCTACGCCACACCTGCCACTGCCCTCCAATTCATCCTTCGAACGTCACCACCGCCATCGCCTCCTCCTTGCATTCGCACGCCACCCCACACCGCCTCCTACTGTCCCTCGAATCCATCCCCCTGCCACAGCCCTCCTACTGTCCTCCCACGCCACACACGCCACCTACCATCCCCTGAACACCACCCCCTGCCACTGATCTCCCTCCTGTCCTTCGCACGCTGACCACCGCCTCCCTCCTTTTTCTCCTCCAACGCCACCCCCACCACTTCTGTCCTCGTGACGCCAACTGCCGCCGTCGTCCCCTCGCACGCCACCCTGCCACCGCCTCCTCCAGTTATCTGCTCGCCACCCCTGCTGCTGTCTCCTATTGTCCTCGCATCGCCAGCTCTGCCACCGCTTTCTTTCTCTTCTTGTCCCTCGCATGGTAAACCCACTGGCCGCTTCCTCTGTCCCTCAGACACACCCTGACACTGCCCTCCTTCCAGTCATCTGCTCACATCCCCACTGCCGCCCCCTCCTTCTGTCTTGCACTGCCACCCCACACCGCCTCCTCCAGCTTCCTTCACCCCCACACTTACCTCCTGGTCCTTCGTATCGCCGCACCAGCCACCGCCTCCTCCCAGTCATCTTCTCACACCCCCTGACACCGCTCCTCCTCCTGTCCTTCTGCACGCCGCACCAGCCACCGCCTCCTCCCCTTCCTCCCCACCACGCCATCCCCGCCTCCGCCTCTTCCTTCTCTCAGTCTTTAAACGCCACCTCCACACCGCCTCCTCCGCCTCCATGTCCCCCTGCCAACGCCTCCTCCTGCCCCTCACTCTTGCCACCCCTGCTGACTGCTTCTTCCCAACTCTGCACCCCACTCACCAGCCTCCTGTCCCCTCAGACCCAACACTGCTTATCGCTTCCCTGTCTTTGAATGCCACCAGCCACTGCAATCCTTTTCTGTCCTCGCCCGCTAACCTCACACTGCCCTCATAATCCCTCAGATCGCTACCCCTGCTGGGCTGCCCTCCTTCAATCATCTGCCTGTCACCCCCACCGCCGCCTGGTCCTGTCTCTCGCACGCCACCCCACACTGCATCCCAGCCATTCTGCTCACACCCCACAATGGCCTCCTCCTGTCCCTGCATGCCGCCCAGGGCCACCGCCTCTCCCAGGCCTTGCCTGCCACCTCTGCCAGCCTCTCTACTGGTCCTAACCCCAACTTCCACACCAACTCTTTCAGCCTTCAAATGCCACCAGCCGCCACCACCTCCTCCTTGTCTCCCCTATCACACCCTGCTAACGCCTCCTCCTGCATGGCCATTTGACACACCTGCCACCGCTCCCTCCTTCCTCCCTCCCACGCCATCCGCCTCCTGGCTCGCACACCCTAACTCCAACCCCTGACACTGACTTTCAGTCTTTCAAACGCCACCACATCTCCCATCCTCGTAATCTACCCCTGACACACCCTCCTATTTTTCAAATCGCCACCTCTGTCGCTCAAGTTTCTTGTAATTATCCCTGGCCACTGCCTCATCCTGTTCCTCGTATCGACACCTTCACATCATGGTTTTTCCTCTGTCCCTGCACGCCACCCTGGAATAGCCCTCTGTCCTCGACCACACTTGTCTCCCTACTGTCTCGAACATCACCCCGCCAAAGCCTGCCACTGTCCCTTTCGTAAGCCACCCCGCCACTGGCCTCCTCCCTATCTATCGGAACGTCGCCATCGTCTCCACTGTCTTCGCATGTTTCCGCCACCGCTGGCCCCTGTCCCTCCCACGCCACCTCCCCACACCGCCTCCTCCCACCCTTTCTATCGCCACCCCTGCCACCGCCTCCCTTGTCCCCCGTCACACCTGCCACGCCCAACACCCTCGAACGTCATCCTGCAAACCCACGTCCCTGTATCGCCACCCCAAGCACTGCCCTCTGTACATCGCACGCCAACCCATCCACCTCCTTTCTGCATTCTCCCATTTCCTCGAACGCCATCCCCATGCACGCCTTTCAGTCCATCCCACGCCACACCCGCCACTGCTCCTCCCCACTATCCTTCAACTGCCACCGCCATCGCCTCCTCTCGATTCACGCCACCCCTGCCACTGCCTCCTACTGTCCCTCGAACGTCACCCCACATAGCCTTCCATTGTCCTTTCAGACGCTATCCCTGCCACTGCTTCCTCCTTGTTCTCCCACACATGCCACTGGCTCTCCTACTCTGAACACCACCAGCTCCATATTCTTCCTTTGTCCTTGCACGCCATCCTGACTCACTGCCCCCCTCCTTTTTTCTCCCTCTCCAACTCACCATCCCGCCCTCACTAACCCTGCCGCCGCCTCCCTGTCCCTCGCATGCCACCCTCTTGCCACTGCTCTCCTTCCAGTCATTCGCCTGCCACCCTGCTGCCGTCTCCTATAGTCCCTGCATCACAGTTCCCACACCGCTTTCTGTCCCCTGGCTGAACTCCATCGCCGCCTCCTCCTGTCCTCGCACTCCACCCCCTGACACTGCCTCCTTCAGTCATTCCCGTTTTGTCACTCCCACTGCCTTCCTCCCTTTTCAGCCCTGCACACACCCTGCCACGCCCAGCCGCCTCTCTCACAATTTCTGCCACTGCCCTCCTGTCCTCAGCCATCCCTGCCACTAATCTTCCTGTCCCTGCACTCCACCTCTGCCACAGACCTCCACTTAAATGCCACACCACTGCTCTTCCTAGTCTCCTGCATCGCCACCCCTGCTAATCGCCTCCTCTGTCCCCATACACCCCCAGCCACGCCTCTTAACTGCACGCCATCTCACCTGCCTCCTCCCTGTCCGTTCCACGCCACCCACGCCACTCCTCCTCCTGGCTCCTCTGCACCCACCAATTCCCCACACCTGCCCACCACCTTTTTCGAATGCTGCACCCATGCAATTCTCCCTGTCCCCTCACGAAATCCTGCCACTGCCTTCACCGAACTTTTCGAACGAAGTCCCTCATGCATCAGCCTTCTTCCTGTCCCTTCACAAACCTGGCCACCTCCTCTCTGTCCCTTCAGATGTCAACCCCACCAACACCTTGTTTTTCATCACACCCCTGCCACTTGCTTCCTCCTTGTCCTCCACAATTCTACTCACCGCCTGTGGCTGTATATTATAATGCACATGTGAATGTATGATCGCCCCCTTCTGTCCCTCGCACTCCACCCCCACACTGCTCCTCTTCCTGTTCCTCCTGATCACCTCCACACCACGCCTCTTTCCTGTCCCTGCACACCTGACCACTGCCTGTATTGCATGGTTGCACGTGGAATGTATGATCTGCCCTTCCTGTCCTCGCACGCCACCTGCTTACCGTTTCTTCCTGTCCCTCCTGACGTTCACTCCTGCCGCTGGTCTCCTCCTGTCTCTCGACACTCCCCAGCCACTGCCTCCTCCAGTCAGTCTGCTCAAGCACCTCACACCTGCCCTCCTCTCCTCTAGAACTCCCACGAAACTCTCGCCACCTCACCTCCTGTCCCTCGCACCCACCCATGCCACCGCCTCCTCCCAGTCCCTCAGCACCCCGCCACCGACTCTCCCTATCCCCAGGCAGAACATACAAGAACATAAGAACGCAGGAGTCTGCAGCAGGCTGCAGGCTCAAAGGAAAGCCTGACCCTAAGTCCTATCTAACCCCACCCTTGGCTGATTGCTGTCCATGAATTTATCTATATATTTTGAATGTGACACTGTATTGCACTACCACATGATCATGTTTTATTCCACTCATCCACCCTGTTAGTGAACCAATTTTTGCTTATGTCCTGTTGAATCTGGACTTATCCAGTTGTCTGTGTCCTACCTGCTCTTCTTTACTGAACAAAACTTTACAGTGAATGCCCCCTTATTAAAGCCCTTCATCCATTTATAAACCTTGGGATCATGTTCTTACGCACCTTTCAGCTTAGAGAATGTGTTTAACTGTTCTCGTATGGTAAAAGCTTTCAACTCTACCTAATGGTCCTCTTGCACTGATTTGAAGCATTTTTGATATCCATTCCGGAGTAGTAGTGACTAGAACTGAACCGCCGCATAGTCAGATGAGGTCAATCCATCACAACAGTAGTTTGAGGAAGACTGGTTTCCATGCCCCTCAAAATGAACCCTAGTACCCTATTACTCTGATTTCTAGCTTTCTTGAATGCATTGTGCCCTTTGATGGAGACTCAGAGCTCATATCTCAAATCCCTCCTGCACCCATACCTACTATATGTGAGGTCTCACCACTGTATTACTTGCACATTTGAAATCCACTGCCACCACCCCAGTCATAATCATGAGTCTAATTTTGGAGAATACTAGTGTCCTTGATCCTAATTTGCTCATCTCCTGATCTTGGTATCATCTGCAATTACTTACTGATCACTTCAATTCCTGTGTTCTGTTTCATTGATATAAATGCATGACCTAATACCTGTCCCAAATCCCTACCGTAACACATCCTCCTCAGTCAGATCTTTTAATTATTGATTTGCAATTTTGCTTCCTATTGCTGTCATTGCCTTGACCCAGTTCAAAATCCTTCTTATCTTCATTATGTGAGCCTGTAATTTGCCAAACAGTCACAGATGGAACTTTGTCAAACGTTGCACTTCAAAATCAAGATAGATTACATCATAATTTTCATCTCTGTCAACTGTCTCAACATTTCTTATTGTAGAAGGACAAGAGATTGCTGAGGTATGACTTCCACTTTGTAGTCCCATGCTATGAGTCGTGAATTGCTTTATGTTTCTAAATGCTCCTGAATGTCTTGCCATGGACCTTGCATTTCCTATAACTGATGTGCTTAATTGGCGATGGTTTTGAAGCAACTGACCTGTCCTCTTTAGTAACTGGAGGCCACATTTCCATATTTCCATAGGTCTGGCCTCACATCATGATCTCTCCGGCCACCGCCTCCTCCTGTCCGTCGCACGCCACCCACGCACCTCCTCCTCCCCTTGTCCTCGCACTCCACCCCTGCCACTGCCTCCTCTTTGTCTTTCGAACGCCACCCTGCCACCGCCTCCTCACATGTCCTCGCACGCCAACCCAGCCACCGCCCATCCTGTTTCGCACGACACCCTGCCACTGCTCTCCTGTCCCTCGCATCGCCACCCTGCAACCGCCTTCTGTCATTTCGCACGCCGTCTGCCACTTGCTTCCAATTGTCTTTCTGCCTGCAACCACCGACACCGCTCCCTCCTGTCATTCCTGCACGTGCAACCCCCTGCCACCGCCTCCTACTGCTCCCCTCTGAACGTCACCCCCTGCCACAGGGCTCCCACTTCTGTCCTCGCAGATCGCCACCCCGCCACCGCTCCTCCCTGTCCCTCTCTCACGCTTCCTGAGACTGCCTCCTCCACGTCCCTCAAACGCCACCCCACACCCACTGCCTCCTCCCTGTCCTTCGCACACCACACCGCTTCCTCCTGTCCTCAGACGCCAACCTGGCCACCGCCTCCTCCTGTCCTCGCACGCCAACTGAACCACTGCCACCTACTTTTCTCCACGCTAACCCTGCCATCGCTCTCCTCCTGGTTCATCCCACGCCACCTCAAGACAACGCCTCCTCCTGTCCCTCCACACCACCTCATCTGCCTCCTCCTTCCCTCGCACTCCAACCTGGCCACCACCTCCTCCCTGTCCCTCGTTTCAATTCCCCACATCACCGCTCTCCTATCTATCGAACGCTGCCACTGCCTCATACCTGTCCCTAGCATCGCCACTCCCCACCCCTGCTCTCCCTTGTCCTCCAACGCCACCCCTGCCACTGGCCCTCTTCCTGTCCCTCTCACTCCACTCCCCTGCCACTCTGCTTCCTCCTATCTATCGAAAGCCACCCCCTGCCCCTGCCTTCCCTTCCGCACGCCAACCTGGAGGGACAGCCTCCTCCTGTCATTCTCCGTAGCCACCTGCCGCCCTGCTTCCTCCTCTGTCCCCTCCCACGCCAACCACACCACCGCCTCTTATTTGTCCTTTCGAACGCCACCCTGGGCCACTGCCTTCCCAGCTCCTCCCACGCCAGTCTCCTGCACCGCCTCCTCCTGTCCCTGCACGCCACCCCCTCCACCGCCTCCCTCTGTCATTCGGGAACGTCACCTCTGCCACCGTCTCCTCCTCCTCTTCGCACGCCACCCTGCAAACTGCCTGTTCTGTTCCTCGCACGCCATCCTGGCCACTGCCTCCTGACATCCTCAACGCCAGCCCCTGCACTGCTTTCTACTGTTCCTTGTATTACAACCTGTCGCGTCGCCTCCTCCTTGTCCCTCAAAATTAAACCCGGACACTGCCTTCCTTTGGTCAGCTTCCGTCACACTTGCCGCCATATCCTCCTTTCTCTCGCACGCCAATTCTCTGCCACCGCTCTCCCTCCAGTCATTATTCCCGCCACCCACGCGCCACCGCCTCCTCCCTGTCCTTCGCACGCCGCGTCTACACCGGCTTCCTCCTTCCTCCCACGCCATCCTGCCACCGCCTTCCTGTACTCCTGCACCCACCCCTGCCACCGTCCTCCTGTCTCCCTGCATCGCCACCCCGCCAACGACTCCTCCTGTCCCTCACATACACCCCCACACCGCTTTCTCCCCTATCCTCGCACGCCATTTCCGGGTATCCGCTTCAATCCCGTCCCGTCGCGCCACCCGCGCCACCGCCTCCTCCTGTCCCTCGCACTCCACCAACGCAACCGCCTCCACCTGTCTTTCGAACGCCATTCTCTGCCACGCCTCCCTCATGTCCTCGCATCGCCAGTCGGCACCGCCTCATCCTGTTCCTCGCACGACACTCTCATTATCGCCCTCGGCTCCTCGCCACTCCTTCTGCAACTGCCTTCGTCCTGCTTCTCTGGATCGCATTACAGCCCTGCCACGCCTCCCGGCTGTCTCTACGCTACACACGCCACCGCCACCCGCCACTCCTCCAGTCTTTCTAACGCCTCCCCCGCCACCGCCACACCTCCCCTGTCTCCCCTGCACGCCATCCCTGCCAAAGCCTCCTCCTGTCCCCTCACATGCCAACCCAGCCACCGCCTTCCTCCTATCCTTGCACGCCATCTACCCCACCCCCGCCTCCTGTCCGACGAACGCCACCCCCGCCAGCCCCACCAACGCGTCCTACTGTCCCTCGCACCAATTCTGGCCACCGAATGTCTTGTCTCTCCCACGCCAGCCCCTGCCACAATGCCTCTTCCTGTCTCTCCACGCCAGCCCTTGCCAGCGCCTCCCCTCTGTTCCTTTCACTCCAGCCTCACACCGCCTCTTGTCTCTCCCACAGTCTCTGCCACCGCCTCCTCTTCCTGTCTCTCTCCCACGCCAGCCCTCACTGCCTTTTTCCTTGTCTCTCCCACGCCAGTCTCTGGCCACCGCCTCTTCCTTTGTCTCCCACGCCACCCCTGCCACCGCCTCCTCCTTGTCTTCTATCACACTCCTGCAACCGCGACGTCCTGTCCCCTCCCACGCCAACCTGAAACCGCCTTCCTTCTGTCCTCGCACGCCACCCCTGCCACCGCCTCCCTCCTGTCCCTCGAACGTCACACGCCTGCTGACATTGCATCGCTGAACGTCACCCCTGGCAAAGACTCCTACTGTCTCTCGCACGCCACTCCCACCAGAGCTCTCCTCCAGTCCCTCGCACGCCAATTCTGCCACCGCCTCCTACTGTCTCTCAAACATCACCTGCCACCGTCACCTCCTCCTGTCTCTTCGCACGCACCTCGCAAACTGCGACATCTTTGTCCTCCCCACGCCATCCCAGCCACCGCCTCCTTCAGTCCCTCTCTCCTATCGCTACCCTGCCACTGCCTCCTACTGGTCCTCGAACGTCAACCTGCCACTGCTCCTGGCCTTTGCATTCTGCATCGACACCTCTGCCACCGCCTCCCAGCTGTCCCCATCACTCTGCCATAGCCTCCTACTGTCCCTCGCACGCCAACCCAGCAACTGCTTCCTCCCTGTCCCTCACGACGGCACCCACGCCACCGCTCTCTGGCTCCTCGAACGCCACCCCTGCCATCGCCCTTTCATGTCCCTGCAGACGCAAAACCTGGCCACTGCCTCCTCCCTGTCCCTCACACTCCAACCCTGACCACCGAGTCCTCCTGTTCTTCCACGAAACCCCTGCCAACGCTTCCTCCTATCCTTTCCACACCACCTGCCACCGTCCCCTTCCTGTTCTCTGCACCCACCCCTGCCACTGCTTCTTCCCTGTCCATCCCACGCCACACCCACTGCACCTTCCTGTCCCTTTCGCACTCCACCTCCGCCACTGCCTTCTTCCTGCCCCTCGCACGCCAACCACCGCCTCCTTTCCTGTCCCTCCCACGCAACCAACACACCACATCCTCCCTGTCCTCGTATCGCCACCCCTGCCACCTGCTCTTCCAGTCTTCTCCATGCCAGCCCCGCCAACGCCCTCCTATTGTCCCTCGTGACGCCACCCTGCCACACCGGACCCTCCTGTCTCCCAGCCAGTCCTGCCACTGCCTCTCTTCCTGTCTTCCCCACGCCAGCCCCACACTGCCTTCTGTTCCTCCCCACGCCCTGACACCGGCTCCTTCCTGTCTCCCTCCCACGCCAGCTCTGCCACCGCCTCTTCCCTGTCCCCCTCCCCACGCCAGCTCCTGCCACACCGCCTCTTTCAGCCCCTCCCACGCCAGCCCTGCCACCGCCTCTCTTCCTGTCTCTCCCACGCACACCGCCACCGCCTCCCTCCCTGCTTCTCCCACGCCAGCCCCTGCCACCGCCTCCACTGTCCTCGTAAGCCACCCCCTGCCACAGCCTCTTCCTGTCTCTCCCACGCCACCCACGCCACAGCTTCTCCTGCTTCTCCCACGCCAGCCTCTGGGCCACCACCTCCTACTGTCCTCTCGTGCACGCCACCCTGCCACTGTTTATTCTTGTCCCTTGCATTGTACCCTGGCTTCCGACTCCTCCTTGTCTCTCTTGCATCGCCTCACCGCCACTCGTCAGCTCTTCCTGTCCCTCAGACGCCACCCCCCTCACACTGACTTCCTTCCTGTCCTCGTGACGCCAGCTGCGCCACCGCCCTTCCTGTCCCTTGCACGCTCTTTCCGCCACCGAATCCCTCCTGTCCTCACATCGCCACCCCTGCCACTTCTTCCTGTCCTCGCACCCACCCCTGCCACTGCCTTTTCTGTCCCTTTCATCGGCACTCCCCTCACACTGCTCTCCTCCTGTCCTCGCACGCCATTCCCGATAACGCCTCCTCCTCTCCTCGCACACCACCCACGCCACTGCATCTCATACGCCCTCGCACGCCATCCCGTAAACCGCCTCCTCCTGTCCTCGCCAGACGCCACCTGCGACTGACTCTCTGCCTTCGAACGCAACCTCACATTGCCTCCCGTCCTCGCATTTCACGAACACCCACTGCCTCCTTCCTCGTAAGCCACCCCCACACTGCCCCATCCTGTCCCTCCCCACACCTCTGCCACTGCCTCTTCCTGTCCTCCCACGCCACCCCCTGCCACCGCTTCTCCTGTCCTCCCACTTCACCCCCCTCCTGGCCTCTTCCTGTCCCTCCAATGCTAATTCTCTGCCACCTCCGCTGGCTTCTCTCCTCCTGTTCTCCTCGCATCGCCACCCCTCCACTGTCTCCTCCTATCTGTCGAACGCCACCCCTGCCAACGCCTCTTCCTTCCCTCAGAGCTGATCCGGCCATAGCCTTCTTCCTGTCCCTCCACTAAAAACTGTTGAGCTCCTCCTGTCATTCAAGCCACCTGCTACCGCCTCCTCCTGTCCTCGCATCGGCAATCTACGCCACTGCCTTACTCCCCCTATTTGCAAAGCCACCGCCACTGCTCCTCCTTCTTTTTCCCTCGCACCCAACCTCCGCCATAGTCTCCTCCTGTCCCTCGAACGTCACTCCCCGGCCAGCTCCTCCTGTCCTCGATCTTCACCCCAGCCACAGCCTCCTCCTGTCATTCCCCACGCCACTCTGCCACTGTCTCCCCTTCTGTCATCTGGAAGCCACCCCACCGCTCCTCCTGTCCCCATCGCCACTGGCCATCGCTTCCTCCTCTCCCTCAACGTCACACCACCGGCCTTACTGTCTCTGCATCGCCACCACTGCCCTCTGCCTCCTGTCCTCCCACACCAATTCCCTGCCACCGCCTCCTCCTGTCCTCGCATCGCCCCCACGCCTCCGTCTCCTTCTTCTGTCCCTCAACGTCACACCTGGCCACCGCCTCCACTGTCCCTCAAACGACCGCTGTTGACTCTTCATTATTCCTCGCAGGGCCACCTCGCCACCGCCTCCTTCTATCTATCGAACGCTTTCATCGCTCTAATGTCCCTCGCAGCGTTACCAATCGCACCTCTCACTCTGTCCTTCCCCACTGCCACCCCTGCCACCGCCTCCTCCTGTCCCTTTAATGCCAATTCCCCGCCACAGTCCTTCCACTCATCCGAATGTCACATACGCCACTGTCTCCAACTGTCTTCGAACGTCACCTGCCTCTACTGTCCCTCGTAACGCAACCCCCCACCACCGCCTCATATCTATCGAACCGCCACCGCCTTCTAATGTCCTTTCAGACCAGCTACCCTGCCACTGCTGTCTGAAGTCCTCCCACGCCAGCCCTGCCACCAGCTTCCCTCCTGTCCCTCGCACGCCACCCCTGCCACTGCTTCCCCTTTGTCCCTTCGCACGCTTCCAGCCACCGCTCCTACTGTACCTCGAACTAACCTCAAGCACTGCCTCCTCCCTGTCCTCCTCGCATCGCCAACCTGACATCGCCTACTCTGTCCCCTCGCACATCCCAGCCACCGCCCTCCTTCTGTTCCTCCCCACGCCACCCTCGTTACCGCTCTCCTACTGTCCCTCGAACGTCAACCTGCCACCCTCCTGCCTTGTGAATGCACGCCACCACGCCACCGCCTCTCCTACTGTCCCTCGAACGCCACTCTGCCACCGCCTCCTCCTGTCCCTGCACGCCAACCCCTGCCACCGCCTCTTCCCTGGTCCCTGCACGCCAACCTGATCACCGCTCCTCCTCCTTTTCCTCCCACGCCACCTCGCCACCACATTCTCCTACTTTCCTCACAGACAAGCACCCCTGACACTGCCTCCTCCCTTTCCCTCTGCACGACCCCCGCCAACGCCCTCCCTTCCTTTCCCTTAATGCCATTTCCGCCACACTGGCCTCCTCCTTTCCCCTTCCCCACGGACACTCCTGCCACCGGCTCTTCCTTTCCCTCGTACACCATCCCAGCCTCCACCACCTCCTTCCCTGAACCCCACCCCTGCCACTGCCTCCTCCTCCTTCTCGCACGCCACCCCACTGCTGCCTCCTCCTTTCCCTCGCACGCCACCCCTGCCACTGCCTCCTCCCTTTCTCGGCATCGCACTCCCTGCAACCGCCTCCTCCTTCCTCGTATCGCTAATCTGCCAAGGCTTCCTCCTTTTCCCTCGAACGCCACCCTGCCACTGCTTCCTTTGGGGACGCAACCCCTGCTGCTCCTCCTCTTTCCTCATCGACAAACTCCACACTGCCTCCTCCTTCCCTCAGACCACAATCCCGCTGCTGCTGCCTCCTTTCCCTCAGAGCCCACACTCCCCCACACTGCCTCCTCCTTCCTCGCATCGCCATCTCTGCTGCTGCCTCCTCCTTCCCTCTGCACGCCACCCCTGCCACTGGCCTCCTCCTTTCCTCGCATCGCCACTCCCCACACTGCCGACAGACAAGCACCCTGCTGCTGCCCTCCTCCTTCCCCTCAGACCCCCCTGGCTGATGCCTCCTCCTTTCCCTGCACGCCACCCCTGCAACCGTCCTCCTTTCCACTGCACGCCACCCCCACAGCTCCTCCTTCCCCTCGTACGCCAACCCCACACTGCCTCTTCCTTTTCTTCCCTCCTCGCCACCCCCCTGCTGCTGCCTCTCCTTTCACTCGCACGCCACCACTCTAATTGCCTCCTCCTTTCCCTTGCACGATCCCTCCGCCACCGCCTCTCTGTCCCCTGTGTCATCCCTGCTGCCCTCCTTCATTGTCCTTCAGACACACCCCTCCACTGCCTCCCTCCTGTCCCTTGCATCGCCATCCCTCGCCACCACCTCCTCCTGTCCTATATCGCCATCCCCCATCAACCGCCTCCCTCTTGTTCCTTGCAACGCCACACCTGCCACCGCCTTCCTGTCCGCTGCACACCATAACCAGCCACTGCCTCCCTCCTGTCCTCGCACGCCATAATGCCAGCCACCGCCTCCTCCCTGTCCCTCGCACGCCACAATCAAGCAACGCCCTCCTGTCCCTGCACGCCATCCTGCCACTGCCCTCCTCCTGTCCCTCGCATCGCCGTCCCCACAATTGCCTCCTCTGTCACTGCACGCCACTCTGCCATTGCTTGTTCATAAGCCAGCCACTGAACAACCTCCTGTCCCTACCGCCAACTCCTGTCACTGCCTCTCTGTTCCTAGCACGCTAACTCCACAACTTCCTCCTCCTGTCCTCGTATCGCCAATCCTTGCCACAGCCTCTGTCCCTCACACGCCAACCCCCATCTTCCTATTTCCTCTCAACCCCACTGCTGCCTCCTCCTGTCCCTGCACGCCACCTCCTGCTGTCACCGCCTCATCCTGTTCCCTTGCACGCCACCCCCTGGCCACCGCCTCCTCTTCCAGTCCCTCACACGCCAACCTCAAGCACCTTCTATTTTCCTGTCGCCAACACAGCGCCGCCTCCTCCTGTACCTCCTCGCACGCCCACTCCTCCACACCTTCTTCCATCCAGTCATTGGCTCTGCTCACCCCTCTCCACTGGGCTCTCCTCCCGTCCTATCGCACGCCTCCTGCCACTGAGTCCTCGTGTCCTTGCACGCCAATTTCTGTCATCCTTCCTCCTGTCCTCCGGACGTAAGCCCCTGCCACTGACTTTGTCTTTCTTTACGCCACAATTGCCGCTGCCTCTGTCTGTCTCTCGCAGAATGCCACCCCACCAACGCCTCCTCCTTGTCCTCGTAATGCACAATCACACTCTCCATTTTTGAACGGCCACTCCACCACTGCTCTCCTCTGTCCCTTGACGCAACCCCTGCCACCCTCCTGGCTATTTGAAATTGCCACTTCTGACCTGCCCCTCCTGTCCCTGAACGCCAACCACACCACGCCTCTCTGTCCCTTCGCACGCCAACCTCGCCACCACCTTCCTGTCACTCAACGCCAACCTCAAGCACTGGTCTCCCTGCCCCTGCACGCCATCCCCTACACTGCCTCCTCCCGTCACTGAACGCTAACCTCTTCACCAGCTCTCCTCCTCCCTGAACGCCAACCTCGTCGCAGACCTCTTCCTGTCCCTCGAACGTCAACTCTGCCCCTGACTCCTCCTGTCCCTCACACGCCATCCTGGCCACCTCCCTTCGGTCTTGCACTACACCTCCTGCCAACAACTCCTCCTTTCTTTTCTCAGTTGCCACCCTGCCACTGCCAGTTCTCCTGTCCTCCCATGCCACTCCAGCCACTGCCTCTTCTGTCCCTCAGAGGGCCACCCCACTGCCTCCTCCTGTCCTTCTGTACGCCACCTGCCACCGCCTCCTCCCTATCTATCGAACGCCACCCCTGCCACTGCCTCATGTCTCAGCCGCCAACCTGGCCACAGCCTCTTTCCTGTCCCTTCCCCACACACCCCCAAGCATATTCTCCTCCAGTCAATTGTGAGACACACTGCCACTGCCCTCCTTCTAACCTTCGCATGGGCCACTCCCCCACACCGCCTCCTCCTGCTTATTCAGACACACCCTGCTGCTGCCCTCTTCCTTCCTCACAGACACACTCTCACAGCGCTCCTCCTTCCCCCCACACGCCACCCCCTGCCAGCGCCTCTCCTCCTTCCCTCAGACGCCACTCACTGCCACCGCTCCTCTTCCCTTCCTCTGCACGCTAACCCCGCCTCTGCCTCTCTCTCCTTCCCCAGACGCCACCTCCTCCTCCTTCCTCAAGACGACACCCCTAAGCACTGGCTCTTCCTTTCCCTCAGACCGCCACCCTGCTGAAAGCCTCCTCCTGCCCTCAAGCCACCTGCCACCGTCTCTTAGTTTCTGTCGCCACACTCCTGCTGGTGTCCCTCTTGTCCCTCACACCCCACCACTGCCTGGCCTCTTTCTTCCTTGCATCGCCACCCCCGCCTCCAGCCTCCTCCTTCCCTCGCAAGCCACTCCCACTGTCTCTGCCCCTCGCACGACACTCTGCCACCACCTCCCCTTCTTCCTCGCACGCCACCCCATCGCTGCCTACTTCTTTCACCTGCACGCCACCACTGCCACCTCCTCCTTTCCATGCAAAGCCAATTGAGACGCCAATTCTCCTCCCTGTCCTCACACTCCACCCCTGCCACCCTCTGCCTTCATCCTCTATTTTTCTGCCTGACACCCCTGCCACTGCCTCTTGTTCTTTTTTCACACAACACCCCTGCCACTGCCTGCTCTTGTCCCTCGCACTGACAATTCCCTGCCACCGGTCCTCCCATCCTGTTCTTCGTATCGACACCCCCGCCAACGCCCCCATCCTGTTCCTCTTCTGCAGACACCCCCTGCCAACGCCCCTCATCCTTGTTCTTTCGCATTCCCTGCCACTGCCTGCTCTTGTCCCTCGCACGACACCCTGCCACCGCCTGCTCTTGTCCTCGTATCGACACCCCTGCCATCGCCTGGTTTTGTCCTTGCACGACACCTGCTTACCGCCTCCTACTGTTCTTCGCACGACACCCACGCCAACGCCTCCTCCTGATCTGCATCGACACCCCCCTGCCAACGCTTTCATCCTGCTTCAATGACACCCACGCCAACGCCCTCCTCCTGTCTTCTGCACGACACCCCTGCCAACGCCTCCTCCTGTTCTTTCGCATCGACACCCCTGCCAACGCCCCATCCTACCTTCGCACGCCAAATTCTGTCAACGCCTCCTCCAGTTCTTCTATCGACACCCCCTGCTAACGCCTCCTCCTGTTCTTCTCGCATCGACACCGCCACTTCGCCTCATCCCTGTTTCGCACGACACCCCCTGCCAACGCCTCTATCCTGTTCTTCGCAGACACCCTGCCAACGCCTCATCCCGTTCTTCGTATCGACACCCTGCTAATCAGTTTCACTTGTCCCCGTATCGACACCTCACATTGCCTGCTCTTGTCCCTTCGCACGATACCCCTGCTGACTGCTCACAATTCTTGTCTTTGCACGACACCTCTGTCAATGCCTCCCATTGTTCTGCACGATGCCACCCACGCCAACGCTCTCCTCCTGATCTTCGCATCGACACCCTGCCAATCGCTTTCATCCTGTTCTTCATCGACACCCACGCCAACGCCTCCTCCCCTGTTCTCTTTTCGCACGACACCGCCACGCCCATCCTGTTCCTTTCGCACGCCACCCCGTCAACGCTTCCTCCCTGTTCATCGACACCGCCAACGCCTCCTCCTCCTGTTCTTTTCTGCATCGACACCCTCAACGCTCTCCCTGTTCTTTCGTATCGACACCTCCGCCAACGCCCTCCTCTGTTCTTCGCACGACACCCGCCAACGCCCCATCCTGTTCTTTCGCACGACACCCCCGGCCAACGCCCCCATCCTGTTCTTCGCACGCCACCCCGTCAACGCCCTCCTCCTGTTCTTCGTTGCATGACACCTCTGCCAACGCTTCCTCCTGTTCTTCGCAGACGACACCCCTGATAACGCCTCCCTGTTCTTTTCGCACGACACCCGCCAACGCCTCCTGTTCTTCGCATCGACAATTCCCGCCAACGCTCTCATCCTGTTCTTCGTAATGACACCCCTGCCAACGCCCCCATCCTGTTCTTCGTAACGACACCCCTGCCACAACGCCTCTGTCCTGTTCTTCGTCGCACGACACCCCCTGCCAACGCCTCCCCATCCTGGTTCCCTGCATCACCCCTCACAACGCCTCATCCTGTTTCTTTCATCACACCCCCACAACGCCCATCCTGTTCTTTCGCACGACACCGCCAACGCCTTCTTCCTGTCTGCACGCTACCTGCCACTGCCTTTTCTTTGTCCTTCTACGTTAATTCTTGCTGTCTCTCCTGTCTTGCACGGCCACCTCTGCCACTGCCTCTCTAGTCATCTGCTCGCCACTCCTGCCACTGCCTCCTCCTCCTCCCTAACTCCCACGAAACTTTCAAGCACTGACTCTCCTGTCCCTCGCACTCCACCTCCATGCTGCCACACTGCCTCTCCTGTCCCCTCAAATACACCCTGCCACCGACTCTCCTATCCCTCATAAGAACAAGAACATAAGAACGCAGGAGTTCGTAAGAGGCCGGTAGGGCCTGCACGATAGCCTGACCCTAAGCCCTGTGTATCTAACCCACCTAATATCACAACCATGAATCTCTATTCTAGTATATTTTTGAATGTGACAATTGTATTGGCACTCTCACCACATGACCGTTGTTTATTCCACTCATCCACCACCCTGTTAGTAAACCAATTTCTTGCCTATGTCCCTTGTTGATCTGAATTTATCTAGTTTAAACCTGTTATTTCGTGTCCTACCTATATTTGTCGAAACTTTATGACGTCTCCTTATTAAAGCCCTTCATCCACGAGTAACCTGACTGCGTTCTACGCACCTTTCTGCTTTCTAGAGACGTGTTGAATCTGTTTGAGTCTCGTATGTTTCAACCCCTGAATCATCTTAGTCATCCTCCTCTGCACCGATTCTAACATTTGATATCCATCTCAGGTGACTAGAACTGAACCTGCAACAGATGAGGCCTGTTCATCGCTAAACATAGTTTATGCCACTGGCTTTGTTGCTACGCTCCTGAACAAATCCCAGCACTGTCATTTCCGATTTCTAGCTTGAATGCATTGAGTTCTTGGATGGAGACTGAGCCCACTACGTGACCCCTAAATCCCTCCTGCACCCATACCTCTACTTTATGAGAGTGGCCTAAGCAATAGCTATGAGGGGTTGTCTTACCTCCACCTGTAACACTGCACTCTCATTGAAATCCATCTGCCATTTATCTACTTCCAGTTTACAATCTGTTGAGTCTGTCTTTGAGTATCAATTTTTTGAACCTTGATCCGACTCAATTCACTCTGATCTTGGCATCATCTGCAAATTACTAACATCACTACTCAATTCTGTGTCATTGATAACAAATGTGCGGACTCTTACTACCGAACTCAGGGATCCCACTCGTAACACATCCCCTAGTCAGATCTACCATTGATTTGCACTTTGTCTTTATTACAGTTTACGTTTTGGATCTAGTTCATGTTAAAACTTACTCTCTACTTTCAGGAGTTTGTAATTTGCTAACAGTCGTTGGTGAGGAACCTTTGTCAAACGTCAGCCAATCAAGATAGATTACATCATATTTCATCCCTGTCAACTGTCTCACACTTTATTGTAGAAGGACAACAAGAGATTTGCTGAGGCATGGGACCCACTCAGAACCCATACAGAGTCGTAATTGTTTATGTTTCTAAATGCCCTGAAGTTCCTGGCTATTATGGACCTGCATCTTCCTATAACTGATGTTGTTAATTAAGGATAGTTTGAAGTTAAATTGACTTGTCCCTTTAAAAATCGGTGCCACATTTGCTACTTCTTATAGGCCCGGCCCTTTTACATCATGATCTCCGCCACTGCTCCTCTCTGTCTTCGTCACCACGCCACCCACGCCACCTCCTCCTCCTTGTCCTCGCACTCCACCCCCGCCACCGCATCCTCTTGTCTTTTTCGAACGCCACCCTGCCACCCGCCTCCTCATGTCCTCTCGCACGCTAACCCAGCCACCGCCTCATCCTGTTCTCGCATCGACACCCCCCTGGCCACCGCCTCCTCCTGTCCCTCGCTTTGCCACCCACCCAACCCGCCTCACGTCAACTTTTCCTGCACGCCAACCCCGCCACCGCCTCAATTTGTCTTTCGCCTGCAACCACCGACACCGCCCCCCCTCCTGTCATTCGCACACAACCCCCATACCACTGCCCTCCCTACTGCCCTCAGAACGTCACCCCCCATACAGGCTCCTCCTACCATGTCACCCTCACCACTGCCACCCCGCCACCGCTCCCTCCTGTCCCTTCCTCACGCCTCTCCTCCCTTGAGACCGCCTACCTACTGTCCCTCAAACGTCACCCATCCCACTGCCTCCCTCCTGTCCTCCTCGCACGCCAACCTGTTCCGGTACCGCCTCCTCACCTGTCCCTCGCACGCCAACCTGCCACCGCCTCCTCCTGTCCCTCGCATAACCGAACCACCGCACCTGCTTTTTCCTTCCACGCCAACCCCGCCATCGCCTCCTCCTGTCTATCCTCCACGCCCCCCATGACAACGCACTCCTCCTGACCCTCACCACACACCACCCCGCCACCGCCTCCTCCTCTTCTCCTCGCACTCCAACCCAGCCACCACCTTCCTCCTGTCCCTCGCTCGCCACCTCCGCCACTCTGCCTCCTCCTATCTATCGAGACATAGCCACCGCCTCGTACTTGTCCCCAGCTTGCGCTACCCTTGCCACCCCTGCCTCCTCCCTGGGTCCCTCCACGCCACCCCTGCCACCGCCTCTTCACTGTCCCTTCTCCTCCCACCCCCTGCCACTGGCTACTCCTCCTATCTATAAAATACCCCCACCAGCCTCCTCTCTCACCGCCACCCCGGCGACCGCCTCCTCTCTCTGTGCATCGCCAACCCAGCGACAGCCTCCTGTCGTTCCAAGCCACCCCTGCCACTGCTTCCCTCCCTGTCCTCCCGCCAACGCCGTCCACACCACCGCCTCTTATTGTCCCTCGAACGCCACCCCCGCCACACTTTCCTCTTCCTGTACCTCCCACACGCCAGCCCCCACCGCCTCCTCCTCTGTCCCTCAACACGCCACCCTCCACCGCCTCCTCCTGTCATTCAGGCGTCACCCACGCCATCACACAGCATCTCCTCCCTCTTTTCGCACGCTAACCCCACCAGCCGCCTCTGTTCTGTTCCTCACTTTTCGCCATCCCGCCACCGCCTCCTAACATGTCCCTCGCACGCCAGCCCCGCCACCGCTTTCTACTGTTCCTTGCGCCTTAAGCCCGCCGCCGCCTCCTCCTGTCCTCGCACGCCGACTTCGACACCGCCTCCTTCAGTCATTCGCTCCCCGCCCCCCGCCGCCGCGTCCTCCCTTTCTCTCGCACGCCACCCCGCCACCTCCTCCAGTCATTATCGCCACCCGCCACCGCCTCCTCCTCCCATCCTTTAACACGCCGCACACCAGCCACCGCTTCCTCCTCTCCCTCCCGCCATCCTCGCCACCGCCTCTTCCTGTATCACTCACTCCACCCCGCCACCGCCACCTCCTGTCTCCCGCACGCCAACCCCACCAACGACTCCTCCTGTCCACCTCATGCCACCCCCGCCACCGCCTTCTCCTATCCCTCACTGCCATTTCCCGCAACCGCCTAATCCTGTCCGTCTGTGCGCCACCCGCCACCTCCTATTCCTGTCCCTCGCACTCCTCCCCAGCACAACCGCCTCCTGTCTTTCGAACGCCACCCCCGCCACGCCTCCTCATATCCCCTCGCACGCATAGCCCGGCACCGACTCATCCTGTTCCTCGCACGACACCCCCGCCAGCGCCCCCTCATTTCCCTCGCACGCCACTCCCGCAACCGCCTCGTCCTGTCAATCGCATGCCAGCCCCGCCACGGCCTCCGCTTGGCCGTCGCATGCAACACACGCCACCGCCACCCGCCACCGACTCCTCCAGTCTTTCTAACGCCCCCCCCGCCACCGCCCCCTCCTGTCGCCCGCACGCCACCCCCGCCACAGCCTCCCCCTGGCCCTCACAGCGCCAGCCAGCCACCGCCTTCTCCCTCTGTCCTTCGCACGCCATCTACGCCAACCCTCCTCCTGTCCGTCGAACGCCACCCCCGCCAGCCCCACCAACGCGTCCTACATGTCCCTCCACGCCACCCCGCCACCAGAATATTCCTGTCTCTCCACGCCAGCCCCGCCACCGCCTCTTCCCTGTCTCTCCCGCCAGCCCGCCAGCGCCTCTTCTTGTCTTTCTCTCCTTTCTACTCCAGCCCCGCCACCTCTTCTTGTCTCTCCCGCCACGTTGTGCCCCGCCACCGCCTCTTCCTGTCTCTCCCTTGTGCCAGCCCTTACCCGCCTCTTCCACATCTCTCCCACGCCAGCCCTCCTGCCACCGCCTCTTCCTGACCCCTCTCTCCCCACCCACCCCCCACCACCGCCTCCTCCTGTCTCTCGCACGCCACCCCCGCACAACCCGCAGGCGTCCTGTCCTCTCACGCCAGCCCCAAAACCGCCTCCTTCTGTCCTCACGCCACCCCAATTCTGCCACCGCCTCCTCCTGTCCCTCGAACGTCACACACCTCCGCCGACTTACTGTATCGCCGAACGTCACCCTGGCTGAACTCCTACTGTCTCTCGCTTGCCACTCCCACCAGAGCCTCCTCCAGTCCCTCACGCCACCACCTGCCGCCTCCGCCTACTGTCTCTCAAACGTCACCCCCGCCACCGCCTCCTCCTGTCTCTCGCACGCCACCCCCGCAACCGCGACGTCCTGTCCCTCCCACGCCATCCCAGCCACCGCCTCCTTCAGTCCCTCCCACGCCACCCCCGCCACTGCCTCCTACTGTCCCTCGAACGTCAACCCCGCCACCGCCTCCGCCTTGCATTCGCACTTTGTACCCCCCCGCCACCGCCTCCTCACTGTCCTCGAACGTCACCCCCGCTACAGCCTCCCTACTGTCCCTCGCACGCCAACCCAGCAACGCCACTTCCTCCTGTCCCTCACGGCACCCACGCCACCGCCTCCTTCTGACCCCTCGAGACGCCACCCCCGCCATCGCCTCTGTCCCTCGCACGCAAACCCGGCCACCGCCTCCTCCTGTCCTCACACTCCAACCCGACCACCAGGTCCTCCTGTTCCCCTTCTGGGAAACCCCCGCCAACGCTTCCTCCTATCCCTTCCCCCCCACCCCCGCCACCCGCCCTTCCTGTTCCCTCCTGCACTCCACCACCACTGCTTTCTTCCTGTCCATCCCGCCACCCCTGCCCAATCCCGCCACCGCACCTTCCTGTCCTCGCACTCCACCTCCGCCACTGCCCTCTTCCCTGCCCCTCGCACGCCCAACCACCGCCTCTTCTGTCCTCCCCGCAGCCAACACCACCATCCTCCTGTCCCCTCGCACGCCACCCCGCCACCTGCTCTTCCAGTCTCTCCCATGCCAGCCCCGCCAGCACTCCTACTGTCCCTCTGCGCCACCCCGCCACCAGATCTTCCTGTCTCTCCATAGCCCCGCCACCGCATCTTCCTGTCTCTCCCACGCCAGCCCCGCCACCGCCTCTTCTTGTCTCCCACGTCAGCCCCGACACCGCCTCTTCCTGTCTCTCCCGCCAGCCCCGCCACCGCCTCTTCCTGTCTCCCCCCTCCCACGCCAGCCCCCGCACCGCCTCTTCCAGTCTCTCCCACGCCAGCCCGCCACCGCCTCTTCCTGTCTCTCTCGCCGACCCCGCCCACCGCCTCCTCCTGTCTCTCCCACGTCAGCCCCGACACCGCCTCTTCCTGTCCCTCGCAAGCCACCCCCGCCACAGCCTCTTCCTGTCTCTCCCACGCCACCCACGCCACAGCTTCTTCCTGTCTCTCCCACGCCAGCCCCGCCACCACCTCCTACTGTCCCTCGCACGCCACCCCCGCCACTGCCTATTCCTGTCCCTGGCACGGTACCCCCGCCTCCGACTCCTCCTGTCTCTTGCACGCCCTCACCGCCACCGCCTCTTCCTGTCCCTCGCACGCCACCCCCGCCACCATCCTCCCCACCATCCCTCGCACGCCAGCCATTTGCCACCGCCTCTTCTGTCCTTGCACGCCTTCCCGCCACCAGATCCTCCTGTCCCTCACACGCCACCCCGCCACCGCCTCTTCCTGTCCCTCGCACCCCACCCCCCGCCACCTGCCTTTTCTGTCCCTCTTTGCACCCCCCGCCACCGCCTCCTCCTGTCCCTCGCACGCCATTCCCGACAACGCCTCCTCCTCTCCCTCCTTTCACCCACCACCACATCCTCATGTCTCTCGCACCATCCCAACCGCCTCCTCCTGTCCCTCGCACCACCACCTCCGCGACCGACTCCTTCTGTCTTTCGAAACAGGCAACCCCGCCACCGCCTCCTCCTGTCCCTCACTTGCCACAGAACACCACCGCCTCGTCCTCTCCCTCGCACGCCACCCACGCCAACGCCTCATCCTGTCCTCCCCGCCACCCCCCCACTGCCTCTTCACACCTGTCCCTCCTACGCCACCCCCCACCACCGCCTCTTCCTGTCCCTCCCACCACCCCCCCTCCGCCTCTTCCTGTCCCTCCAATGCCCCCCGCCACCTTCCTCCTCCTGTTCCTCTGCCGCCACCCCTCCACCGTCTCCTCCTATCTGTCGAACGCCACCCCCGCCAACGCCTCTTCCTCTCCCTCGCAGGCCAATCCGGCCATAGCCTCTTCCTGTCCCTCCCACGCCAAAACCGCCAGAGCCTCCTCCTGTCATTCGCAAGCCACCCAAGCTACCGCCTCCTCCTGTCCCTCGCACGGCACCCACGCCACCGCCTACTCCCCTTATTTGCAAGCCACCCTCGCCACCGCCTCCTCTTTTCCCTCGCACCCAACCTCCGCCATAGTCTCCTCCTGTCCCTCGAACGTCACCCCCGCCACAGCTTCCTCCTGTCCCTCGATCTTCACCCCAGCCACAGCCTCCTCCTGTCATTCTCACGCCACCCCCGCCACCGTCTCCTTCTGTCATTCGGAAGCCACCCCCGCCACCGCCTCCTCCTGTCCCTCGCACGCCACTCACGCCATCGCCTCCTCCTCTCCCTCGAACGTCACACCACCCACCGGCTCCTACTGTCTCTCGCACGCTACCACCGCTCCTCTGCCTCCTGTCCCTCCCACACCACCCCCGCCACCGCCTCCTCCTGTCCCTCGCACGCCCCCCACGCCTCCGTCTCCTTCTGTCCCTCGAACGTCACACCCGCCACCGCCTCCTACTGTCCCTCAAACGTGACCCCAGCCAAAGACTCTTACTATTCCTCGCAGGCCACCCTCGCCACCGCCTCCTTCTATCTATCGAACGCCGCCATCGCCTCCTAATGTCCCTCGCACGCTACCACCGCACAGCTGCCTCCTGTCCTTCCCACACCCCCTGCCACCTCCTCCTCCTGTCCCTCACTTGCCACCCCTCCACAGTCTCCTACTGTCCCTCGAATGTCACAGCCGCCACCGCCTCCTACTGTACCTCGAACGTCACCCCGCCATAAGGCCTCTTACTGTCCCTCACTTGCAACCCCCACCCGCCTCCTCCTTATCTATCGAACGCCGCCACCGCCTTCTACTGTCCTTCGCACGCTACCCCCGCCACCGCTGCCTGAAGTCCCTCCCACGCCAGCCCTGCCACCGCCTCCTCCTGTTCCTCGCACGCCAATCCCGCCAATGCTTCCCCCTGTCCGTCGCACGCCTCCAGCGCCACCGCCTCCTACTATCCCTCGAACTTAACCCCCCTCTCCTGTCCCTCACACCATCCCAGCAGACATCGCCTACTCTTGTCCCTCGCATGCCATCCCAGCCACCGCCTCCTTCTGTTCCTCCACGCCACCTCGTTACTGCCTCCCTACTGTCCCTCGAACATCAACGCCCCACCACCTCTCCCGCCTTGCATTCGCACGCCACCCCGCACCGCCTCCTACTGTCCCTCAGACGCCACTCCCGCCACCGCCTCCTCCTGTCCCTGCACCAACCCCTGCCACCGCCTCTTCCTGTCCCTCGCACGCCAACCCGACCACCGCCTCCTCCTTTTCCTCCCACGCCACCCTCGCCACCACCTCCTCCTTTCCCTCGCACGCCACCCCCGACACACCGCCTCCTCCTTTCCCTCACACGCGACCCCCATAACGCCTCCTCCTTTCCCTTGCACGCCATTCACCACCGCCTCCTCCTTTCCCTCTCTGACACCTTGCCACCGCCTCTTCCTTTCCCTCACTTTCCAGCCTCCACCACCTCCTTCCCCTCCAGAACCCCCCGCCACCTCCTCCTCCTTTCCTCTCGCCACCCCCCGCTGCCTCCTCCTTTCCCTCACCACCCCGCCACCACCTCCTTTCCCTCGCCCGCCACCCCCCCAGCCTCCTCCTTTCCCTCGCTTGCCCCCCCTTCTGCCTCCTCCTTTCCCTCTGCCACCCCCGCCACCGCCTCCTCCTTTCCCTCGCACGCCACCCCTGCTTCTCCTCTTCCTACCGCCTCCTCCTTTCCCCTCGCACCAACCCCGCCGCTGCCTCCTCCTTTCCCTCACGCCACCCCCGCCACCGCCTCCTCCTTTCCCTCGCCCGCCACCCCGCCGCTGCCTCCTCCTTTCCCTCACGACACCCCCCACCACCTCCTACTTTCCCTCGCATGCCACCCCCGCCACCGGCTCCTACTTTCCCTCGCATGCCACCCCCACCACCGCCTCCTCCTTCCTCTCGCACGCCACCCCCACCACCGCCTCCTCCTTTCCATTCCACCCCCGGCACTGCCTCCTCCTTTCCCTCCTTCACCCCCGTGCCTCCTCCTTTCCATCACCACCCCACCGCACCCGCCACCTGCCTCCTCCTTTCCATCGCACCACCCCCGCCACTGCCTCCTCCTTTCCCTCTCGCACGCCAACCCCACCACCGCCTCTTCCCCTTTCCCTTCCTTTCCTCGCCCACCCCCCCGCTTTACCTCTTCCTTTCTGCCTCTTACCACCACCCCTCCTGGCCTCCTCCTTTCCTTGCACGATCCTCCGCCACCGCCTCCTTCTGTCCCCTGCATCCCCATCCCGCCACACCTCCTCTTACTGTCCTTCGCACGCCACAACCGCCTCTCCTCCCTCCTGTCCTTGCACGCCATCCCGCCACCACCTTCCCACCTCCCACACACTATCCCCCTAACCGCCTCCTCTTGTTTCCTCTTGCCACCACCCTACCGCCTTCTCTGTCCGCCGCACACCATAACCACCACCGCCTCCTCCTGTCCCTCGCACGCCATCCCAGCCACCGCCTCCTCCTGTCCCACGCACGCCATCCCGCCACACTTTCCTCCTGTCCACTCGCATGCCATCCCTACACGCCTCCTCCTGTCCCTCGCACGCCGTCCCCAACTTCCTCCTCTTGTCACTCTATCCCCTTGTCCTTGCTCATGTTTTTCAGACGCTAGCCCTCAGAAACAACCTCCTCCTGTCCCTCACGCTAACCCCACCACCGCCTCCTCCCTGTTCCTAGCACGCCAACTCCACAACCTCCTCCTGTCCCTCACTTCTTCCCGCCACAGCCTCCTCCTGTCCTCCACACGCCAACCCCCCACCTCCTTTTTTCCTTCTCCTTCCGCCAACCCCACCCGCCTCCTCCTGTCCCTCCTTTTGCGCTACCTCCGTCACCGCCTCATCCTGTACCTAGCACGCAAACCCCTCCACCGCCTCTTCAAGTCCCTCACACGCCAACCTCGCCACCTCCTTCTATTTTCTTTCCTTGCTTCCAGCCGCCGCCTCCTCCTGTACCTCGCACGCCACCTCACCACCTCTTCATCCAGTCATTGGCTCAATCACCCCTCCACCTCTGCCTCCTCCTGTCCCACTTACCTCCCCTGCCACCAGTCCTCATGTCCTTTGCACGCCACCCCCGTCATCCCTTCCTCCTGTCCCTCAGACGCAAGCCTCACCGGCTCCTCTTGTCTTTCCACGCCACAACTGCCGCCGCCTCTGTCCTGTCTCTCACGCCACCCCCTGCCTTTCTCCTCCTGTCCCTCGCACGTACCTCCTCCACCTCCTCCATTTTTTCAGACGCCTACCCCACCACCGCCTCCTCCTGTCCCTCGCACTGCTTGCCACCGCCTCCTGTCATTTGAACTACCCCCCCTTTTGTCTCCCCCGTCCCTCGAACGCCAGCCACACCACCGCCTCCTCTTGTCCCTCGCACGCCAACCTCCCCTGCCACCTACCTCCCTGTCACTCGAACGCCAACCTCGCCACCCAGCTCCTCCTGTCCCCTCACGCCAACCTCCCTTACCGCCTCCTCCTGTCACTCGAACGCCACCCACTTCACCGCCTCCTCCAGTCCCTCGAACGCCAACCTCGCCGCAGACTCCTCCTGTCCCTCAGGCATCAACCTCGCCCCGGCTCCTCCTGTCCCTCACACGCCATCCCCCCACCTCCTCTTTCTGTTCCTTGCACTACACTCCCGCCAACTACTCCTCCTTTCTTTCAATGGACACCCCCGCCACCGCTGCCTCCTGTCCCTCCCGCCCTCCAGCACCGCCTCTTCTTGTCCCTCAGAGGCCACCCCCCACCGCCTCCTCCTGTCCTTCGTACGCCACCTCGCCACCGCCTCCTCCTATCTATCGAACGCCACCCCCGCCACCGCCTCCTCATGTCCCTCCCACGCCAACCCACAGCCTCTTCCTGTCCCTCTCACGCTAACCCCGCCACAGCCTCCTCCAGTCAATTGCAGGCCACCACCGCCACCGCCTCTTCGCTTCCCTCGCACGCCACTCCTGCCAACGCCTCCTTCTGTCATTCACCACGCCACCCCGCCAGCGCCTCCTCCTTCCCACACGCCACCCCCCGCCAGCGCCTCCTCCTTCCCCTCGCACGCCACCACCCACCGCCTCTTCCTTCCCTCACGCCACCCCCGCCTCCGCCTCCCTCCTTCCCCTTTTGCACCACCCCCGCCTCCTCCTCCTTCCCCCGCACGACACCCCACCACCGCCTCTTCCTTTCCTTCCCACCACCCCGCCCAGTGCCTCCTCCTTCCCTCCACTACACCCTCGCCTGCCTCCTCCCCCCTCACACCCCACCACCCCTGCCGCCTCTTCCTTTCCCTTGCACGCCACCCCCGCCGGTGCCTCCTCCTGTCCCTCGCAAGCCACCCCCATCGCCGTCTCCTCCTTCCCTCGCGACTCCTGCCACCACCTCCTTCTTCCCCTCGCACGCCACCCCCATCGCTGCCTCATCTGCTTTCACTCGCACGCCACCACCGCCACCTCCTCCTCCTTTCCGTCCTTGCACCCCACCACCTCTTCTCCACCTCCTCCGCTTCCCTCACCCCCCCATCGCCATCTCATCCTTTCTTCGCGACCACCGCACCACCTCTTGCTTCCCTCGCACCCCCCCGCCATCGCCTTTCTTCTTGTCCCCTGCGCCACCACCGCCACCGCCTCATCCTGTTCTTCGCAACACCCCCGCCAACCCGCCTCATCCTGTTCTTCACGCCGGCCCACACCACCGCCTCCTCTTTTGTTCTTCGCTTCTTCCCCCACCACCGCCTGCTCTTGTCCCTCGCGGCTTCCCGCCACCAACGCCTCATCCTGTTCTTGCAGACACCCCGCCAGCGCTCATCCTGTTCTTCGCCCGCCACCGCCTGCTCTTGTCCCTCGCACGACACCCCCGCCACCGCCTGCTCTTGTCCCTAGCACGTACCCCCCGCCGCCTGCTCTTGTCCACATGCGCTTACCCCCCGCCACCGCCTCCTGCTGTTCTTCGCAGCACCCAACGCCAGCACCTCCTCCCAGTCTTCGCACGACACCCCACGCCAACGCCTCATCCTGTTCTTCGCGACATTTACCCCAACGCCTCCTCCTGTTCTTCGCACGACACCTCCGCCAACGCCTCCTCCTGTTCTTCGCACGACACCCCGCCAACGCCTCATCCTGTTCTTCGCACGCCACCCCCGTCAACGCCTCCTCCTGTTCTTCGCACGACACCCCCGCCAACGCCTCCTCCTGTTCTTCGCACGACACCCCCGCCAACGCCTCATCCTGTTCTTCGCACGACACCCCCGCCAACGCCTCATCCTGTTCTTCGCACGACACCCCCGCCAACGCCTCATCCTGTTCTTCGCACGCCACGCCCACCACCGCCTGCTCTTGTCCCTCACGGCACCCCTGCGCACGCCTGCTCTTGTCCCTCGCACGCCACCGCCTCATCTGTTCTTCGCACAACACCGCGCACCTCCTCCTGTTCTTCGCACGACACCCCCGCCAACGCCTCATCCTGTTCTTCGCACGACACCCCCGCCAACGCCTCCTCCTGTTCTTCGCACGACACCCCCGATAACGCCTCCTCCTGTTCTTCGCGACACCCCACGCAACGCCTCCTCCTGTTCTTTGCGCTGACACCTCCTAACGCCTCCTCCTGTTCTTCGCGACACCCCGCCACCGCCTCCTCGTGTGCTTGGCACGACACCCCCGCCACCGCCTCCTACTGTTCTTCGCACGACACCCACGCCAACGCCTCCTCCTGTTCTTCGCACGACACCCCCGCCAACGCCTCATCCTGTTCTTCGCACGCCACCCCCCATCAGCCTGCCTCCTCCTGTTCTTGCTTTACGCCCCATCAACGCCTCCTCCTGTTCTTCGCACGACACCCCATAACGCCTCCTCCTGTTCTTCGCGACACCTCCATAACGCCTCCTCCTGTTCTTCGCACGACACCCGCCAACGCCTCCTGTTCTTCGCGACACCCCGCCAACGCCTCATCCTGTTCTTCGCACATTTTACTCCGCCAACGCCTCAACCTGTTCTTCGCACGACACCCCTGCCAACGCCTCATCCTGTTCTTCGCACGACACCCCCGCCAACGCCTCATCCTGTTCTTCGCACGACACCCCCGCCAACGCCTCATCCTGTTCTTCGCACGACACCCCCGCCAACGCCTCCTCCTGTTCTTCGCACGACACCCCCGCCAACGCCTCATCCTGTTCTTCGCACGACACCCCCGCCAACGCCTCCTCCTGTTCTTCTTACGACACCCCCGCCAACGCCTTCTCCTGTTCTTCGCACGACACCCCCGCCACCGCCTCCTCCTGTTCTTGGCACGACACCCCCGCCCCCGCCTGCTCCTGTTCTTCGCGACACCCCCGCCACCGCCTCCTCCTGTTCTTCACACGGCACACCCCACCGCCTCATCCTGTTCTTCGCGTACTGCCACCGCCGCCTCCTCCTGTTCTTCGCACGACACCCCCGCCACCGCCTACTCCTGTTCTTCGCACGACACCCCCGCCACCGCCTACTCCTGTTCTTCGCACGCCACCCCCGCCACCACCTCCTCCTATCTATCGATCGCCACTCCCGCCACCGCCTCCTCATGTCCCTCGCACGCCACTCCAGCCACCGCCTCTTCTTGTATCTCCAGGAAGGCAGCCACCCTGCCCTCCTCCTGTCCTTGTACGCCACCCCCACCCACCTCCTCCCTATCTATCGAACGCCACTCCCGCCACCGCCTCCTGTCCCCTCACGCCAAACCGGCCTGACCTCTTCCTGTCCCTCTCACTAACCCCGCCACAGCCTCCTCCAGTCAATTGCAATACCCCCCCACCACTCCTCCTGTCCCTCGCACCACCCCCGCCAACGCCTCCTACTGTCATTCGCATAGCCACCCTGCCGCCGCCTCTTCCTTCCCCTCGCACGCTCCACCATAGCGCCTCCTCCTTCCCCCTCGCACGCCACCCCCGCCACCGCCTCTTCCCTTCCCTCGCACGCCACCCCCGCCTCCTTCTCCTCATTCCCCTCGCACGCCATCCCCGCCTCCGCCTCCTCTTTCCACTCGCACGACACCGCCGCCACCGCCTCTTCCTTTCCCTCGCACGCCACCCCCGCCACATCCTCCTCCTGTCCCTCATACGACACCCCACCGCCTCTTGCTTCCCCTCACGCCACCCGCCATGGTGCCTCTTGTCCCTCACACCCCCACCACCGCCTCCGCCTCTTCCTTCCCTTGCCCACCGCCACCCCTCCTCCTTCCCCTCGTAAGCCACCCCCATCGCCGTCTCCTCCTTTCCCTCGCACGACACCCCCACCCGCCTCCTTCACTTACCCTCGCACCCCCCATCTTACTCCCTTTCACTCGCACGCCACCACCGCCACCTCCTCCTCCTTTCCGTCGCAAGCCACCCACGCCACCTCCTCCTCCTGTCCCTCGTACTCCACCTCCGCAACTGTTCTTCGAACGCCACCCCCGCCAACGCCTGCTCTTGTCCCTCGCACGCTAACCCCGCCACCGCCTCATCCTCTTCTTCGAACGCCACCCCCGCCACCGCCTGCTCTTGTCCCTCGCACGCTAACCCCGCCACCGCCTCATCCTGTTATTCGAACGACCCCGCCAACTCCCTCCCCGTCCCTCACGCCAACCCCGCCACCGCCTCATCCTGTCCATCGCACACCCAGCCACCGCCTCTTTATGTCCCTCTCGGCAACTCCGGCACAACCTCCACCAGTTAATCACCGTACCCCGCCTGCCTACTCCTGTCCCTCGCACGCCACTCCTGCCAACACCTCCTTCTGTCATTCGCAAGCCACCCACCACCGCCTCCTCCTGTCCCTCACCACCCCACCACCCCTCCACCTCTCCCTCACCTCTCCCACCCCACCACCACCTGCCTCCTCCTGTCATTCGCACGCCACCCCCACCACCTCCTCTCCTGCCCCTCCACCCCTCCGCCTCCACCTCTCACTCACCCCACACCACCATCGCCTCCTCCTATCGTTCCCGCCACCCCCTCCGACCTTCCTCCTCCCCTCACACGCCACCCCGCCACCGCCTCCTCCTTCCCCTCTTACGCCAACCCGTCGCCGCCTCCTCCTTTCTCTCGCTCCTTCCCCACCTGCCTCCTTCTTCCCCTCGCACGCCAATACCGCCACCGCCTCCTCACTCCCTCGCACGCCATCCCGCTACCGTCTCCTCCTTTCCTTGCACCATCCCACCACAGGCTCCTCTTTCCCTCGCACGCCACTCCTCCTTTCCCCTCGCAATCCCATCACCGCCTCCTCCTTTCCCTCGCACGCCATCCTCCTTCCCCTCCTTGCCACCGCCTCCTCCTTTTACCGTCTCCTCCTTTTCCCTTGCCATCCCGCCACTCCTCCTTTCCCTCCTTTCCCTCACGCCATCCCCACCACCGCCTCCTCCTTTCCCTCGCACCCCACCACGCCCCTCCTTTCCCTCACCCCCCACCCCCATCGCCACCTACTCCTTTTCCTCCGCACGCCACCACCGCCACCTCCTCCTCCCTTTCACTCACGCCACCCAACCTCCTTTCCGTCTTAAACCACCCACGCCACCACCTCCTCCTGTCCCTCGTACTCCACCCCCGCAATCGCCTCCTCCTGTCTTTCGAACGCCACCCCCGCCACCGCCTGCTCTTGTCCCTCGCACGCCAACCCCGGCCACCGCCTCTTCCTGTCCCTCTCACGGCAACTCCGGCACAACCTCCACCAGTTAATCGCAAGCCACCCCCGCCACCGCCTACTCCTGTCCCTCGCACGCCACTCCTGCCAACACCTCCTTCTGTCATTCGCAAACACCCCACCACCACCTCCTCCTGTCCCCTCACGCCACCCCCGCCACCGCCTCTCTCCTCGCTCCTCACCCCCGCCACCGCCTCCTCCTGTCATTCTGCCCTTCGCACCACCCCCCACCACCACCTCCACCTCTCACTCACCCCACCCTGTCCACCTCACCTCTCTCACCCACCCCCCTCCGCCAGCTCCTCCTTCCCTCCTTCCCCTCCACGCCTCGCCACCTGCCTCCTCCTTCCCCTCGCACGCCAACCCCGTCGCCGCCTCCTCCTTTCTCTCGCTCGACACCCCCGCCACCGCCTCCTTCTTCCCCTCGCACGCCAATACCGCCACCGCCTCCTCCTTTCCCTCGCACGCCATCCCCGCTACCGTCTCCTCCTTTCCCTTGCACGCCATCCCCGCCACAGGCTCCTCCTTTCCCTCGCACGCCATTCCCGCCACCGCCTCCTCCTTTCCCTCGCACGCCATCCCCGCCACCGCCTCCTCCTTTCCTTCGCACGCCATCCCCACCACCGCCTCCTCCTTTCCCTCGCACGCCATCCCCGCCACCGCCATCTCCTTTGCCTCGCAAGCCACCCCCATCGCCGTCTCCTCCTTTCCCTCGCACGACACCCCCGCCACCCCCTCCTTCTTCCCCTCGCACCCCACCCCCATCGCTGCCTACTCCTTTCACTCGAACGCCACCACCGCCACCTCCTCCTCCTTTCCGTCGCAAGCCACCCACGCCACCTCCTCTGGCACTGGTTCAGGCTCAGGCTCAGGCACGGGCACTGGTTCAGGCTCAGGCTCTGGCACGGGCACTGGTTCAGGCTCAGGCTCTGGCACGGGCACTGGTTCAGGGTCAGGCTCAGGCACGGGCACGGGGTCAGGCTCTGGCACGGGCACTGGCTCAGGCTCAGGCTCTGGCACGGGCACTGGTTCAGGTTCAGGCTCTGGCACGGGCACTGGTTCAGGTTCAGGCTCTGGCACGGGCACTGGTTCAGGTTCAGGCTCTGGCACGGGCACTGGTTCAGGTTCAGGCTCAGGCACGGGCACTGGTTCAGGTTCAGGCTCTGGCACGGGCACTGGTTCAGGTTCAGGCTCTGGCACGGGCACTGGTTCAGGTTCAGGCTCTGGCACGGGCACTGGTTCAGGCTCAGGCTCTGGCACGGGCACTGGTTCAGGTTCAGGCTCAGGCACGGGCACTGGTTCAGGTTCAGGCTCTGGCACGGGCACTGGTTCAGGTTCAGGCTCTGGCACGGGCACTGGTTCAGGTTCAGGCTCTGGCACGGGCACTGGTTCAGGTTCAGGCTCAGGCACGGGCAAAATAACACGCTTCCCCTGTCCGCTCACTTCCGCTAACTGGTTATACCTGCGTGGGCATGTGTGTGTGTGGGGGGGGTGGGGGGGGGGAGGAGTTTTTTCTCTCTTTCAAAATGTTTAATATACAACTATGATCCTTAAAGGCAACAATTATATGGCCACATGTACTCAAGATTATAAAGACCTTTTTACGTAACAGAAGTAGGAACACACACACACACACACACACACACACACACACACACACACACACACACACACGGAGAATTGGATACAACGTCTTATTAAGAGTTATAAAACTTAAATCATTGTTATAAAGCTTCTAGTGAAAATGTTGCCAGTGATACGCCAATATTACACACATTATACAAGACAAGAAAGAAAAAAAACATCTCTCCATATGGAAGTAAATAAAAAAAACAATTGTGCATTACTTCAACTTCCCAAAATTTCTTAATTGATGCTCAAAACACATTCAACACATAAAAAATTGCAGCGGTATTCTTGTTGTCCTTCGTTTCCTTCTCAACTTCAATAAAAACAAAATATAAAGCACAGGAATCGTTGGCCATTTTCTCTCCTCTAAACTTCATTCCTTCCTCTCAACTTCATTACAAGCACGAGTTAGAACAGAGGAATCGTAGGTCATTTTCTCTCTTCTATATTTCATTCCTTCCTCTCAACTTCATTACGAGGACGAGTTACAACAGGAATCGTAGGCTCAACTTCATTACAAGGACGAGTTAGAACACATGAATCGTAGGTTATTTTCTCTTTATACTTCATTCCTTCCTCCCCCCAAGTTCACTACCACCGAGAGTAAAACCACAGGGATTATAGGTCTTCTCCGTATACGTTATGTCTTCCTCTCCTTCACTGCAAGCAGGAGTTAGACCACAAGACTCGTAGGTCATTTCCTCTTCTCTTTACTTCCACCTCCAGCCATACCGTCAACAGATCTCCAGCCCAGTGTGTAGGACCAATCAAGAACCTCCGCGATTGCCACTTCTGCAGCGACACAACCACAATGATCGCTGTCTCGAGCCTGGCCTATTATTCCGGACCTCCACGCCAGCCTCCCTCCACGCACTCTCTTTTTGGCTAACAAGAGCGGCCAAGGCCAGGCGATCAGGCACCAAGCAATACGGTCCAGTCTGCAGCCACGGGAAGTATGACAATCACCACCTGGGTACGATGTCATTGCTAACTTTCATTGCCCCTCCACCTCCTCCTCCTCCTCCTCCTCCTCTTGTTCTTTTTTTGTTCTTCTACTTTTTCTTCCTTATACTTTTACTTCTTCCTTTTCTTCCTCTTTTCGGTCTTCTTTTTTTTCTCCTTTTTCTACTACTTCTTTTTCTTCTTCTTTGTCTTCGTTTTCTTGTTTTTTTTCTTTTCTTCTTTTTCTTCTCCCTCATTTTCTCCCCCTCCTCCTCCTCTTCCTCCTTCCCCTCCTTCCCCTTCCCCCTTTTCGTGCACACTACCCGTACTATCATAATTAAAGCTACTTCCAAACTACCTCTTCTATCTGACTTTATTTATTTGGCTACATATTAACTTTTTTTCTTCGGGGTGTGGTTAGTCGCCGAGCCCGGATCCGTGTAGCTCTTCACCAATCAGCCGCTCGTTGAATATCATGTAGTAGAATCGGATCCGCCTCGCCAGTGATCCATGGACTTGAACACTGAGTAGATCAATTATTCAAGACATGTCGTGGTTCGTCTTTATCTTCGTATCTCGCGTGCACTTCAACTCGACCCTTTTCGCGGCCCTCAACACCAGTCATGTCGCTTTACACCAATGATACGTACTGCACACACCTTCATCCCGCACCGCAATTGAAACCAGAACACCGCACATCAATCACATCATAATCCTCTTCACCCTTTCCATCCTTCCTTCAAGCCTTCCATCTCCTGCAACAAAATTTCAGATGTAAAATACATCCTTGAAGTTTTTGTCGCGCTTCATTGCAACGTTACATACCACGTAGGGTGCCGCCTGACAACATACCAAGCCTAACCTATAAGAGGACTGAACGTCTCGGAACACAGCTCTGACAGTAGCTACTTGATGACATAATACATGATCAATGAAAGCGCACCCATCCATCCAAAACTGCTATGCTGACAGTAAACCAATCAACAGCACGGGGCTGTCAGGCTCCAGGTGGATCCTCCCAAAACGGGGGGGACTCTCGCCACTGAAGGCCGGCGTGACTATATATTTGCATTTTCAACTTTGTGACTGCGGGTTTGGCTTTAAAATATAGGAGCGGAGCGCGCGCGTTCTACTAAGCTCACGGCGGCACCAAAGAGTGTTTTCTATACTTTTGCACTTTAAACATTTTGTGTGTGATGGTCGAAAATATTATGTGTGAGAGCGAGTGAGTGAGTGTGTTTGAGGGCCAGCGAGAATATGGACATGTGTACATATTATAGCTGTCCTGTGAAAAATGAAAAGATAAGAAAATAAACTTCATATATAGACAATTACATTTTTAATAATCTGTGGTCACTAGGACGGCGAAAATTCTATGTAGGGGCGACCGAGCGAGTGTGTGTTTGAGGACAGACGGAAATATGTTAAAAAGAATAAAATAAAAACTATACATTTTACATTTTGCCTCTTAAGCCATAGAGTGATTACAAACATTCATATCTATATAGACAAACAATTACATTTTACCTACATTTTAACTTTTATAACATATAGAAAATATTAACATTCATACTTATATAAACAACCACATATTTAATACCCTGAGTGACAGCGAGAACACCCGTAGCGTTAGGAATATATGTGTCCACCTATTCATCTCCATAACAACTACATATTTAAAGTACAAGCGGCAGCGAGCAGGAACGGCCGCAGCGTAGCAACACACATGTTCAGCCCAGTTCTGGAATCCCCGTGTGACACAGCGGGTCGTTAGGGATTAAATAAGTATAACATATTATGTAAGGCAATACGTCTGTCCGCTGAATGGCTCATAGTGACAAGTTGCTGACGCTCTCGAGTGTTGTCATCCAGGAATTGTTGACAGTGAAACAGAAATACAAGGATGGGAGGGAATGGCGCGGCCCTCGTTGGCAACATGGGCTAGTTATGAGAGAGAGAGAGAATGCTCTAATATATTTTCTTAAGCGAGTATGAAGCCGACAGCCGTAGCAAAAAGTTTAATTAAGAATACGCCGTTCAAGGGAGGCTGCGGTGTAGTTTACTATTGGAACGGACGAAAGAGTGAAGATTCTGGTTAACCCTTTCATTTGGACACGAGGAAGGGGGCGTGGTGTCGCTAGGGCAGGATAATGGGGCTGAACTAGGCTATATGGGTCCCAGGGCGTGGCGGCCATGTTCCGCGTCGCCAGGCCCTCCTCCCCTCCCCTACCTCCCCGCTCTCTTCTCTGAGGAAACGCCACCTCTTGTGATGTGATTGGTCAGCTCGCGGGCGACCCCGACGTTGTGTTCTGCCTTCAGCGTTACTTTCCTGCCTCCCTTTATGCAGCCGTAAGTGACTGTTACTGTGTCCCCAGGGCACTGACGAGGTCCAGAGGAGGCATGGGCCTGGGACTGAGAGGCAGGGAGCGGGGTGCGGAGCGAGGGAGACGGACGGGTGTCGCCCGGTGGCGGGCAGGTCACCAGAGGCCACTTTGAGCTTTATCTTTCACCCATTACTGTGCCGGTACTGGCGCCTGTCACACCGAGACGAGGTAATGTGAGCTTTAGGCCAATGGTGGCACCCCGCCGAGCAGCAGCAGAGGACGGGCAGGGCAGCGGAGGGACGGGGCGGTGTGGCGGCGGTGGCGGAGGGCGGGGCGACTGCGGAGCGGCAGTCGGTGACGTGACGGTGATGGCCGCTACGCTGTGACTCATTCACGGGTATACACTAGCGTGGGCGGCTTTCTTGTGGCTGCAGGCTTTTGGCACTCCTCCTAGTGGGTGTTGTGTTTAAAAAAAATCAGCATGAAGATGACGGAGGAGCGGTAAGCTTGTGAGTGCACCTGGCATGGCGGGGCACTTGTGGGGCGGCCATTTTACAGTGTGAGGCGAGCCAGCTCGATGGAGACCCGCAGGGTGTGCAGTGCTCGCCGTGCCCCGTCGTCGCCCCGGTGTTGGTCAGCTGACACGGGCATCTCGGAGTGTCCCGGGGCGTCCAGTGATTGTGTAACCTGCACGTTGATGGCAGCCTTTGAACTCTAATGACACCTCGTGAGGCGACACACACACACACACACACACACACACACACACTGTCCCGACCTCCGCCACACTCCTCAAAACGGACGGAACAGTAATAACAATAATAACAGGAAGTATGCCTTCGTACAGCCTGTGCCTAAGAAGGGTGACCGCTCCAATCCCTCAAACTACCGTCCTATAGCTTTACTTTCTTGTCTATCTAAAGCTTTTGAATCAATCCTTAACCGGAAGATTCAAAAGCACCTTTCCACTTCTGACCTTCTATCTGATCGCCAGTATGGGTTCCGCAAGGGGCGTTCTACTGGTGATCTCCTTGCCTTCCTAACGGACTCTTGGTCATCCTCTCTTAGCCGTTTCGGTGAAACCTTTGCTATTGCGCTGGGCATATCAAAAGTTTTGACAGGGTCTGGCACAAATCTTTGCTTTCCAAACTACCCTCCTACGGTTTCTATCCTTCTCTCTGTACCTTTATCTCCAGTTTCCTTTCTCACCGTTCTATGCCTGCTGTGGTAGACGGTCACTGTTCTTCCCTTAAACCTATTAACAGTGGTGTCCCACAGGGTTCTGTCCTATCTCCCACTCTCTGTTGTTCATTGATGATCTTTCCAAAATGAATTGTCCTATCCATTCCTACGCCGATGACTCCACTCTGCATTACTCAACTTCTTTTAATAGAAGACCCACCCTCAGTGGCGTACCCAAAAATTGAAAAGATGAAATATATATATATATATATATATATATATATATATATATATATATATATATATATATATATATATATATATATATATATATATATATATATATTCTGCGTCTAGTATTTTCAAAGCATGGGATTCCATGTATACAGCTTAGAATTCAGGTTGAACCGTTAGGCTAAATTTATTATTACATATACATACATATGATACATTTTACATTTCTGCTAGGCTAAATTACTAATCATTATTACATATACATACATATTTTATTATTACATATACATATTTTATTATTACCTATACATACGTTTTACACATTTACTCTAGGCTAAATTAATTATCATTACTACATATACATATATATTTCAGCATAACATATACATACATATGGCTAAGCCAAGCCCCGTTAGATTTGTGTTGGATTGGATGCTGTCTGTGCCTAGATGGTGTCATGTGCAGTGTGCTCATTTGTCTGGAATTGAGGAACATACCTAAAATTAATTGGATGTGCAACTCATGCCTCCATAAAGCGTCTCTGACTACCAAAATTGTAGAAAAACTGGATGAATTCAAGCAAGAATTAGCTAAGGAAATATCTGTGATTATGATGAAGCTGAATCAAGGGCTGTGAGGGTGCAGGAGGAGCTGGGATCAGTTGTTGACACCCTTAAACGTGCTGAGCATGCTGAATCTAGCTGGGCTGAGGTGGCAAAGAGGCAAGAAGGTCAAGAAAATCTCTTAGTTGTAAAAGCTTCTACACAGGAAAAGAAGGCAGACATGAAGGATGAAGTCTCCAACGCATTGAATGGTATTCAAATAACTGATTCAAGATTTACAAATAGAGGTAACATTGTCATGAACTTTGATAATGAGAACACAAGGGATGAGGCTGCTCAAAAACTGGAGTATGTTGAGCAAATTAATACCAGGAGTGTTTGAAAGATGAAACCATATGCAATGTGCATAGAGAGGAGACCAAGGAAAAATAAAGGGAGACCATCTTAGACCTCAATGAGTTCTTACAAGCCATTGGGGGTGTTGATGATAAGATGAGCCTGGTTTTAGCAAGCCTGCGGCTGGCGAAACGATGCACTACATTTTGAGGTGTGACCCAACTGTTAGAGAGCTGATTCACAAGAATCACGACAAGCTAAAATTAGAATGGGGAATATACACAGTGAGAGACAGATACCATGCAATTATATGCTATCAATGTCAGAGATACGGCCATCTTGAGGCCAACTGTACTGCCAAGACCAATGGAGATGCCCCAAATTGTTTCAAATGCACTAGCAATCATAAATCACATGAGTGCACCATGGCTGAGAAGAAATGCATAAACTGTGTGAGATACAAGAAGCCTGAAATCAACCACTCAGCGAATGACCAGTGTTGTGTAGTTCTCCAGACTGAAATTGAGAGAAATCGTAACATGACTGATCATGGCTATTAATTAGTGTCTGTACTCAAAGATAAATTGTGTGTGATGAATGTTCAGTGTGCTGGAAATAATTGTTCAATAGTTAATAGTGATACTATAAGGAAAATAGCAGATATCAACACTGAACTAATTGCTATATGTGATATTATTCGTAAGAGAAATTAAGACAC
This sequence comes from Eriocheir sinensis, assembly GCF_024679095.1. Lineage (NCBI taxonomy): Eukaryota > Metazoa > Arthropoda > Malacostraca > Decapoda > Varunidae > Eriocheir > Eriocheir sinensis. Next base: position 764,289 of record NW_026112165.1, on the reverse strand, counting down.
TCACTCACTCACTACAATGTTTGAGAATAAGTGCATGGAAGACTATTATTGCGGCTAACGTTGAAATTGTTGACGGCCCTCGTAGAGCGATGCATCAGCGGCAGAACAGGGCCTGAAACCTCATCAACGGTAAACGGTAAACGATATGCATCTTTTACACTCATTTCCTAGGTAGTTTTATTTTACTAAGTTTAGCCCTATAGACATCTTCTACAATCTTTTTCTGTGCATATTCTAATTCTATCAAAGACTTTGTCTTATATAGGCAATATTTTACTTATTATAGGTGTATTGACGTCATGAGGAATCCCTTACTTAAACAATTATCTTCATTCATGTTCTAAGATATGCTATTCAAGATGTTCTGTATTATACTAAAGATGACTTGTAGACAAATCTCTCTCTCTCTCTCTCTCTCTCTCTCTCTCTCTCTCTCTCTCTCTCTCTCTCTCTCTCTCTCTCTCTCTCTCTCTCTCTCTCTCTCTCTCTCTCTCTCTCTCTCTCTCTCTCAGAGGCGTTCTTAAAGTATTTGATACCCGGGGCGGAGCGTAATTTCGAGCCCCCCTCCCCAGGTGTGTATATATATATATATATATATATATATATATATATATATATATATATATATATATATATATATATATATATATATATATATATATATTTATATTATTTTTCACAACAAAGGAGGCAGCTCTAGGGCACACAAAAGAAAACAATAATAAAAAAGCCCGCTACTCGCTGCTCCCAAAAATCAAATGAGGTGGCCAAAAAGGTCAAATTCGGGAGGAGGTGTCCTGATACCCTCCTCTTGAAAGAGTTTAAGTCGTAGGCAGGAGGAAATACAGATGAAGGAAGATAGTTCCTGAGTTTACAAGCGTGAGGGATGCAAGCGTGAAGATGCTGGTTAACTCTTGCATAAGGGATTTGGACAGTATAGGGATGAGCATGAGTAGAAAGTCGTGTGCAGCGGGGCCGCGGGAGGGGGTGAGGCATGCAGTTAGCAAATTCAAAAGAGCAGTCAGCGTGGAGATATCGATAGAAGAAAGAAAGGGAGGCACAATCGCGGCGTAATTTATGAGGTAGAAGACAATCAGTATGAGGAGAAGAACTGATGAGACGAAGAGCCTTAGCCTTCACTCTGTCCAGAAGAGCTGTGTGAGTGGAGCCCCCCCACACGTGAGATGCATACTCCATACGAGGGCGGACAAGGCCCCTGTATATGGATAGCAAATACGCGGGGGAGAAGAACTGGCGGAGACGATACAGAACGCCCAACCTCGAGGAAGCTGATTTAGCGAGAGAGGAGATATTAAGTTTCCAGTTGAGATTTTGAGTTAAGGATAGACCGAGGATGTTTACTGTTGAAGAAGGTGACAGCTGAGTGTTGTCGAAGACTAGGGGATAGGTGTTTGGAAGACTGTGTCGAGTTGATAGGTGGAGAAATTGAGTTTTTGAGGCATTGAAGGACACAAGGTTCCTTCTGCCCCAATCGGAGTCGTGTACTTCCTGTTGTAATGGTCTTCTATTGAAAGAAGTTGAATAATGCAGAGTGGAGTCGTCGGCGTACGAGTGGACAGGACAGTGTATTATGGAAAGAAGATCATTGATGAATAACAGGAAGAGAGTGGGTGATAGGACAGAGCCCTGTGGAACGCCACTGTTGATAGGTTTAGGGGAAGAGCGGTGACCGTCTGCCACCGCAGAGATAGAACGGCCGGAAAGGAAACTGGAGATAAAGGAACAGAGAGAGGGATAGAATCCGAAAGAGTGCAGTTTAGAAAGCAAAGACTGGTGCCAGACTCTATCGAAGGCTTTCGATATGTCTAGCGCAACAGAGAAAGTTTCACCAAAACGGCTAAGAGAGGATGACCAAGAGTCAGTTAAGAGCAAACAGATCGCCAGTAGAACGCCCTTGCGGAATCCATACTGGCGATCAGGTAGAAGGTTAGAAGTGGAAGGTGCTTTTGAATCTTCCAGTTGAGATTGATTCAAAAGCTTTGAATAGACAGGAAAGTAAAGCTATAGGGCGGTAGTTTGAGGGATTGGAACGGTCACCCTTCTTAGGCACAGGCTGTACAAAGGCATACTTCCAGCAGGAAGGAAAGATAGATGTTGATAGGCAGAGACGAAAGAGTTTGACCAGGCAGTGTGTCAGCACAAAAGCACAGTTTTTAAGGACAATAGGAGGCACTCCATCAGGTCCATAAGCCTTCTGAGAGTTGAGACCATAGAGGGCATAGAAAACATCATTAGGAAGAATCTTAATAACAGGCATAAAGGAGTCAGAGGGGGGATGAGTAGGAGGAACATGCCCAGAATCGTCAAGGTGGAGTTCTTACAGAAAGTTTGAGCGAAGAGTTCAGCCTTAGAGACAGATGAGACGGCGATGGTGCCGTCAGGGTTAAGGAGAGGAGGGAAAAAGGAAGCAGTGAAATTGGAGGAGATATTTTTGGCTGGATGCCAGAAGTCACGGGAAGAATTAGAGGAAGCAAAGTGTTGACATTTTCTATTTATAAAAGAAGTTTTGGTAAGTCGGAGAATAGATTTGGCACGATTCTGAGCTGAGATGTATAGATCAAAGTTAGTGGGAGTTCGAAGGCTCTGGAACCTTTTGTGAGCTGCCTCTCTATCTTTAATAGCACGAGAACAAGCATGATTAAACCAAGGCTTTTTAGCATGAGGAGTAGAGAAATTACGTGGAATGTATGCCTCCATTCCAGAGACAATCACCTCTGTGATGCGCTGAGCACACACAGAGGGGTCTCTCTCCTGGAAGCAGTAATCATTCCACGGAAAATCGGAAATGTACATCCTCAGGTCGTCCCACCGAGCTGGAGCAAAATGCCAGAGGCATCGCCTCTTCGGTGGGTCCAGAGAATGTACAGGAGCGATAGGACAGGATACAGAAATAAGGTTATGATCGGAGGAGCCCAACGGAAAGAACAGTTTGACAGAGCAAGCAGAAGGATTAGAGGTAAGGAAGAGATCTAGAATGTTGGGCCGGTCTCCAAGACGGTCGGGAATACGTGTAGGGTGCTGGACCAACTGCTCTAGGTCGTTGAGGATAGCGAAGTTGTAGGCTTGTTCACCAGGACCCGTACTTATAAAGAAATTTATGTGAGACGTAAACTGAGACATATCCGAATATTAACAATGACGAGACATAACCCCCCTCCTTACGTTTCACCCCCTCAACATAACCAGCTCGTCATAAGTGAGTATTAGTATATCGTTGCCAAACCCTGAGCTGCACATATGAAAGGGATGCCAACTCAAAAAAAAATGTTGGAATTTGGTATAATTTTGATGTTAAAAGCATATTGACGTATTGGAAATATATATAAAATAAAATAAAAATATTTTTGGGTATTGTTGGCGATGCATAGACCATCATCACATGAAATAATGATAAAATTAAAGACGTAGCCCCTCAAACATGTAAACAAACATTCCCGCGAGCTTCAGGCCAGCAGTCAGCCATGGACGCCAACAGCCAGCCACGACCTTTTGAGCCCCTCAGCAGCCAGCGAGGTTAACAGCAACAGCAGCAGCAGCCTCACCAGCAACAGCAGCAGCTTCTTCAGGAGCAGCAGCAGGAGAGACCACAGCCTCATCCCCAGCCACAACAGAAGCAGCAGCAGCAGGAACAGCCGCCGCCCCAGCTACAGCCTCCTCGGCAGACACGTCACCGCAATACCAACTGGACGTTCGCTGAAACTCTTTCCCTCGTACAGCTCTATAGGGATAAAGCAACCATCCTCAAAGGAAATTTTTCGGAAAATGGCTGCTCTGTTGAGGCGAAGGCGAAGGCGTGGGGCAGCATTGTCAATCGCCTAGCGGCACTCCACCCAGGCTTTAGTAGGTGCACGAAGCAGTGCCAGAAATGCTGGCAGACAGTGATGCAAGATGCAAAAACTAAAATAAGGGCCTTCCATAAGGACAAGAATGGAAAAGGTAGGATTTTTCTTGAAATAAAATGGTATTCATGAAGTGCAAGGAATGGTTAACAAGCAAATAGTGAGTCTTGTAAATTTCAATGCTTATTAAGTGCTTGATGGAAATAACATTTGTAATGTACTGCCTTTTCTTTTCAATCAAGGGAATTCAATTGACTTGGCCTTGTACTTGTGCACCAATATATATATATATATATATATATATATATATATATATATATATATATATATATATATATATATATATATATATATATATATATATATATATATATATATATATATATATATATATATATATATATATATATATATATATATATATATATATATATATATATATATATATATATATATATATATATATATATATATATATATATATATATATATATATATATATATATATATATATATATATATATATATATATATATATATATATATATATATATATATATATATATATATACATCAGGAACGTCTCTTTCATTGAGAGTCCTCAGCTGCCAGTGCACCCTGCCCGCCATCTTGACTGTTATGCTTCCTTAGGTCGACCTAAGAATGCAATGTTACCTCCACCCCTTGTAGCTGGCAGGTCAATTTAGGTTCCGCTTAGTTGAAACCTAAGGTTTTATGCTACCCTTACGTCTCGGTATCCGCCATTTCTTGATTTATGCCTCACATAAGCAGAAACATATTCTTTATAAGTACAGGCCCAGGATGGTCAGTGAAAGAGGATGAAAGCCAAAGCTGGTGATGAACATTGAAATCTCCTAGGATGGAGATTTCAGCAAAGGGAGAATTGGTCAAGATGTGCTCCAATTTAGAGTTCAAATGGTCAAAGAATTTTACATAGTTGGTAGTGTTGCATGAGAGATAAACTGCACAGATGTATTTAGTAATAGAATGACAATGAAGTCTTAGCCAGATGGTGCAAAATTCAGAAGAGTCAAGGTCGTGGGCACGGGAGCAAGTGATGTCGTTGCACACGTAGGCGCAACATCCAGCTTTGGATTGAGATTTCGGAGATGAATAGTAGGAGGGAGCAGAGTAGAGATTGCTGTCAGTAGCCTCAGAAACCTGTGTTTCGGTGAGGAAAAGAAGGTGAGGCTTAGAGGAAGAGAGATGATGTTCAACAGAATGAAAATTAGAACGAAGACCGCGAATGTTGCAGAAATTGAGAAGAAAGAGGTTCGAGGAGTTATCAAGACACCTCTCGGGTCGGCAGCCAGAAGGGGAGTCCTCCCTGGGGGAATTTATTTTGTTGTTGAGATTTTGATGTTTAGTGTTGAAGAAAGTGACAGCTGACAGTTGTCGAAGAATAGGGGACATGTGTTTGGAAGATTGTGTCGAGAGATGTGGCCTCAAGGCCACCTCATGTGCATAGACACACTCAAACAAGCCTGAACCGGACGCTGGCCGGACGGACCCAACCTGTCAGCTACAGGTTCGTGAGGTAGCCTCTCCGGCGGCCTGCACAGGCCGCCTAAACGTCCCACACACGCTCAGGTTTGCGTGAACAGTCCTGGTTTGCGCAGGCAGCCGGAGAGGCCTCCAGAGCGTGTAAAATTTAGAGTAATGTACGATAATGTATAATATAGGATAATGTAGGTATACATAACATAGGATAATGACACCAACTCACCTGCTTATTGATCTTATTCCTCAACCAAAGCAAGTATTCCTTGGTTGTAAGATATAGTGGGAGGTGTACACACTACTTGTGTGTTGCTTTAGTGCTCATCTCGTCTCTTAGGCCTAAATTTAGACAGTGACGTATATGTACGAGGGTCATTCCAAAGTTAATGCCTCCTATTTTTTTATTCTGCCCCAAGGGGTCCGAGGGGACTGCTTATTGCATTATTATGATGACAACCTCCTCGCAAATAACCTGAAATTTTCATCTCTCTGTTGCAGACATTGACGGTGTGAGTTTAAGAAAGCAACTCGTCATGGACGTGCGTCAGAAGCAGAGGTGCGTCACTGTATTCCTCCACGCAGAATAAGTTGAACCAATTGACATTCACCGACGCTTGGTGAACGTCTATGGAGCCGAGGCAGTTTATGTCAGCACGGTTAGGAGATGGGTTGGTCGATACCTGAGTGGCGACAGAGATGTGAGTGACAAACCGCTCTTCGGACGCCCATGCACAGCCACCCGCCTGGCACACACTTTGCTGTATCGTAGGGATGACGGCATTTTTTTCAGTACACCGACACCCACATCCAACAGTGCATTCATTTCATTCACTGTTATACGCCAATTAGAGCGGGTGAGTTGATCATGGAGCACCTCATTTTCCGGAGTGGTGGCTGTGCATGGGCGTCCGGAGAGCGATTTGTCACTCACATCTCTGTCACCACTCCTGAATCGACGAACCCATCTCCTCACCGTGACATCAACTGCCTCAGCTCCGTAAACGTTCACCAAGCGTCGGTGAATGTCGACTGGATCAACTTGCTCTGCGTGGAGGAATACAGTGACGCACCTCTGCTTCTGACGCACGTCCATGACAGGGGTTGCTTTCTTAGACTGTCACACCATCAATGTCTGCAACAGAGATATGAAAATTTCAGGTTATTAGTGCGAAGGTTCAGTCATCATGTTATAAGCAATCCCCTCGGACTCCTTGGGGCGGAGTAAAAAAAATAGGAAACATTACTTTTGGAATAACCTTTTACAAGCACATTGTCCTCAACCAGATCCACAAGATGAGCATCAATCATTCATCTCCTTCATTACTTATCCCTAGAATCATTTGTGAATCTATACTTTCATTTTTCCTTGTGTGAAATTCAAATAATCATGTATATTTGAGCAATAACATATGATTCAAGAATCCCCAATTGATGTGTCTTTACTGTATTTCCTTATATATATATATATATATATATATATATATATATATATATATATATATATATATATATATATATATATATATATATATATATATATATATATATATATATATATATATATATATATATATATATACACAAACTATCAAGAGATGCATAAAATAAAAGTTAATGGAGGCATATGATATATTCTTTCATCCCCAATATATTGTTTTCAGGTACTTAAGATAAATAAATAGACTTAATCAATAACTTATTTCCTAGACTGCATCTTTTATGATGTTCATTGTTTTCTTAAATTTAGTTTGGCATTCTGTAGCCAGCCTTTCCATGTATGTCATAAATCCTATGTTTTATATGAGTGCACATGTCAAGATGTGCATCGTACACTTTACATTGTCTTTCAGCTGCTTCCTGCTGCCCCCGATAGACCTTCATTTGCTCCTGATGCTCAATTTTTGTTTGCTGAATGAAGAGATCATAGTAGTCATCCTGTTTCCTCCTATTCCTATACATATAATACTCAGCAGCAAACCTCCCTTTGGTGTGCTTCCTTACATTAGGAGAAGGGGAAATGGGTGTTGTGGAAGCTGAAGGAATGTGCTGGAAGGTTACAGTGGAAGGATTTCTAGGGGCAGGAAGGGATGGGTCCACGGGGGAAGGCACAAACTTGTCTGGGAGAGCAGAGGATGAAGCCATGCAGGCGGACACTCGCAAACCTGAAGCCCTACATTCATTACCAAGCAGTGTAGTGGCATGCAGGGATGGATTTGCTTCCACTAGTGTGAAAAAGAAGTTTAAAAATTTAAGTACGTGTGCAATTAGCCTAAACACCATGCCATGCTTTATTACAATCTTAACACTTTAGTAGCCTTAATAACTAATCCAAGAAGAAATACCTAAGTATACAGTGTTGTCTAAAAACAATGGATGGAGGGTTACTGTTTTCAGAGGAGGGATTGCTGGAGCGATCTTGGAAGACCCTCCGCTCCCCACAAGCCTGAGGAGCATCATTCTCTGCTCACGAGAGAATAGAAGCTCTGTCACTCATCTTCTCCATAGCGGTGGTCAGGGCGGCGAAGCGATTCAAAAGCAGTACAGGTCAAAAGAAGAAGAGGCTGTGTTTATGATGTCATTCTTCACAATTCTGCGCGCGATCCGGCTCAAGGCATAGAACATTGTCACCAACACCCGCGTGTCGTAGCTCCTCCACTTTTTTTACGTCTTGCCCTATTGTGCCGGTGAGCTTCTTCCAGTGAATCCTGAATATATATATATATATATATATATATATATATATATATATATATATATATATATATATATATATATATATATATATATATATATATATATATATATATATATATATATATATATATATATATATATATATATATATATATATATATATATATATATATATTATATATAGTTTGAAATTCTGCCTTATTTTTTCGGCTATTATTATTATTATATTATCCCCATACATCGCTTACTATTCCAGGCAGACAAATTCAGAGACAACCAATGAAAACAGAAATAACTGGCTGACTATCCTTATTATTATCATCATTCTTATTATTATAATGATAACTCTTCATCAGTTCTTCTTCTTATCATTATTGTTATTATTATTATATATATGCATGATACTTCAGTCACTTAACGACGGTTTCGGTGTTCAACATAAAATAGAATAATATTTAAGATAGTGATAATACTACTAATAATAATAATAATAATAATAATAATAAAAAAAATAATAATAATAATAATAATAATAATAATAATAATAATAATAATAATAATAATAATAATAATTATAATAACAATAATAATAACAATAATAATAATAATAATAATAATAATAATAATAATAATAATAATAATAATAATATAATAATAATATTAATATTATTAATTAATATTATTATTATTATTATTGTGTATGTGTGTGTGTGTATTATTATCATTATTATTGTTATTATTGTTGTTGTTGTTGTTGTTATTGTTATTATTATAATAATAATAATACAAAGCATGCGACGAAGACGTTTCCATGACGAGCTTGTTTTGACGTCACGCCTAGGCGTCTCCTCTCACCTACCTACGATACCGTTCAGCGAGATTCATGCTACAACAAACACTTAGGCGTCTCCTCTCACCTACCTACGATACCGTTCAGCGAGATACATACTACAACAAACGCCAGGCGTCTCCCCTCTCACCTACCTACGATACCGTTTAGCGAGATTTATGCTACAACAAACACTTAGGCGTCTCCCCTCTCAGCTACCCACGATACCGTTCAGCGAGATTCATGCTACAACAAACACTTAGGCGTCTCCCCTCTCAGCTACCCACGATACCGTTCAGCGAGATTCATGCTACAACAAACACTTAGGCGTCTCCCCTCTCACCTACCCACGATACCGTTCAGCGAGATTCATGCTACAACAAACGCAGGCGTCTCCTCTCATCGACCCACGATACCGTTTAGCGAGACACATGCTACAACAAACATTTACATTCAAGTTTTTAACGTCACATGACAAAGTACAGTTCCTTAGCTTCAACATTATGCAAAAATGTGTTCTTTATAGTAAATAACATCTCTGCTACAAGCAAAGCAATTCATCTGCTACAGTCATTTGAAGCACAAGGCGCCGTCATTCACAGTATCACGCGTGGCTGGAGCTGGGTAGCACAGTGGCACTATATATGCCGGCATGGCTGGAGATCTTGTGGGCGGGGTCCCGGGGGTCTTGTCTCCTTTGGGGTCCACCCCCCACACTAGCTTCTACAAATGAGTATGGCAACAAATGGGGCTTCCAAATGGACCATTTGAAGGGCAGCAGGTACCTTTGTTGGGGCCTGGTGGGCGTCTTCTTATATAACCCCAACACCTTTCCTAGATACGTCACTAAATTTAGCCATTAGACTTGAGTCTGTATCATGGCACCCCTTCAAGCTTTCACCGGGAGGACCGCCCCCCTCCCATACTACTCCACTGTCCTTCCTCCTGGAAGTATGCCTTCATACAGCCTGTGCCTAAGAAGGTAACCCCCGCCCACCCCGTGACTGACGGAAACGCATGTAATCAAACCCTTACGGTGTGTAAATACCTTAGAGAAACTGTATTAACACAGGGATAATCATCCCAAATGAACCACACTGAGTGCCAGGATTCGAACCCGGGCCTTCTGATCAGAAATCAGTTGTTAATACGGTTTCACTAATGTATTTACACACCGTATGTGCCATAAGGGTTTGATTAGGTGCGTTCCAGTGCGTTCCGTTTCCGTCAGTCACGGGTGTGAGCGGGGTTCATTCCTTCATGTCCACAGTGGGGCTGGGCGTCAGGTAATGGCCACAGAAATGGCCTCTGGCGCGGTAACCTCTTAGCCCATCGGTGGTCTGGTCGGTTTGCTGCCCTGACTTCTGATCAGAAGGCCCGGGTTTGAATCCTGGCACTCAGCGGTATTCATTTGGGATGTTTTTTACTGTGTTAATACAGTTTCTCTAAAGTTAATCCCTAGTACAATGTTTGAAAGGGACACTTTTATGTCATCTCTGACTCCTAGACATGACCGTAACTTGTTTTTAATCAAGCACAGTGCTGAGAATCCCTGTTCACAGCGGTATGTAAAAGGAAACATCAAGAGGTTCCGGGCACATTTATTTGCTAGAGTAGGGTAAAAACTCGCCATTGTTGATCAAAATCTTGTCAGTGACAAACTCTCAAAACTTATCTTTGCAGTTGTCATTAACACAGTCAACGAATTTGTCTTGTAGGTCTTCTGGAAGTTATCTAGGGTCCGTCTTGAATGGATTTCGAATAAGTTGACAATCTAAGTCTGTGATATTAGGAAAATAGTTGTCCAGCTCTTCACTGAGAAAAACCAAGTGCTCACGGATAACAACACTCACCTTATTCACATCATCTCTACACAGAGATGACAAGCTGTCACTCGTTTTCTCAAAAATGTCATACCGACCTGCTTGGACTTTTTCTTGCCAAAATCTGAGTTTCATTTGAAAAGCTCTCAGTTTGTCGAAAAAAAAAAAATCAATCGCAGTTGTTGAGTAACCTTGAAGCGAGTTGTTGACTGCATTTATGCGAGAATATATATCAGTGAGTAAATATACCCTTGAATTCATCAGCACTGCATGTAATGACAGCAATGATTATTGTGATGATGTCTTGTGTCCAACGCTTCAGGTCAACGGAGCATAAGCCAGCCAGTCAGTTCGCCTCGCCTCACCTCGCCTTCTTCCCCTCCGTCGCCTCCTCCGCCTCCGCCTCCTCTTCCAGTATGGGCACCAGCGTCTCCCTGGGACTCACGGGCAGCCTACCGCATCCCCCCATTTCCTTCACCTAAAAGGAAGAAAAAAAATGCTATTAATAACACGAGTAAAGAGTTTATGATGTGTAAAATTAGTACTGTTAGGGAAAGAAGAGCATCCGCGTGCCTCCATTTCCTCCACCTAGAAGTTAGAAAAAAGATGCTATTAATAACACGAGTCAAGAGTATGTGTAGAATTAGTATTGTTAAGGGAAGAAGAGTATCTGCTATGGTGTGAAATAAACCGCTAAAAATAAGTACCGGTAGACAATAGAGCTCTGAGATAACTACCGGTAGATCCAAAATAAATATGAATGCTGTGAAATAATTACCGAAAACTAAGTAAACAGTAATGCCGTGAGATAAATAATTAAAACTTGAAACGTGGCCACACACACACACACACACACACACACACACACACACACACACACACACATTCGTAACACTAAATCACCTAACTGAACAAAACTACCGTGAAATAGCTAAACTAAATATATAATAAAAAGATGTGAAATAATAACAAAACAAAACAATGCGGTGAAATAAAGTAAGTAAACTCAATAAAGCCAACACGTAGCCTACCAAGGAGACTATATTAGTACTCTAGTCTCCTTGTAGCTTAATCACCAAGCTCTGCAGCCGCTTCAGTCCCTCCTCGCAGCCAACACACGTCATCGGTGGGCTCCTCGGAACCTCATCTACGGAAATACACGTCCTCTCCACAGTGTCCAGCCCCTGCCGCAACCTCTCCAGCACGGGGGAGTCCTGGCGGGGGGAGGGGGGCCTGCGAAGTAACCTGTAGGACCGCTGGGGGGTCATGGTTCCATTGGGAGAAGTGCTCGAGGGTGAATATGCTGTGCAGGATCTCTTGGGTGGAGAGGATGCTGGGAGAAGGCTGGGGAGGGCGATATGGGGTGTTGGGGAATGCTGGGGAAGGTTGATCAGGTGATATGGGGTGCTGAGGAATGCTGGTGGAAAATTGGACGGATGCCAAAGGGTGGATGCTGGGGAAGGCTATTGCTCAGCATGTGATGCATATGAGAGGGGGGAGGCTCTGGAATGAACCTTAGAGCAAAGGGAGTAAGGTGAGGCGCAGACGAGGCACTGGGGACTCAGTGGCAGCAGGGACATGGGTCGAGGCTTACTGATGGTAGGTGTGGAGAGATTGAGGGACTCGAGATGGAGGTATAACTCGTTACTGATGGAGGAAGGCGGGACAGGTATGGAGATGTGGAGGACAGCGTCTCGTCTGCTCGCTTCGACACCAGAAGCTACAATGACCTTATCTGCGACTGCTCGGGACTTTGGGTTAAAAATGACAAAAACGGTTATGAACCACTCCCATGACCCACCTCCCTCTCTTCATCCCCTTCCTCTATATCCACCCCTATCTACATCACTCCATCACTCTCCTCTCCTTCCCATTCTTCCCCTTTACCTCTCCCTCTTTCTCTTCGCCTCTACTTTCCTCACTCTCTGTTTTAATCCCCTACTCCTCCCCTTTATCCCTTCTTCCCCTCCTACCCTATTCTTCTCTCTCCCTCTCAAGGTCTGATATACCTGACAACACCTGACCTTACCTGACCCAACCAACCTCATACACACACCTTTCTGCCTACCTGCCCTGACCTTACTGTTAATGACCACACACACACACACACACACACACACACACACACACACACACACACACACACACACACACACACACACCTGACAACAGTATCCTGTTCCTAACTTTTATTATTATTATTATACTGTTCTGCTTTACATGTTTTATTATATTCTTCCTCTCTATTCTATTGTTATGCTGTTTTTTTTTACTGGTTTTGATTTCCCTGTTCTAGTTTGTCCACTGTATTCGTTTTATTTTTTATTTTTTATTATTATTTTATTTATTTCTCTCATATTCTCTCACCTTATCATCATTTACTTCATCCACCTTCATTATCACATCCCTCCTCCTCCTCTCATTCGGTCTCCCCTATATTTATCTCATATTATATTTTTCTTTTACTCCTATGGAAAATGCTGAAAAGTAAAGATGGCGCCACTATAAACACTTGCCTGAGCCACAACGGGCCGACCATCAGGCCCTACTATGAAGGCCTACCGACGCCAGAGGCCAAGACGTTATTATATAGGAAAACAACTTGAAGAGAACAACAAGATGGACAATCTGTTGTTCGGCGTCTGTGACGCCAATAATAATAAATGTCCCAATGTTTTTTTACCAGGCCAATCAATCAGATGTTAAAATAGGGCACCACAATATTTTCTTTCCATTCAACTTTTTTTTCTTACCGTCTCCATCCAAAAAGTTGGAATAAGTAGCACAATTATTTTCAAGCTCCTGTTTTTCTTTGCCTCTCCATCAATAAAGTTAAAATAGATACCCCATTATTTCCAACTCCCTCTTCTTAATTTTTCCATCCAAAGAGTTACATGACCGTTAAACAAGGAACCACTAACCACTTCTTTTTCCTATTACATCCCCCTCCTGCTTTCCATTCGCTTTTTTCCACTTCCCTTCCTCCAGCTCTCCATTCACTTCCCTTCCTCCAGCTCTCCATTCACTTCCCTTCCTCCAGCTCTCCATTCACTTCCCTTCCTCCAGCTCTCCATTCACTTCCCTTCCTCCAGCTCTCCATTCCAGTCCCTTCCTCCAGCTCTCCATTCACTTCCCTTCCTCCAGCTCTACATTCACTTCCCTTCCTCCAGCTCCCCATTCACTTCCCTTCCTCCAGCTCTCCATTCACTTCCCTTCCTCCAGCTCTCCATTCCCTTCCCTTCCTCCAGCTCTCCATTCACTTCCCTTCCTCCAGCTCTCCATTCACTTCCCTTCCTCCAGCTCCCCATTCCTTCCCTTCCTCCAGCTCTCCAGTTCCTTCCCTTCCTCCAGCTCTCCATTCCTTCCTTCCTCCAGCTCTCCATTCCTTCCCTTCCTCCAGCTCTCCATTCCTTCCCTTCCTCCAGCTCTCCATTCACTTCCCTTCCTCCAGCTCCATTCACTTCCCTTCCTCCAGCTCTCCATTCCTTCCTTCCTCCAGCTCCATTCCTTCCTTCCTCCAGCTCTCCATTCCCTTCCTTCCTCCAGCTCTCCATTCCTTCCTTCCTCCAGCTCTCCATTCCTTCCTTCCTCCAGCTCTCCATTCACTTCCCTTCCTCCAGCTCCCCATTCCTTCCCTTCCTCCAGCTCTCCATTCCTTCCTTCCCTTCCTCCAGCTCTCCATTCCTTCCCTTCCTCCAGCTCTCCATTCCTTCCCTTCCTCCAGCTCTCCATTCCTTCCTTCCTCCAGCTCCCATTCCTTCCCTTCCTCCAGCTCTCCATTCACTTCCCTTCCTCCAGCTCTCATTCCCTTCCTTCCTCCAGCTCTCCATTCACTTCCCTTCCTCCAGCTCTCCATTCCTTCCCTTCCTCCAGCTCCCCATTCCTTCCTTCCTCCAGCTCCCCATTCACTTCCCTTCCTCCAGCTCTCCATTCCTTCCCTTCCTCCAGCTCCCCATTCACTTCCCTTCCTCCAGCTCCCATTCCTTCCTTCCTCCAGCTCCCCATTCACTTCCCTTCCTCCAGCTCTCCATTCCTTCCTTCCTCCAGCTCCCATTCCTTCCCTTCCTCCAGCTCTCCATTCCTTCCCTTCCTCCAGCTCTCCATTCCCTTCCTTCCTCCAGCTCTCCATTCACTTCCCTTCCTCCAGCTCCCCATTCCTTCCCTTCCTCCAGCTCTCCATTCCTTCCCTTCCTCCAGCTCCCCATTCCTTCCCTTCCTCCAGCTCCCCATTCCTTCCCTTCCTCCAGCTCCCCATTCCTTCCCTTCCTCCAGCTCCATTCCTTCCCTTCCTCCAGCTCCCCATTCCCTTCCCTTCCTCCAGCTCCCCATTCCTTCCCTTCCTCCAGCTCCATTCCTTCCTTCCTCCAGCTCTCCATTCCTTCCCTTCCTCCAGCTCCCCATTCACTTCCCTTCCTCCAGCTCTCCATTCCCTTCCTTCCTCCAGCTCTCATTCCCTTCCTTCCTCCAGCTCCCCATTCCTTCCCTTCCTCCAGCTCCCATTCCCTTCCTTCCTCCAGCTCCCCATTCCTTCCCTTCCTCCAGCTCCCCATTCCCTTCCTTCCTCCAGCTCCCATTCCTTCCCTTCCTCCAGCTCCCCATTCCTTCCCTTCCTCCAGCTCCCCATTCCTTCCTTCCTCCAGCTCCCATTCCTTCCCTTCCTCCAGCTCCCCATTCCTTCCCTTCCTCCAGCTCCCATTCCCTTCCCTTCCTCCAGCTCCCCATTCCTTCCCTTCCTCCAGCTCTCCATTCCCTTCCTTCCTCCAGCTCTCCATTCCCTTCCTTCCTCCAGCTCCCATTCCTTCCTTCCTCCAGCTCCCCATTCCTTCCCTTCCTCCAGCTCCCCATTCCCTTCCCTTCCTCCAGCTCCCCATTCCCTTCCTTCCTCCAGCTCTCCATTCCTTCCCTTCCTCCAGCTCCCCATTCCCTTCCCTTCCTCCAGCTCCCCATATTCCTTCCCTTCCTCCAGCTCTCCATTCCTTCCCTTCCTCCAGCTCCCATTCCTTCCCTTCCTCCAGCTCTCCATTCCTTCCCTTCCTCCAGCTCTCCATTCCCTTCCCTTCCTCCAGCTCCCATTCCTTCCTTCCTCCAGCTCCCCATTCACTTCCCTTCCTCCAGCTCCCCATTCAATTCCCTTCCTCCAGCTCTCCATTCCCTTCCCTTCCTCCAGCTCCCCATTCACTTCCCTTCCTCCAGCTCCCCATTCACTTCCCTTCCTCCTGCTCCCCATTCCCTTCCCTTCCTCCAGCTCCCCATTCCCTCCCCTTCCACCAGCTCCCCATTCCTTCCTTCCTTTCCTTCCTCAGCTCCCCATTCACTTCCCTTCCTCCAGCTCCCCATTCCTTCGCTCCCATTCCTTCCCTTCCTCCAGCTCCCAATTCCCTCCCCTTCCTCCTGCTCCCCATTCCTCTTCCTTTCCTTCACCTTCCTCATCTCCCACTTGCTCCCCATTCACGTTCCTCTTTCTTCCAACCACCTTCTTCCTCTTCCATTTGCCCCCCATCCACCTCCCTATAGGTACTCCATTTTTTCCAACTACCTTTTTTCTAACCTTTTCCATCCAAAAACTGAATAAGTATAGCTTTTTTTTCAAGACTTTTATTTTTTCACTCTTTCTCCATGACAAAAGTACCACTATTTATTTCCAAAGCCCATTTTTCTTTCCCGCTCCATCAGTAAACAGTAAAAACAGGCACGAGTCAAACACAATGATGAATAGCTATACAAACAAGCTATATTTTTACCGTTAAGCACAATAAAACATGGAAGGCACGACATACCTTGCCTTGGACCGACTGTCAGGATCTACTGGGAAGAACCTGCTGGCCCTACCTACCGGCGCAATTGGCCAAGACGTAAAAAAAAAAAAAAATATATATATATATATATATATATATATATATATATATATATATATATATATATATATATATATATATATATATATATATATATATATATATATATATATATATATATATATATAAAAAAATATATATATTATCTACTTTTTTTTTTCATTTAACTACATTTTTATCTTATCTCCTTACAGTTCTATTTTCTTGGCAACTCTATCTCCATATAACTTTATCTTATCTTATCTTATCTCATCTCTATATTTATAAGTGCTCATTTAACCTCCAGCCGATCAATCCTTAAACAATACATTAAATAAGTAATAAGATCATAGAACAAGAAAAGTAATAAAAATAGACTATGACAAATAAGTTAATGACGAGTAGGTACAGTATATAAGAACATAAGAACGTAAGGAGTCTGCAAGAGGCTGGTTGGCCTATACAAGGCAGCTCCTGTACACTCAACCCCACCTTACCTCACCATCCGTGGTTTTATCTAACCTCTTCCTGAATGTATCTACGGTATTGGCACCCACAACATGGCTCCCAGGCCTGTTCCATTCATCTACCACTCTTTTGGTGAACCAGTTCTTGCCTATGTCTTTGTTGAATCTGAATTTGTCTAACTTAAAACCATTGCTACGCTTCCTACCTGGCTCTTTTACTATCAAAATCTTATTGACATCCCTTTTATTAAAGCCCTTCATCCATTTATAGACTTCGATCAAGTCTCCTCGCAACCTTCGCCTTTCTAGAGAGTGTAGATTTAAATGCTTCAGCCTATCTTCATAAGGCAAGTTTCTCACCCCCTGAATCATCTTTGGCATCCTCCTCTGTACAGATTCTAACATCTTGATATCCATTCTATAGTAGGGGGACCAGAACTGAACTGCATAATCGAGATGAGGTCTAACTAATGCTAAGTAAAGTTTGAGGATGACTTCAGCGCTCCTATTGCTTACGCTCCTTGAGATGAAACCAAGTACTCTGTTTGCCCGATTTTTAGCCTGAATGCATTGAGCCCTAGGACGGAGGTCAGCGCTCACTAGTACTCCTAAGTCTCTCTCACGCCCAGACCAGCTTAGAGGAGTGTCATTTAAGGAGTAATTGTGTGAGGGATTATTCCTACCTACACTCAGAATGCTACACTTCCCGACATTGAATTCCATCTGCCATTTCCCCGCCCAATGATATAGTCTGTCAAGCTCATCCTGGAGAACGGTAGCGTCCCTGTCTGATTGGATTACTCTACCGATCTTGGTATCATATGCGAACTTACTGACATCACTACTAATTCCTGTGTCCAAGTCATTGATGTAAATAATAAAAAGCAGAGGACCCATCACCGACCCTTGAGGGACTCCACTCGTAACACTGCCCCATTCAGAATTTTTATCATTGATTTACACACTCTGCTACCTACCACTAAGCCACGCCCTGATCCAGTTCAAAACTTTCCCATCTACGCCGTGAGCCTGTAATTTTAGTAACAGCCGGTGATGAGGAACTTTGTCGAACGGTTTACTGAAATCTAAATATAATATGTCGCAGTTTTCATCTCTGTCAACCGCCTCGATTACTTTAGTGTAGAAGGACAACAGGTTAGTAAGGCAAGACCTTCCCTTTGGGAACCCATGCTGTGAATCATGAATTAAATTATGTATTTCTAGATGGTCCCGAATGCTCCCGGCTATAAATGACTCCAACATCTTTTCTACAACTGATATAAATGTAAATGTAAATGTAAATTCCATTGATTGGGCACATACCCAGAATTTACCGACATATTAAAGATATTGGTAACTGGACCACTGAGGACCTCCTTGTACTCTTTCAGAATCCGTGGGAATACTTTGTCCTGCCCCGGCGATTTGTTTTTCTTCAACCTACCAATCTCATCCTGGACTACTTGCCTAGTGATGATCACATCCCTCAACTTGTCGTTCTCTTCGCCCTCTTAAACCTGAAGTCTCTCTGGAATGGTTGTTAGATCTTCCTGCGTGAAAACTGAGAGGAAATAGTCATTCATCATTTGACTCATATCTTTTCCATTCTCAACGAGCTCACCTGTGTTTGTTTTCAACGGTCAAATCCTGTCCCTTGTTTTCGTTTTGTACCTCTGTAAGCTGAGATATAACAAAGAAAAATAATGTTATAGAAAGTAATGTTTGGGACAAATAGTATATACATAAACTTCGACAATGGTTCTTATTTAACAAGCAGCCAAGTCAAAAGTTGCTATAATGTTACTTGATTATTGAATTTGTTGAAGTACGTAGCAATATTTATGTAACTTTCTAAACTTAATGAACACCCCAAGAGACTCTAGTAAAACGAGAAAGTGTGTGTATGCCGTTTCATATCTTGTCCATGTAGGAGAGCATGTAACTTCTTGTAAAGCTTCTATATACGTATATCTTATGGACCATTAACCCGGTAGCAGCGACGGGCCAAATTTGTGGCTTTACCGTGTAGCACCGATTGTTATAGTAGGATATCAATGTATTATTATTATTATTATTATTTAGTATCACCACGAATTAGGCATACAATTGTCAATGGAAAAAACCCTCGACAGATAGATCACGCCACCTTATAGGAATGTCGTCCGTCAGTGTTTACCGTCTCAGTTTGTATACAAAGCATTTCATCAAGCTTGAGTCACCTTGACGTACGTGACCAATTGTAACAATTATTTTCCAACCTGTAACTCGTCACTCCTTCACGAGTGTCCGACTGACACACAACGGCAGTCGCTCTCGCTCCGACGCTCCTTGTACATAGGCTACGAATATATTCGCCTTAAGGAAGCTGAAGTCTTAATCAACGCCCTTTAAACGCCCCCCGGTAACCCGTTACACGATAGGCCAAATTTCTGCCATGATATGAACCTCCCAAAATAGACGATGTATTCACTGATCACAAATGCGTTGATATATATTATGAAATGGCTTGTACTAATGATGTTTCTGTCTCATTATTTTGCTTAGATGGGACCTTTAACCTAACCTAACCTAACCTAAGAAACATGACCCCCGCAGCTACCGGGTTAAATGAAGTTTATACACTTAATTAAGTCAACAAAGCAGCAGTCTTACTCACCCACTGGTCCAGCACCCTCAGGCCCTCCACACAGCCGAGGCAGCTCACGGGCCGAATCGGAACGCACCCACGCCCTGGTCCTGGCCTGCTGCACGAGATCCACGGACGCCTGCATGTGGTCAGGGAACCTGGTCCATTAAGCGATCTGAAGGACTTCACCGTGGTCATGGATGAGCTACGGGTCATGGTTGACGGCCCTGTAGCGACCGCGGCAGGCAGCGTGTGTACCGAGCCATGCAGGGAGGGGGAGGACAGAGCGAGGCTGGATGGGGGTGTCTGGAGGAGGCTGGAGGGATGGATAAGTGGGTCAAGGTCGTCGGTGAGTGTAGGCGGCCGGAAGGGGCACAAGGGGTATTTGGAGGGCCAGTACGGGGTCATGGAGACGGTGGAAAACTCAGGAAGACCAAACGAGGAAAAGGACTCGGAGGAAACAGCAGTGCCATCGGGAGCTTCAGCAGCAGGAGCGGTAGCAGATGCCTTCGTCTCGGCAGCACCAGTAGTAGTAATGCTGGAGGACGTCGTGAGGAAGGAGGTATACGGGTAGCGGGGGAGGGAGTGGACCCACGGTAGGGCCTTGGGTAGCCGACTTGCAGGACTCTGGTTATTCCGCGCCAGGGAAGGGGGCGCTCTAGTCCTCCTCCTCCACCGCCTCGCTTCCGCCGTCATCTATCGACTTCGCTGTGGAAAGAAGACGACGTTAGAATATTGGTATGAAGTGATAGTGACAGGTCCACACAGCACACACTCACCCTGCAGCACACCTGCATGAACAAGCACACCAGCAGCGAGAGAGAGAGACTCTAAATATTTGAAATAATGTCCGTCTATCTAAACAAGTCTATATAAATATATAAACACACACACACACACACACACACACACACATATATATATATATATATATATATATATATATATATATATATATATATATATATATATATATATATATATATATATATATATATATATATATATATATATATATATATATATATATATATATATATATATATATATATATATATCTGTATATATGTATATATATATATATATATATATATATATATATATATATATATATATATATATATATATATATATATATATATATATATATATATATTTATTTTTTTTGCAACAGGAACAGCTCAAGGGCACACAAAAAAGTGAACAATAGTAAAAACTCGCTTCTCGCTGCTTACAAAAGAATCCAAGAGGTGGCCGAAAGAGGTCAATTTCGGAAGGAGAGGTGTCCAGATACCCTTCTCCTGAAAGAGTTAAAGTTGTAGGCAGGAGGAAATACAGAAGAAGGAAGATTGTTCCAGAGTTTACCAGCGTGAGGGGTGAAAGAGTGAAGATGCTGGTTAACTTTTGCATAAGGTGTTTGGACAGTATAGGGATGAGCATGAGTAGAAAGTCGCGTGCAGCCGGGCCGCGGGGGGTGGGAGGGGTGGGGGGGGGAGAAGCATGCAGTTAGCAAGTTCAGAAGAGCGGTCACCTTGAAAATATCGATAGAAGATAGAAAGAGAGGCAACATGGCGGCGGAAATTAAGAGGTAGAAGACTATCAGTAAGAGGAAGAGAACTGATGAGACGGAGCCTTATATATATATATATATATATATATATATATATATATATATATATATATATATATATATATATATATATATATATATATATATATATATGTATATGTATATATATATATATATATATATATATATATATATATATAAATATAAATATATATATATAATATATATATATATATATATATACATATGTGTTTATCTCTCACCTAACTCTACTAACTATGTAAAATTCTTTGACTATTTGAACTCTAAAGTGGAGCACATCTTGACTCACTCTCCCTTCGCTGCAATCTCCATCTTGGGAGATTTCAATGTTCACCACCAGCTTTGGCTTTCATCCTCTTTCACTGACTAGCCTGGTTAACAAGCCTACAACTTTGCTCTCCTCAGCGACCTAGAGCAGTTGGTTCAGCACCCTACTCGTATTTCCGACCGTCTTGGAGACAGGCCCAACATTCTAGACCTCTTTCTTACCTCTAATCCTTTTCCTTACTCTGTCAAACTGTTCTCCCCGCTGGGATCCTCCGATCATGACCTTATTTATGTATCCTGTCCTATCACTCCTGTACATCCTCTGGACCCACCGAAGAGGCGATGCTTTTGGCATTTTGCTTTAGCTCGTTGGGATGACCTGAGGACATACTTTTCCGATTTTCCGTGGAATGATTACTGCTTCCAGGAGAGAGACCCCAATGTGTGTTCCCTGCACATCACAGAGGTGATTGTCTCTGGAATGGAGGCATACATTCCACGTTTTTTCTCTACTCCTCATGCTAAAAAGCCTTGGTTTAATCATGCTTGTTCACGTGCTGTCAATGATAGAGAGGCAGCTCACAAAAGGTACCAGAGCCTTCAAACTCCCGCTTGCTTTGACCTTTACATTTCAGCCCGGAATCGTGCCAAATCTATTCTCCGACTTACCAAAACTGTTTTTATCGATAGAAAATGGCAATACCTTGCTTCTTCTAATTCGGCCTGTGACTTCTTGCATCTAGCAAAAAATATCTCCTCCAATTTCACTTCTTCCTCTTTCCCTCCTCTCCTTAATCTTGACGGCAGCACTGTCGTCTCATCTGTGGCTAAGGCTGAACTCTTCGCTTAAACTTTATATCTGATCGCCAGTATGG
Organism: Eriocheir sinensis; assembly: GCF_024679095.1. Lineage (NCBI taxonomy): Eukaryota > Metazoa > Arthropoda > Malacostraca > Decapoda > Varunidae > Eriocheir > Eriocheir sinensis. The sequence goes on along the minus strand of NW_026112165.1, from coordinate 741,881 downwards.
GTTCCGCAAGCGGCGTTCTACTGGCGATCTTCTTGTTCTCTTAACCGACTCTTGGTCATCCTCTCTTAGCCGTTTCGGTGAAACTTTCTCAGTTGAGCTAGACATATCGAAAGCCTTCGAAAGAGTATGGCACCAGTCTTTGCTCTCTAAACTGCCCTCTTTCAGATTCTATCTCTCTCTGTGCTCTTTTATCTCCAGTTTCCTTTTCGGCCGCTCCATCTCTGCGGTGGTACACGGTCACTGTTCTTCCCCTAAACAGTGGTGTTCCACAGGGCTCTGTCCTATCACCCACCCTCCTCCTGTTATTCATCAATGATCTTCTTTCCATAACAAACTGTCCTGTCCACTCATACGCCGACGACTCCACTCTGCATTATTCAACTTCTTTCGATAGAAGGCCATCCCAACAGGAAGTACACGACTCCAGACTGGAGGCTGAATGCTTAGCCTCAGACCTTGCTATCATTATGGCAGAAGGAACTTTGTGTCCTTCAATGCCTCAAAAATTCAATTTCTCCACCTATCAACTCGACACAATCTTCCAAACACCTATCCCCTATTCTTCGACAACACTCAGCTGTCACCTTCTTCAACACTAAACATCCTCAGTCTATCCTTAACTCAAAATCTTAACTGGAAACTTCATATCTACTCTCTCGCTAAATCAGCTTCCTCGATGTTGGGCGTTCTGTATCGTCTCCGCCAGTTCTTCTCCCCCGCGCAGTTGCTATTCATATACAGGGGCCTTGTCCGCCCTCGTATGGAGTATGCATCTCACGTGTGGGAGGGCTCCACCCACACAGCTCCTCTGGACAGAGTGGAGGCTAAGGCTCTTCGTCTCATCAACTCTCCTCCTCCTACTGATATTCTTCTATCTCCTAAATTCCGCCGCGATGTTGCCTCTCTTTCTATCTTCTATCGATTTTTCCACGCTGACTGCTCTTCTCAACTTGCTAACTGCATGCCTCCCCCCCTCCCGCGGCCCCGCTGCACACGACTTTCTACTCATGCTCATCCCTATACTGTCCAAACCCCTTATGCAAGAGTTAACCAGCATCATCACTCTTTCATCCCTCACGCTGGTAAACTCTGGAACAATCTTCCTTCATCTGTATTCCCTCCTGCCTACGACTTGAACTCTTTCAAAAGGAGGGCATCAGGACATCTCTCCTCCCGAATCTGACCTTGCTTTTGGCCACCTCTTCTGATTCTTTTATGGGAGCAGCGATTAGCGGGCATTTCTTTTATTATTGTTTTTTTGTGCCCTTGAGCTGCCTCCTTTGTCGTAAAAAAAAAAAAATATATATATATATATATATATATATATATATATATATATATATATATATATATATATATATATATATATATATATATATATATATATATATATATATATATATATATATATTACCTGATGGTCGGTCCGAGCCCGTCGTGGCGCAGGCAGTTGTTAATAGTGGCGTCATTATTATTGGGTCATGGTGCCCCCGAAGTTCATTCTTGATTTCACTTGCGCTGTACATTTTCTTGAGTCTGGGTTGATAGGTGAGCTTCAGGACAGAATGTGGTTTGTCTGTGGTTACTCGGCCGTTACTTAAAAATCCCCGGACACCGCGGGGTTTGGTGGGTCGGCACGCTCGCCATTAAGCCACCGCACCCCCCCCCCCCCCCGTTTATATATATATATATATATATATATATATATATATATATATATATATATATATATATATATATTTTTTTTTGGGGGGGGGGGAAGCAGTGGCTGAGTGATTAGCGGGTCGACCCCGCATTCGGCGCGTATTGGATGATGCGTGTTCGAATCCGCCGCTACCACCTAGGATTTTTCAGTCACCGCCAAGTGGTCTAAGACTACTCACATGCTGTCTTGAAGATCACCTATCAACCTGAACTCTCGAAGAAGCTGCCCAAGTGAAATCAAGAATGAGTTCAGGGCAGCATGAGGGCAGAATTATTGCGCCATTATAAATAGCTATCTGAGCCTTAATAAATATATATATATATATATATATATATATATATATATATATATATATATATATATATATATATATACCATATATATATATATAAAATATATATATATATATATATATATATATATATATATATATATATATATATATATATATATATATATATATATATATATATATATATATAGATATATGTTTGTTTGTGTGTGAGTGAATGTATGTATGTGTGTGTATGTATGCTTGTGAGTGTGGTCAGGAGGAGGATGGGGAGGAGATGAGAGAGAGAGAGAGAGAGAGAGAGAGAGAGAGAGAGAGAGAGAGAGAGAGAGAGAGAGAGAGAGAGAGAGAGAGAGAGAGAGAGAGAGAGCATCATCGGTTAGGTAACAAACAAAAAATAAAGATAATCTAACAACAAACAAGAACGAGAAATGGACTCGGCGGGACACAGCACGCGGAGAACTGACATCAGGAGGACAGCCAACGCAACAGTGACGACCCAGAACACGTACTAGTCAGGGCGGGCAGAGGGCGAGCAGGTGGAGAGATTACATTAGATCATTGGCCGGAGCAGGATGGAGTACACTAACATCAAACAGAGAAAGGTAGAGGAACAGACAACTGGGAAAGGCCTTTGTAATAGACTAGTAATAACTTACGATGATGAATATCAGAGTATTGCAGTCACTTAAGTTAGAGCATTTGCCGGAGCAGGATGGCGTAATCTAACATCAATCAGAGAAAGGTGAAGGAATAGAGATGGACCATTGAGAAAGACCTCTGCCATAGACTGACGATATGAAGTTTACAGTGTCAATCCCTAAAGTTAGAGCATTTGCCAGAGCAGGATGAAGAGGTCTAACACCTAACATAGAAAGGTGGAGGACGCTGGGAAAGGCCTTTGTTTTGTATTGGACTAGCAAGGCCTTAAGATGAAGATTAGATGAAGTTTGAATATTTGCCAAACCACGATGGAGTATAATAACAGGGAAGGGTGGAGGACGTTGGGAAAGGCCTTTGTTCTGCAGTAGACTAGCAATGCCTGAAGATGAAGATTATATTAGTTAAGAGTATTTGCCAAAGCACGATGGAGTAATTATACAGTGGTGTCCAAGCCTGTTGTCCTATGACTGATTAAATTATATTATATTATATTATATTATATTATCGTCTCCTGCAACACTGGAGTAATATATCAAACAGAGAGGGGTGGAGGACGTTGGGAAAGGGCTCTATGCTGCAGTGGATTAGTCATGACTGAGGATTATGAAGGTCAGAGTGGGGTTAGGTTAAGTTAGGTGGGGTTAGGATAGATGGAGGACGTTGGGAAAGGCCTCTATGCTGCAGTGGATTAGTCATGACAGGATTATGAAGGTCAGAGTGGGGTTAGGTTAGTGGAGGACGTTGGGAAAGGCCTCTATGCTGCAGTGGACTAGTAATGGGTGAAGATTATGAAGATCAGAGTGAATAGTGACGTTAGGTGGGGTCAGGTTCACGGGAGCTGCCATGTATACGCCCACCGGCCTGTTGCAGACTCCTTGGTTAGTATTGGCAGACACTTCCGCCTCTCACACCAACTATTTCCAAAGGCCAAAAAGGGGATCAATTGGGTTCTCATGAGAGTGTTTTCAGGTTCATGGTACAGAAGAATAATCAAACTACTACTAGGACCATTAAAATACTCCTGGAAATACCGAAAACTCGTACGAAAACCGTGTCAAATATGTGAGCTCGGGCGCCGAAATGGGTTAAGATTCGTTTTAGGTCCGTGCCAGTATCTCATTACCTACTTTATGAAACATCAGTATCTCTTCATAGGTCTTTTTTACAAACCTTCAACAGTCACGGAAACGCTTTGAAAATCCAATTCAAGGACTCTATTTTTTTTACTCCTGAAAATAGGGGATAACCTAGAGAGGTAGACGGGAAGTACAACTTTTCGCCAGAGGTCTAACCACGACGAGGGCGCGTCACTTTCACCCTCCCGAGACGAGGGCGCGTCACTTTCTGCCCTCCCGAGGAGGTCTCTTACATGAGTGTCCCTGCGTAAGCATTTTCCGGCTGCTGGCCCAGCCATACATGGATTAGTCAGCTCAGCAAAGCACAGATGACCTTACCCAACATGCACCCTGAATACTTTTGGGATTAATGTTTACGAAAGCGCGTCGCCTCCTCTGGCGGCGGCCGCGGCGACGCTGCAGCCGGTGTTGCGAGAAATACCTCCTCGCTGAAATAAGTCACATATACATGTGGGGGGGTCAAGGGGGGGGGGCTGGTTAGAAGGGCGGTCGAGGGGGGCGCAGACCCCACGTTAGTAGGTCGTAAAGTTCGGTTGGAGTAGTTTAACTATGCTCCACGACCCTAAACCCTCTGCGAGCTATTTCACGGCTACGGCGACTACAGCGTCGCCGCGGCCGTCGCCAGAGGAGGCGACGCACTTTCGTAAACATACAGCACGTTTGCCAACCCTCCCCAAGCCAAACACGAAACGACGAAAATTCCTTTTATAGTGTTTTTTCTTTATTCTTTACCCTTACCTTCTTTTGCTCCTGCCTCTGCTGAAAAAGAAAAAAAAAAAAACGATATTTTTCGTCGTGTTTGTGTTTTTTGGTTTGGGAGCTTACTAAACTGCTGTACTGGACTGTAGTACCTTAACATCAGGGTTTTTTTTTTTTTCTTTTTTTTATATTTATCTTTCACACACATGAGTTTTCTTCCCTTTTTTTTGTTGTTGTGTTTTTGAGAACTGGAGCCTAGATTTAGGGTCAGAGATGAGTGTGTGTGTCATCATGCTGTAGCGTGGAACGACTGTGTATTCTTGTAGTATTTCCACGAGAAACTATATAGAGGTGTACAGATAGAACCTAGAAGAGGGTAAGTGGAGGAAGAACAGGAGGAAGAGGAGGAAGCAGCGGAAGAGGTGGAGGAAGACTTTAATCCAGACCCAATAATTCGTAGATAAAACTTTCTTCTCATAAGGATCGAACCCCATTTTGCTTCCCCATCTCGTTCAGTCATTTTTTCCGACATACTCAGAGAATAAGTTGCGCACAATGGCAATATAAATATAAAAAAAAGCTGCATGCTGAACTTTCATCAACATCAAATGAAACTCCTATGATGTGAAAACTCAATGAATCAATGAAAGAAAAGAAAAAAAGATAAAAAGCACTTGATGGCAGCTATTTTTTTCGTGTGTTTGTGGGAGGAGAAGTGGTGGACAGACTTTTTGTGTGTTATTGTTTTACCTTTGAGCTGCTTCCTGTGATGCGAAAATAAACAGATAAATGGGAGAAAGAAGAATGGTGATGATGATCGTTTGTGCTTGATTGGAAGTGGTTAGTTTCTATTGGTGTATGTTGTGTTACCTTGAGCTGCCCGTGATGCGAAAATAATTAGATAAGTGGGAGAGAAAAAAATAGAAAAAGCACATTATGGTGACTGTTTTCTGATGGTGGGAGAAGTGGTTATCGTTTTTTGTGTGTGCTGTGTGTTAATGTTTGCCTGCTATGATGCGAAAATAAATATATAAATGGGAGAGAAAAAAAAGAAAACAACACATGATGGTGAGTGTTTTTGTGGGAGAAGTGGTTGGTGTTTTTTTAGTGAGTGTGTTTTGTTTTGTCTTTGAGCCGCCTCCTGTGATGCCAATAAATGAATAAATAATTAACAGTGCATATCCTTAACCCAACAAGAGGACACTCGACTTATACATGACAACTCCTAGGCCGGTATTCTCAGACGCTTCTGTCTCTCATACCAACTTTTTCCACAGGGGTCAAAGCAGATCAGTCGGATTCTCATGAGTGTTTTTTTTAGGTCCACAGTACAGATAGGATGTCAGACTACAACCAGGGTCATTAAACTACTCCTGGCAATACCCACAACGCCTACGAAAGCTGTGTGTGTGTGTGTGTGTGTGTGTGTGTGTGTGTGTGTGTGTGTGTGTGTAGAGAGAGAGAGAGAGAGAGAGAGAGAGAGAGAGAGAGAGAGAGAGAGAGAGAGAGAGAGAGAGAGAGAGAGAGAGAAATAAATAAATAAATTCATAGATGGAGAGCAAGGATGAAAGAAAGGGAGAAATAGAATGAAACAGAGAAGAGAAAAAAAAAGAGACAGACGACTAAGGAGAAGTGGGCTGATGCGAATGTTAGGAAACTCTAGCGGGCCGTCCTCGTGAGCGTCAGCACTCTCACTGGTGTTTTCTCTCGGCAGGTGTGTGGGTGCAATGTACACCTGAATGATGTTAATTGGTGAACAGATTCCTACCAAGTAAAATCAATCCATCAATCAATCAGAGAAGGAAAATATAATAAAAAAGAAAAATTGGAATGAGAAAGAAAAGGGAAACGGATGCTGCGTCGCAAGCCGTCGCGAGATTCCTTTGGATGCTTGTGCGCGTTTCCCAGGCCCGTCGGTCTTCCATCCCTGAACCGATAAACGCGGTGACCGGCGCCTTCACAGTAATTATGATTAATTTTATAATCCAGTCTGGTAGTTTTAAGAAGCGAGTTCTTGCATCCTCGCCTCGGCGGGGGTGTGGAGCGCCAGCGAGCCCAAGGTCTCCCTGGCGAGCATGGCAGGAATGGAGGGCTCCAGGCAGGGCTCCTCGGCGTCCCTCGGGGCCCCGATGGAGGTGCCGGAGATCTTCCGGCTACAAACCCGGGCAGGTGGAGGTCGTTAGCCGTGGTAGGCAATCTGCCTAGGAGAGCAAACTCTATACAAACCCGGGCAGGTGAGGCTCGTTAGCCGTGGTAGGCAATTCACCTAGGAGAGCAAACTCTATACAAACCCGGGCAGGTGGAGGTCGTTAGCCGTGGTAGGCAATTCACCTAGGAGAGCAAACTCTATACAAACCCGGGCAGGTGGAGGTCGTTAGCCGTGGAAGGCAATTCACCTAGGAGAGCAAACTGAACAATAAACCCGGGCAGGTGGAGGTCGTTAGCCGTGGTAGGCAATTCACATAGGAGAGCAAACTAAGAACAATAAACCCGTGCAGGTGGAGGTCGTTAGCCGTGGAGGCAATTCACCTGGGAGAGCAAACTGAACACAAACCCGGGCAGGTGGAGGTCGTTAGCCGTGGAAGGCAATTCACCTAGGAGAGCAAACTCCGAACAATAAACCCGGGCAGGTGGAGGTCGTTAGCCGTGGGAGGCAATTCACCTAGGAGAGCAAACTCTAAACAAACCCGGGCAGGTGGAGGTCGTTAGCCGTGGGAGGCAATTCACCTAGGAGAGCAAACTCCGAACAATAAACCCGGGCAGGTGGAGGTCGTTAGCCGTGGAAGGCAATTCACCTAGGAGAGCAAACTCCGAACAATAAACCCGGGCAGGTGGAGGTCGTTAGCCGTGGGAGGCAATTCACCTAGGAGAGCAAACTCCGAACAATAAACCCGGGCAGGTGGAGGTCGTTAGCCGTGGGAGGCAATTCACCTAGGAGAGCAAACTCTATACAAACCCGGGCAGGTGGAGGTCGTTAGCCGTGGGAGGCAATTCACCTAGGAGAGCAAACTCTATACAAACCCGGGCAGGTGGAGCTCGTTAGCCGTGGGAGGCAATTCACCTAGGAGAGCAAACTCCGAACAATAAACCCGGGCAGGTGGAGGTCGTTAGCCGTGGGAGGCAATTCACCTAGGAGAGCAAAGCACGAACTATCTACCCGGGCAGGTGGAGGTCGTTAGCCGTGGTAGGCAATTCACCTAGGAGAGCAAACTCACAACAAAAACCCCCGGCAGGTGCTCGTTAGCCGTGGGAGGCAATTCACCTAGGAGAGCAAACTCTAAACAAACCCGGGCAGGTGGGGCTCGTTAGCCGTGGTAGGCAATTCACCTAGGAGAGCAAACTCTAAACAAACCCGGGCAGGTGGAGGTCGTTAGCCGTGGTAGGCAATTCACCTAGGAGAGCAAACTCTAAACAAACCCGGGCAGGTGAGGCTCGTTAGCCGTGGTAGGCAATTCACCTAGGAGAGCAAACTCTAAACAAACCCGGGCAGGTGGAGGTCGTTAGCCGTGGGAGGCAATTCACCTAGGAGAGCAAACTCCGAACAACAAACCCGGGCAGGTGAGGCTCGTTAGCCGTGGTAGGCAATTCACCTAGGAGAGCAAACTCCGAACAACAAACCCGGGCAGGTGGAGCTCGTCAGCCGTGGTAGGCAATCTGCCTAGGAGAGCAAACTCCGAACAACAAACCCGGGCAGGTGGAGCTCGTCAGCCGTGGTAGGCAATCTGCCTAGGAGAGCAAACTCCGAACAATAAACCCGGGCAGGTGGAGCTCGTCAGCCGTGGTAGGCAGTCTGCCTAGGAGAGCAAACTCCGAACAATAAACCCGGGCAGGTGGAGCTCGTCAGCCGTGGTAGGCAGTCTGCCTAGGAGAGCAAACTCCGAACAATAAACCCGGGCAGGTGGAGCTCGTCAGCCGTGGTAGGCAATCTGCCTAGGAGAGCAAACTCCGAACAATAAACCCGGGCAGGTGGAGGTCGTCAGCCGTGGTAGGCAATCTGCCTAGGAGAGCAAACTCTAAATAAACCCGGGCTTGTGGTGCTCGTTATACTGTCGTAGACAATCCACGCGATGGGAACACCAAAGAAAAGGAAAATAAAAAAGAACACCAGAAAAATGGAAAATACAGAAACGAAACATCAAGAAAAGAAACAAAAAGATCATCCACCTTTAGGCCCTAACATCGCCAAAATTATGGGTGGGTCTCTTCTGGGGAGAAAGCGGCTCACCCAGACCAAAGAACATCAACAAGGGATGATATAGAAAAGAACACCAAAAAAATATGGAAAAAGAACAGAAAAAACATCGAAAAAGAAAAGCAACAGAAATAAATGAGCAACATCGAGAAAAGAGAAATACAAAGAAACATCATCCACCTTTCGGCCCCACACAACATCACCAAAATTATGGATGGGTCTCTTCTGGGAGGAAAGCGGCTCATCCAGACCAAGGAACATCAACAAAAGGATGATGGGAAAAAAATAACAACAAAAAACATCAAAAAGAAGTAAAAAGAAAAAGAACAGGAAAACATCGAAAAAGAAAACAAATGCAATAAAAGAATGAAAAACACGACATCAAGAAAATAAAATAAAACAAACATCATCCACCTTTCGGCCCTAACAACATCTCCAAAATTATGGGTGGGTCTCTTCTGGGAGGAAAGCGGCTCACCCAGACCAACGAACATCAACAAAAGGATGATAGGAAAAAAGAACACCAAAAAAGAACATAAAGAAAGAAAACCAACAGCAAGAAAACACAAAGGAAAAAAGAAAGAAAAAGAAAAGAAAAAGAAACAAATAGAAAAAAAGAAAAGAAAGAAAGGAAAAAGAAAAAAAATAACAAAAAATAATATAAACAAATAAATAAATAAATACAGAATATAGTAAAATTAACTAACTGACTCTAACTGCTTAACTAACTATCAAACTATCTATTTAACTAACCTACCTAACTAACGGTAATACAGCTGTTTGACTACCCATTAACAAACAAACTAACAAACCACTTAACGATCTAACATGGATAGTGAGGTAAGGTGGGATTAGACTTACAGGAGCTGCCTTGTATAGACCAACCGGCCTCTTGCAGACTCCTTACGTTCTTATGTTCTTTTACGTTTAAGAATATGGCCCTTAAACCCCATTCACACCTGTACTAATACCTGACTGGTTGGGTGACTCTTCTACCTCTGCCTGCCTCCCCTCCTGCTACTGTCTCCGCTATCAGCACACAATCTACGCTCCCCCATAAAACCCACACCTAACCTAACCTAACCTTCCTGTATACCCCCTTCACACCTGTACTAATACCTGGCTGGTTGGGTGACTCCTTCTACCTCTGCCTGCCTCCCCTCCTGTTACTCTCTCCGCTATAAGCACAAATCTTCCCTCCCCCATAAAACCCACACCTAACCTAACCTAACCTTCCTGTATACCCCCTTCACACCTGTACTAATACCTGGCTGGTTGGGTGACTTCTACATCTGCCTGCCTCCTCCTGTTACTGTCTCCGCTATCAGCACACAATCTCCCCTTAACCATAAAACCCACACCTAACCTAACCTAACCTTCCTAGCCTAACCTTAATGTATACCCCTTCATACCTGTGCTAATACATGACTGGCTCACTTCCCTACATTCAACCTACACATTACCCCGGCGCGCTCCTCGCTTGGCCCGTGACCCGTGAACAGCAGACCCCCTCAGCCGGCGACACTGGACCGATTGTGACACGCAGGTTACCTCAGTTTACCTTTCCCAGGCATACCCATTTCACTGACCCACGCGTGAGGAGGAGGAGGAGGATAAAATAGCAAAAGACGAGGTAGAGGTCAAGAAAGGGGAGCTAGCGAGAGGGAGGAAAAGGAGGAGAAGGAGGAGGAGGAGGAGGAGGAGAAACCCAACGTGGCGGGTGAGGTAGTGTAGGCTGCGGGGTCAACTAAGCTCCGCACCATTATCCCCTATTTTCAAAGGGTAAAAAATAAAGTCCTTGAATTGGATTTTCAAAGCGTTTCCATGACTGTTGAAGGTTTGTAGAAAAGATATATGAAGAGATAGTGATGTTTCATAAAGTAGATTATGATATACTGGCACGGACCTAAAACGAATCTTTACCCCGAAATGTTTAAGAATATGGCCCCTTATGTTCTTAAGAGTATAGAGGTTTTGCAGTGACGTCACGAAATAGCGTCGTCTGCAGACCCACTGGTGGTCCCCTCCCCAGCAGAGTGAGCAGACGCACCACGTGTGCCCCCTCCCTAAGTCACTACCCGCGGGCAACTGGCAGGACCTTCAGCATCATTTGTGTTAAGTGATTACGCGAGATCGCTTGAGAATGCTGCGAAGCTAAGATACATCGAACAAATCAGTGCTTTTGTGGTTCATGAAGTGTGATTCCAGAAGTGGCTCGGCGAGTGTTAATACCTTCACCGGGCTGTATTTCGTGTAATAATTCTCTCAAATACGGTGGACGGCCAGTAATCAAAGCTTGGTGTGTCAAAACACATAACTTAAATACTATCCTTGCTTTTATTGGCAACCAGTGGAGCTCTATCAGAACAGGAGTAATTCTCTCTCGTGGTGGAATTCCTTTGATTAATCTCGCTGCTCTATTTAAGACCATCTGTAGTTTCCTTAATTGGAGCTTTGGCAGGTTATAGTAGATTGAGTTGCAATAATCCACTCTTGATATGATATTGTTAATCACCAATTTCTTGATAGAATCTTCATCCAGGTATTTCTTGATAAAAGCAATATTTCTAAGGTGATATCCGGCAATCCTAACGACATTATTTATCTGACATTTCAGTGTCAAATTGGAATCCAACAACACTCCAAAGTCACGAACACTTTCAACAATATGAATTTCATTACCACTTATAGTCATGTTACCGTCACCAAAATAACGTAGAGTGTCCTTCTTCCCCACAAGCATGAATTCAGTCTTATCATCGTTTAATTTCAATTGCTTATAATGCATCCAATCCTTGACTGAATTAATAACACTATTGATCTTAGCACTTGTATTTTCAATATCAGTGATGGAAAAGTAGAACTGGGTGTCATCAGCAAATAACTTGAATCCTACACCATGTTGTTGTAGTATCCTGGATAAACTAATCGTGTATATACAAAATAAAATAGGTCCCAGCACACTTCCTTGTGGAACTCCTCTTGTCAGAGCTTCATATGAAGAAAAACAATTTCCAATTTGCACACAATAACTTCTGGTTTGTAAATAACTCTCAAGATACTTTAACGCATTGTCTACCACTCCAATGTTAAGTCTTTTACAAGCAATTCATGAACAACCGTATCAAATGCTGCACTAAGATCTAGAAGAACCAATATAGCACATTTACCCCCATCCATCATTTCAAGTAAATCATTAACAACAGAACAAAAAGTAGCCTCAGTAGAAAATATTGGCCTATATGCAGACTGACTATCAGGCAAGACATGGACCTTCTCCAAGTGTTCCATCAACTGCTCAATAATTGCATACTCTAATAACTTAGACAAAAAGGCAAATTTGATACTGGTCTATAAGAGCTTACATTTTGATAATCAAGTTTTCCCTTTAAGACTGGTTTTATAACAGCTCGCTTTTCAGAATCCGGAAATTTACATGAAGAAATACTAGTATTGACAATTCTTAGCACCATATCCATGAAACTAGGAAAATTATCTGCATCCATGATATCTAGTACAGGCAATGGGTCACTGGCACAATATGTTTTCTTAGCTTTCTTGAAAAGTCGAACAAGATCATCCTTCCTAATGATTTTAAAACACTGCAATCTACAATCCACCTCAACATCAGCAACAGGCATAAAAGGTGTGTACACAAATTCCGATACAATATTCATAATCTTACTCTTGAAAAAACTACAAAAGTTATCCGCTAAATCTTTATCACAGAAACCATCGGGAAGCTTTCTTCTCAAAGTAGTACCAGTAAGACTATTGAAAAGTTGATATAATTTGTTCATATCTGATCCTGCCTCAAGAATTTTAGTATGATAATAATTTCTTTTACTCCTACTTATCAAGTCATTATAGCGATTTCTCACATTTTTATAATCCTCCCAGGCCACAACAGATCCCTCATTTCTCCATTTACGTTCCTTGCGTCGTTTCTCTCTTTTCAGTGTCAAAATTTCACCATTAAACCAGGGAGATCTATCCTTGACAGTAATGACCTCTAGGATCGGACACACATTGTTATATTGTGTCTTAATCACCTCATTATAAAAGTCAGTAAGACAATTCACACAATTTGATTTAAATAACAAATCATTGTGAACACACTCTCGTCATATCTTCATAAAAAGTCTGACTAATTTCACTGATAAATGTAGCAGCAGAGAAACCCACCTTATTCCTAAAATAAATTTTCTTAGTTACCTTACATATTGGCAATAATAATCTAAATGTTATGAGCCTGTGAACTGGGGAAATAGTAGATTCATGTTCAACATCCACCCTACCTATGAGATTGTTCACATCATCACTAATGACTAAGTCTAACATATGGCCAGTTGATGAAGTTATTATGCTCACCTTGTTTGACAACTGATAAGATTCAAGAAGCTCACAGAAAGAAACTGTGTTATGGTTTTCATGATCATCCATCCATATGTTGAAGTCACCAACAATAAAAAACTTTAAAAGAAACCATATCAATTGAGTCCAACAATGCACTAAATTCATCAAAGAAGAGATTAACACTTGACCAAGGTGGCCTATAAATAACAAGGTATGCTACCCACTGGTTTTGACGCTTAAAATTAACTTCAATATATTCAAAACTTGATACTTTCACTCGTGTCAACACCCTCAGGTGAGAAAAAATATTCGACAAGAAAATGTCTACACCACCCCCTCGTCTGCCCTCTCTGGGGCTATGAAAGAAAGTGTGAGTAGCAGGTGTCATCTCAGTAACTCTACTTGTGTCATGCTCATTCAACCAAGTCTCAGAAATAGCTAAAATATCAAGTGATTGCTCATTTAACATTTCCCTAATTTGAAAAGTCTTGTTACCCACAGATTGAATATTAACAAAAGCACAATTTAAATAATATAGTATACCCTATAGACCACACTTTAAATATTCAATAGTAGACCCCAGACTTCAAATATTCAATAATAGACCCAGACTACACTTTAAATATTCAATAGTAGACTGACCCACACTTTCAATATTCAATAGTAGACCCCTACCACCAATTCAAATATCAAATAGTAGACCTAGACCACAATTTAAATATTCAATAGTAGACCTAGACCATAATTTAAATATTCAATAGTAGACCTCACCATCCTTCCGTGCCACGTGTCCGTCGTGGTGGTTTACCTGCCTTTGTAGTATCCACAAGTCAGGGTGACTGTGTACTGCAAGGCGAGGGAAGCATTTGGAAGGTCGAGAGGCGGCGTGTTGCAGAGAGGAACGAGAGAGGACTGAAGGAAGACTCCAAGACTCCAGACCACGAGGTAGACCAGGTGTGGTTTCGGCTTCGCCCATCTCCAGCTAAGTACATATTTTGCTAAGGATGTTTTAAGATAGTTAGCTAGGTAGATGTGTGCCTGGAATTAGCTTATTCCTTATTTTCCAACGAGTTTCTTTGTTGCTGTAAATAAACTTGAGAGCAGGTTCATTTGGCCTTTGTTTGTCCTATGGGACAAATAATAAAGACGAGAAGGGGCTGTGAGTCTGAGAACTCAATTTTCAGATACTTTATTTTATATTTTTTTGCTGCGAATTTTTTCGAGATCTCAAGAAGTCCAGACCTTTCAAGAACCCCACACCCGCTCTACTGGATTCGCTGGAAATCTATAAAATGACACAGCATCTCTCCCGTGTCGGTTAGAACATCCAACCGCACAGCATACGTATCCCATGACGAACACAGAGTACTTGTGCTGCAGGTTCTGCAGCCGCCACCAAGGTTTGCTTTGATAACTGACCACCAAGATGGCCGTGCAGGCCCGCGCGACCCCCGCACCCCCACTAATGACGTCAGCTGCAAAACCTCTATTGCATTCACTAAGTCTTCCCGATCGTTCTTAGGGGCTGAACAAGGAAGCAGAGGCGAGGTGATTTAGTTCGGGTCAAGGTGAGGCTGCAGGTTCTTAAGAGGCTTACGTGATGGTGCAGAAAGTCATGGAAGGAAAGTCTTTCAGGTTTAAGATCTAAAGGTTATTCACATCATTCGGTAACTCAGCAAATACTCGTCTGTGTGTGTGTGTGTGTGTGTGTGTGTGTGTGTGTGTGTGTGTGTGTGTAGGCGGGTGAATATGTGTGTATGTCTGGGGGGGAAGACGGGGTACGTGTATGTGTGTGTGTGTGTGTGTGTGTGTGTGTGTGTGTGTGTGTGTGTGTGTGTGTGTGTGTGTGTCTAAGCCATCTATCTATATTTATCTATCTGCACATTACGTCGATATCTGAATCTTTTTATCTATCTTTCCATCAGCCTATTATTCTATGTATTTCTATCAGTCTATGAGATGGAAGAGGCAGGAATTGGTTGTTTTTTTGTGGGTGTCATCACTAAAAATTATTATCCAAGCTTATGACGATTAAAAAATGTACAAATTGCAAATATTAACCTCGCCCTGATCCTCTTGTTTCAATCACATACAGAAGGAGATCTAAGTTATTAAGCAATAGAAACTCCACCAGTAAACGCAAGAAAGTGTAAATACTGACCTCTTCCTGATGCTCCAATTTCTTACATGTACAGAGAAATCTTAGGTCGGCACTGTCAGACCCTTCCACACCTCACATCAACAATTTCCAAAGGCCAAAAAGGAGACAAATCAGGTTCTAATGAGTGTTTTTAGGGTTCTTGGTACAGAGGAAGGGCCAAACTACCACCAGGGCTTTAAAGCTACCCAAGGAAATGCCCAAAACTCCTAGGAAAACCGTGTCAAATATGTGTGCCTGCGCCGATATGTTTAAGAGTATGGGCCTAAGTTATTAAGCAAGACAGTTCGCGCGAGTGACGGTTCAGTAACTCCTGCTACTCTTCCTATTCCCTCCGCCTCTTCAGCCCACGTGCCGCGCCGCTAAAGCCTCTGAGCCACGGTTTTTACACGCGTAAAACTCAGCGTGATCAAAGCGGACACCTACTGTTTGATATCTATTCTTTGTTCCTGTCATTACAAGCGAGTCAGTACAGCCGCCGGCATCACAGTGAGCACGGCGGGATATTATTCATCAAGGGGCTGAATTCCGCGAACTTTAATGGATTATACACACACACACACACACACACACACACACACACACACACACACACACACATACACAGTAGCACATCACGCCACACGTTTCATAACTAAGCGAATCCAGTCAAAGCAAACTTAATTAAAATTGTTTCTTTGTGAAGAGTGGAACAGACGCGCCCTCGCCCCGGTGAAAAACGTGGGCGGAGTGGTTACCCCCGCGACAATTATCCGCGGCAATAACAGTCTGGAGACAAATGATTCCCCTGGACGTGGGGCGGCGGAAGGCAGGGAAGGGAAGGAGGGGAAGGAATAGCTACAGGAAAGGAACACATAGGGATAGGAAGCGGAGAGATAGGACAGTAGGCTGGGATTTGGTTGTACGAGGGGCGGCGTGAAGCAGGGAAGGGAAGGAATAGAGCCAGTTAGGGATAGAAAGGCTAGGGATAGTAAGCGGATACAAGTCAGTAGGATGGACAGGCTGGTGGACCTTAGTTGATGATTCGGCTGCACGAGGAGTGGGGGGGGGGGCAGGAAAATAGGGAAGGCAAGAGCACCAGGACAAGCAAGGGCAGGAAAGTTAGGGGAAGGCAGCGGGGATAGGACAGTAGGCAGGGGGGACCGGCGAGCCTCAGCTGTTAACCCACTCGCTCGCTAACACAAAGGAACACAAAGGAAGAACAAACAACAGCAGACCTGCTGGTCCTTACGAGGTTGTTTGTGACAAGCTACACTAACTATCTAATCAAAGGTGGAAGATGAAGGACAGCAAAGGCGAAGGCTCCTCCCCACTCCCCCATCCCTCCAGCCAAAGCTGGCAGGAAAGGAAAAAGAACCATGCAGCATGGAAAAACTGCATGGAATTTATGTAGGAAAGAGGAAAGAACTACCATTACTGCTACCACTAACCGGGCGATAAAAGCGGACAAGGACACCAGTATTCGAAAGAACTTAACGTTGTTACGACAATGAGTAATATCTTAGTTGCTGGTTGGATTCAAAACACTTGTCTAATCTATTCTTGAAGGCCGTAACTGTTGTACTATCAACGACATCACAAGGTAGAGAGTTCCAAACATTAACAACTCGATTGAAGAAGAAGTGTTTAGCTTCGTGCGACGAGAATCTTTTAACACTTATCTTCAAATTGTGATTTCTTCTTGTTCTATTTGATCGATCAATTGTAAAGTAATCTTCCGCATTAATATCACTGAATCCTTTGAACATTTTAAACACTTCTATTAGATCGCCTCGCATTCTTCGTTTTGATAGGCTGAATAAATTTACTTCTTTAAGCCTTTGTTCATATGACAAATTTCTCAACCTAGGAATCATCTTTGTTACTCTTCGTTGGACCCGTTCCAACTTTTCTATGTCTTTTCTGTAGTAGGGAGACCAAAACTGTACACAGTACTCTAGACGGGGTCGAACCAACGACTTATACAGTTTTAATATTACATTTTCCGATTTATTATTAAAGACTCGTCCGATGAGGCCAACCAATTTGTTTGCAGTTTTAACTACCTCTGAACAATGCTGACCGGGCTTTAAATCGCTTGATATAGTGATTCCAAGATCCTTTTCTTTACTTACTGCAGAAAGTTGTTGGCCATTCATTACGTACCGAACGCGATTGTTATTTTTTCCGATGTGCAACACTTTACATTTCTCAACGTTAAATTTCATTTGCCATTGATTGGCCCAACGTGCAAGTCGATCTAGATCTGATTGTAAAGCTTCTTCGTCGAGTATCGCAGTTACTTTACTAGCAATTTTTGTGTCATCAGCAAATTTTGATACTTTGCAAGTGAGCCCATCATCGATATCATTAACATAAATTAAGAAGAGCATGGGGCCAAGCACTGATCCTTGAGGTACGCCGCTTTTGACATCGAGCCAGTTAGATGTAACACCGTTTAGAACTACTCTATGTTTCCGCTCAGAGAGCCAGTCCGCAAGCCAATTGTGAATTTTACCCGAGATACTGTGCGCCAGTAGTTTGCTGAGCAATCGTTGGTGGGGGACCTTATCAAATGCCTTTTGAAAATCCAGATATATGATATCTACTGATCTGCTTTCATCGAACACCTCAAAAATATAGTGAAAAAAATCAAGTAAGTTAGTCAAACACGAACGTTTACTACGGAAGCTATGTTGCGAATTATTTATTATATTATTTTCTTCGAAGAATTTCACCATATTGTCGCGAATGATAGTCTCCATTAACTTACAAACAATAGATGTCAGGCTAATTGGTCGATAGTTTCCTGGATGAGACTTGTCCCCCTTTTTGAAAATTGGTGTGACATTTGCAAGGTTCCAATCCGACGGAACTTTTCCAGCTGTTAAAGATTTATTGAATATGATTGAGAGCGGTTTACAAATTTGATGTTTGATTTCTTTTAAGACCCTAGGGGTAATTTTGTCTGGACCAGGAGCTTTGCTTACTTTAATCTTTTCAATTGTGCGTAAAATGTCACTTTCTACGATGAGCACGCCACTTAACATCTTTTCGGTCCTTCTAACCTCCGGCGGTTGAGGTGATAAACAATCTGCGTCGGTAAATACGGATGCGAAAAAGTTATTTAGGATTGTAGCCATTTCATTTTCATCGTTCATGTGGTTACCATTTTCATTAGAGAGCGGTCCGATACCACAAGTGAGTGACTTTTTATTATTTACATAGCTAAAACATTCTTTAGGATTAGATTTACTTGTTTCCGCTATATATTCTTCAAGATTTTTCTTGCTTCGTTTTATTAATTTCTTGGTTTCGTGGCGAATTCTGTCAAACTCTAGTTTGTCAGCCTCGCTCTGAGATGATATGTACCTACTGTATACGCGTTTTTTAGGAGATAGGCTATTTTGAATTTCGTTATTCCACCACTTGGGTTTCTTCTTAGAAGCTGAACGTCTGTTACGATAGGGTACGCATATGCTTATGGCATTGTTCAATATTGTGGTGAAGGCCTACCAAGATTTATCAATATCTGTTTCCGCCGTGATTTCAGTCCAGTCAGAATTATTTAGAATTGATCGGAGTCTTACGAAATTCGCTCTCTGATAATCAGGCACCTTTTCTTTACTAGGAGTTACTTTACTTTCTTTCATATTGATGCTGAATGTGATTGTTCGGTGATCGCTAGAACTAAAAATTGGACCAACATTTACTTCGTTAACTAGATCAGCTGTCGTTGAAAATATAAGGTCAAGTATATTATTTTCCCGAGTCGGTTCTTGAACGTGCTGATGTAAATCACTTTCTAGTAAATTTGTGTACAGGTCGAGCCCTGTATGACAGTTCAACGGTTCACCCCATCTTTTCACTGGCAAGTTAAAGTCCCCAACAATTACTGCCTCGCAACTGCTACTTGTTTCTAATAATAATTCACTTAATGCGTGGTCGATATCAAGAGTCTGCCTTGGCGGTCTGTAGATAAGTCCAATTACTATTTTACGAGATTTATTTTTAATTTCAATGAAGACCGTGTCTACATTGGTTATAATATCCATTTTCACGGATAATGGATGGAGAGAGTGGTGGATATAAAAGATGACGCCTCCACCCTGTCTGTTCTCTCTTTCATGACTAAAGATGGTATAACCCGGTAATCTATATTCCGCAATGAAATCTCTATTTGAAGTGTCTATCCAAGATTCTGTGACTCCGATGATGTGATAATGATTTGTAGCTGCGAGGACTTCTAAGTCTTCAAATTTGTTACGTAGGCTACGAGCGTTTACATAGCAAGCTTTAATGTGATTCGAGTCAGGAGTTTTGCGGGTTGAGTGCACCCTTACGGTGGAGCTGCTGGTGTTCTCGCCTCCGCGTTTTTGGCTTTCGAAGAGCCACTTGGTCACAGAGCAGCCTCCCGAAACGGCTGCTCCAACAGGGTTTAAGTGAATGCCATCAGGAAGGAACAAGTCTGAATCGTAGTAAAAATTGTTCCACAAGTTAGCGAACTGGACGTTTTCTTGTGAGCAAAGGGACTGAAGTCTGTTGTTTGTGCTGAAGGCCTTACTGTAAAAGTTAGATTCGGCACCGACCCTCGGGAGGATTCCTGAGATTATGATGTTACTGGCATCCGTTTTACGTTTATACTGCTTGATCATGCGGCGGTATTTCTCAAGCAGTTCCTCAGACAGGGTTGTCTTTCCGTCATTCGTCCCCGCGTGAATGACAAAGAGGGTGTTTCGGTCGGCATTTCTCGTGACATCATCGCACGCTGCAGTGATGTCGTCCAGTCTGGTACCTGGATAGCAGTAACGTTTTCTGCGGCCGTTTGATGAACGACCACAGAACTCAACCAGCTGGCCACGCACCATGGAGTTCCCAACTAGGCGAGTCTCGAACTCATCCTCCATGGTGTCTGCCAGCACCTGGAACCTATTGAAGGTAGTGGGGGTCAGTAAATCCTTGGTTGCCTGCTTCGGTTTGGCTCCATTCCTTACAGGTTGGAACCCGACATCCTGTGAAGCAGGA
The DNA here is from genome assembly GCF_024679095.1 of Eriocheir sinensis. Classification (NCBI taxonomy): domain Eukaryota; kingdom Metazoa; phylum Arthropoda; class Malacostraca; order Decapoda; family Varunidae; genus Eriocheir; species Eriocheir sinensis. The sequence continues at coordinate 721,676 of NW_026112165.1, read as the reverse complement.
AGAGAAGCGTTAAGTGGGGCAGGCTGGAAGTTGTCCTGTGAGGCAGGCTGGGAGTTAGCCTGTGAAGCAGGCTGGGGGTTAGCCTGTGAGGCAGGCTGGGGGTCAGCCTGTGAGGCAGGCTGGCGGTTGTTCTGTGAGGCAGGCCGGGGGTTAGCCTGTGAGGCAGGCTGAGGGTTAGCCTGTGAGGCAGGCTGGGGGTTAGCCTGTGAGGCAGGCTGGGGGTTATCCTGTGAGGCAGGCTGGGAGTCAACCTGTGAGGCAGGTAACACGTCCTCCCGTGAAGCAGGAGGGTCGTCTGGAGAGGGCACAGTCTCAGTGGAGGGACTCTCCACCATCGATACTCTGCTAATGTGTCTTAGGCAATATCGAGCCCTATATTATCCTACAACGAATTTTTTTTTTCGCGGCCTATAGCGCCGGTAGGCTTCTTCCGGTGGGGCCTGATGGTCGGCCCAAGGATTCTTCCCGGTGGGTCCTGATGGTCGGCCCAGCCCGTTCTGGCGCAGGCGAGTGTTTATAGTGGCGCCATCTTGCATTGGCTCATGCTGCCCTCCCGGAGCTCATCTTTAATCCTAGAATCTAGAGTCCGGGTTGATAGGTGGTCTTCTGGACAGCATGTGGGTAGTTTTAAGCCACTCGGCGGCGGCTGAAAAATCCCAGCTTGGTGGCACCGGGCGGGGATTGAACTCGCGTCCTCCTGAACGCGGTGCTGTTACTCTGTCGATTCAGCCACCGCCTCCCAAAACTGCTGCCCATAACGGTCCACTGTCACATGCAGAGGAAGAGGACCGTATATAAAATAATCGTGTATAAACTACGACTATCTAAGACTACAACGACTGCATTCCACAACGGTTCAGTGACATGCTGAGGAAGAAGACCGTATGTAAAGTAACCGTGTATAAACTGTAACACTGACTACTAGATCCTAAGTTAACAAGGAAGGAAGACTAGGGAAAATCTACAACACAGAACTTGAAAATCTATATAACTGACTCCATCATGAGTTAACAATAAAATGAAAAAAGAAAATGTTCATGAAGGAAAAAAAAGGAGCACTCTTGTTACTGATTCTTAAAAGACGAATCATCACAATCCACTTCATTCCATCCCTTTGAAATATTGCCACGTTCCTTGTGTGTGTGTGTGTGTGTGTGTGTGTGTGTGTGTGTGTGTGTGTGTGTGTGTGTGTGTGAGAGAGAGAGAGAGAGAGAGAGAGAGAGAGAGAGAGAGAGAGAGAGAGAGTCCACCAATTAAACAAAGACTGCTCGTATTGCGTCATTTTCACTGCACGAACCAAAACACATAAAAGGTGCGAGTCATTTACGTCTGCATCAAAAACACGTCAACAAATAACAACGTTTGAAATGCATTGCGCGTCACTCACATCCTATTACTGCAACGTCAAATTTACCTGATATGTTCGGACGGAAATATAAACACGACTATAAACACGGATCCAAGGTCTTCTATATATGCTACTGGACTCCCTACAGGCACTTGTTGACGGTCTGTTCTTAGCGCCGTGACCCTGAGTGCGCGTCTCTGATTCAAGCCGTATTCTTAACGTGTCGGCATCTGACTTCGCCTGTTTCAAAATTCCTCTCGGAGAAGTTGCTGGGTTATGCATGGACTGTTTTGTGGGAGAAGATAAATGTTTTCCACTGGAGTTCTTAGCATGAGGGAAAAGCAACAACAGTGTAGCAAAAGTGGCAATCTATCGAGTCTCAAATCTGAAACCCACGTCGCTCCGCCTCTCTGTAACGAAGACCTTGTGTATACAGAGACTTAGGAAAGGAAAGAATGCGCCTCACTGCCTTTATTTATATATGTTTTCCTTGCATCAAAGGAAGGTCAAATTGAACGTAGGGAAAACTTCGCAAGCAATTCAGACTCTTTCGTCTTTTGAAACTTTATAAATTGAAAACAGCGCATGGGGCAGAGAACGAGATACCCAGATCATGACAGTCTGCTTACCTATAGGGATTCTGAGTCTCTCCAGCTACGGCCGTGTTCTCAAACCTTTCAGGGCCTACACACCCACACTTGATAAGGCTTTGGTAGAGTCTGTGTTGGTATTTCCATGGTTAATTTTATGAGCTTAGTGATAGTTTGACAAGGCCTCTGCGCCATGAGTGTGAAAATGACACATTATCAAACCTTTCAGGGCACCCACACTTAATAAGGCTTTGATATAGGTTGTGTTAGTATTTCCATGTTTAGTTTTACGATCCTAATGACAGTTTGACCATGAACGTGGAAAAGACACATTCTAAAACCTTTCTTGGCTTACACATCCACATTTGATAAGGCTTTGATTGAGACAGTGTTAGTATTTCCATGGGTAGTTCAGCGAGCCTAATGATAGATGGACAAGGCTTCTGCACGATGAATAAGAAACACATACATGAGAACCCGACTAATCTCCTTTGTGGCCTTGAGAATTAGACGCTGTGAGAGCCGAAAGCGTCTGAGAATTCAGACCCAAATGTCTTCTTATAGACGACAGCAGAGGCGCTAACAGACAGAAGGCCACAGCTAGCAACACAAGGCAGAACAGGTCGAAAAATAAAGGCTAATGAGCACGTACTAATAAATTAATCCAGAATTGTTTTGGGGGGAAACTTTGAATAATGGAAACCCGATGAAAAAATACCTATAATTTTTTTAACGAGTTAAAGTAGTATAAATAAATATTGTTTATGAGGCGCTTTGATGAATATAATTATACTAATGATGCCGGGAAAATTCCTACCCCCGCCCCCCCCAACACACATACACAGATACTAACAAACCAACAAACATACACACTCTTATATCTATCTGTCTATATCTATTTATTTATTATCTATCTCTATATCTATCTGTATCTTATGTCTATCTATCTATCTATCTATTTATATATTTCACGCTATCTCTGTCTACTTATCTATCAGAAGTGGAATTGGACCTTTAACAAACAGCGACGGTGCACTAGTGACTGACAGCCAACACGTTGCAAACCTATTAAACAATTACTTTTCCTCGGTGTTTAATAATAACAGTCCTCCCGCCACCACCACCAACACCAGTACTAATGTAAATCGAGCATGCATTGTCTAACTTTGAAATAAAACCCGATGAAGTCCTTACAGCCCTCAAATCACTTAAAACAAATAAAAGTCCCGGACCTGACAAAGTATATCCAACTCTGCTGAAAGAAACAAAGAGCGAAATACTCTCCTCCCTCACAACCGTATTCAATATGTCCTTGCGACAAGGCATCGTCCCTTCAGATTGGAAAAAGGCTAACGTGACACCGATTTTTAAGAAAGGAGACAAAAAAGTACCAGGTAATTACAGGCCCATTAGTCTAACTTCGGTTGTAGGTAAGCTACTTGAGGGCATAATTAGAGACAAAATTGTGAGTTACCTTGAAAGCCACTCATTGATTGGGGACTCACAACATGGCTTCCGAAACAAAAGATCCTGCCTATCAAACCTATTAACCTTTTATAACGACCTCTTCACTGTTTATGACGTAACCAAATCACTGGACGTAGTCTATCTTGATTTCCAGAAAGCGTTTGATAAAGTCCCGCATCATAAATTACTTTACAAATTAAAGCAAATAGGTATTGACGGTCAAGTAAACCAATGGATCGCGAATTGGTTGAGCAACAGACAACAAAGAGTAGTGATTGACGGATTTAACTCAGAGTGGGCGCCTGTCACTAGTGGCGTCCCTCAGGGCTCGGTTCTTGGCCCAGTGCTCTTCATTATTTACATCAACGACGTGGATGTTGGACTCAATAACCGCATTAGTAAATTTGCAGACGACACAAAGATTGGTAACTCGGTTCTGACTGACGAAGACAGGCAAAGCCTCCAAGAGGATTTGCACAAAATTTCAGCTTGGTCGGATAGATGGGAGATGCCCTTTAACGTAGACAAGTGCCAGGTCCTTCAAGTTGGAACAAAAAATAAGAAGTTCGATTACGAAATACTCGGCGTTAAACTCACAAGTGTTCAGTGCGTTAAGGACCTGGGGATTAAAATCGCGTCAAACCTCAAATTCTCACAGCAATGCATCGATGCAGCAAATAAAGCGAACAGAATGTTGGGCTTCATTAAAAGAAACTTTGTATTCAAGAATAAAGATGTAATACTCCCGCTCTACAACAGTTTAGTCAGACCCCACTTGGAATATGCGGTACAGTTTTGGTCTCCCCACCATGCAAAGGATATTGCTAAATTAGAAGGTGTTCAGCGTCGGGCAACGAAAATGATCCCTTCCTTGCGCAACAAATCCTACGAAGAAAGGCTTTCTACCCTTAACAGGTTCTCTCTTGAGAAACGTCGCCTCCGAGGAAAACTGATCGAATGTTTTAAAATACTTAATGGTTTCACGAATGTAGACAGATCAACATTGTTTATGATCGATGACACTTTGCGCACGAGGAACAATGGCGTAAAACTCAGATGTAGACAAGTAAATTCAGACTGCACCAAATTTTTCTTCACCAACGTTGTAGTGCGAGAATGGAATAAGCTTCCACCATCAGTGGTCCAGTGTAACACGATTGACTCCTTCAAAAAATAAGCTCGACCGTCACTTCCTTCAACTTAATATCAACTAGAGTAGAAATGCAACGTTTTGGAGTCTTCTGATTAATGTAAAATCACTTAGGTTTAAGGACAGACCACTAAGTCTGGACCATGGGGTCTGTGTGGTCTGATTTTCTATGTAAATCTATGTAAATCTATGTAAATCTATATATAATTACTTAGCCTGTATATCTGTCTATATTACCTATTAAACCAGCTTTGTATCTATCCATCGATCTATCTATCTAACCTTACCATAACCTAACCATTCCCAGAAGAAGCCAGGAGCAGCCCCGCACACAACACATGCCACGACACACTCACGTTCCGCCCTGTAGTAACCCGACACACACACGGCATGCCCAAGGACTGCACCAGGTTACCCGAGGCTGCGCAACGTACCTGTGGAAAGAAATGAAGATAAATTACTTTGTTTTACCTATGAATGAGATGCCTGCAGAAGGAGAGAGAGAGAGAGAGAGAGAGAGAGAGAGAGAGAGAGAGAGAGAGAGAGAGAGAGAGAGAGAGAGAGAGAGAGAGAGAGAGAGAGAGAGAGAGAGAGTGTGTGTGTGTGTGTGTGTGTGTGTGTGTGTGTGTGTGTGTGTGTGTGTGTGTGTGTGTGTGTGTGTGTGTGTGTGTGTGACTGTATATACCCCAAACACACACACACACACACACACACACACACATACAATAAATACATATCTACCTCTACCATCATCATCAGTACAATAAAACCACAACAAAAATACACATCACCACCACCTCCTCGCGGCCACTTGAGCGGGCCGCGAGCACAAGCACAACACACAGCGCCGCGCCTCGACAAACACACACGACTTACATGCAAGAAAGGACGGCAAGCACGGGGAGAAAAAGCCTTGTGTGTGTGTGTGTGTGTGTGTGTGTGTGTGTGTGTGTGTGTGTGTGTGTGTGTGTGTTATGATGACGCAGGACGGGGAGCCATAAACGTAAGCTAGGAGATGAGAAGTGAGGTGATAAAAGAAAATATAAAGAAAAGAAACAAAAAAATAAAAAGAAAACGAAGGAAAAATACAAATGGAAAAAGAAAAAGAAGTACAAGAACCACAACAAAAACAAGAACAACAAGAACAAGAAAAAAGAAGAGAAAGAAGACAAACAAGGAAAAGAAGAAAACAAACTACCACCACCATCGTAACCACCACCACCACCACCACCACGTTCCCTTCCTTTACATAAGTCATATCTAAAGAGGCCAAAAAAGACAGTTTCCTCACGCTCATGGTGCAGAAACTTAATCAAACTACCACCAGGGTCATAAAGCTACCCCTGGAAATGCCCACAAATCCCACGAAAGCCTTGTTAAGTGTATGTCCTTGGGCGACGAAAGGTTTAAGAACATGACCCAGAGAGCGTTGGTGGCAGCGAGGGGGCGTGGAAGGCGGGGACCGAGGCATCACCAGGGACGTCCTCGAGTGTGTTAGGGAAGTGTACCCGAGAAGCAAGTTTGAACACACGAGAAAACTTCATTCACCCGGGAAAAAGTTATATATGTTAGCAGCACGAGCGAGTGACTGCCAGGGAGGAAATTATTGAAGTGGAAATAATAAAGTATCGAAAAAAATGTGATTAATGCAAAAAGGGCACAGGAACAGAACAAGATTACAGAAAAAGTTATAAATGTCCACGGCACGAGCGAGTGACTGCCAGGAAGGATACTGTTAGTGGAAAATAATATTTAGTGTCGAAGAAAATGGGGTTATTACGAAAAGGAACCCGATAAGAGAAAAAACAAACAAATATATTACAAATGTCTACAGAACGACCTACGACGAGAGGCATATTCTGTTAACAGTTAAAGTGCAAGAAAACGAAAAGAGAAAGGAAAAAAACGTGATTAATAGCCCAGAAACAGAACAAAAAAACACGGCAGTAAATCACAAATGTCTATAGAACTGCCGACGACAGTAGGCAAATTCTACTGACTGTTAAACGGAAAGAAAACAAGAAGGGAAATAAAAAATAAATCGTGATTAATAGCCCAGAAACAGAACAAAATCAAAACAAAACAAAATCACAAATGTCTATGGAACTACCGACGACATGAGGCAAATTCTACTAACTGTTAAACGGAAAGAAAACGGAAAGCGGACAGTGTTAATCACGGACCGGGTACAATTGACACCCCACTCTTAGTACGATCAAAAGGCAGCCAAATAGCACACTAGGGAGGGTAATGTTTAATCAGAAAATATGTCACAGTACGAAAAGTCTAGTGGACAGAGGTGGACGGGAAATAGGACAGACTCAACATGTAGTGCAGAGGGAAGCAAGTAATATGTAGCTGGTGTGGGCCATAGCGGGACACACACACACACACACACACACACACACACACACAGCGGCAGCCTCAGGTCGGTATTGCCAGACGCTTCCACCTCTCACATCAACGATTTCCAAAGGCCAAAAAGGAAATCAGTCGGGTTCTAAATTTCTAATGAGTATTTTTAGGGTCATGGTACAGAAGAAGGGTCAAACTACACCAGGGTCATAAAACTACATTTCGAAATGCCCACAGCTCCTACGAAAGCCTTGTCAAATGACTGTTTCTTTAGGTTCATGGTGCAGAAGGGTCAGACTACCACCAGGATGATAAAACTATACCCGTGGAAATGCCCACAACTCCTACGAAAACCTTGTCAAATGTGTGTTTCCTTAGGTTTATGGTGCAGAAGAAGGGTCAAACTACCACCAGGGTCATATAACCACCCTTGGACATGTCCCAAACACCTACGAAAGCCTGTCAAATGTGTTTTTCTTTAGGTTTATGGTGCAGAAGTGGCCAGGTCAGCAGCCACACAGGTGGGTGGTGAGGTAGAGGTAGTTGTAGATAGTCGGATGTGACGCACTATTCCAGTGAAACGACAGTTGATATATGGCGCACACTCGGCGAATAAATTAAACATCTTCAATGTAAATGCCCGTAGCATTATTCAGAAGCGTAGCCACTTGATAAGACATGCAATTACTGAAGAACCCGACTTCATTTTGATCACAGAAACATGGCTAAATACGCGTGACAAGCATCAGTTAAGTGAAGTAGCTATCAATGGTTACAACGCGTTTGCTAAGTGTCGTCTACACACAAAAAAGGTGGAGGTGTAATAATATATGCTAAAAGTAATTTAGAAGTCATTCAGCTTAACACAACCGAAACAGAGGCTTATGATTCATTGTATGTACAAGCGACGATCAATAATGAAAAGTATGTTCTTGGCGTAATTTACCGACCTCCTAAATCAAATGAAGACATTGATGGAAATCTCTACGCAGAGATAAATAAAATTATCAGAAACAGAAATGCAATAATATGCGGCGACTTCAATAACCCCTCTGTTAACTGGTCTGCACTCTCTGCCGACAGGGAAGCTAGATTAATAAATTTTGCGCAAGATACATTTCTTTATCAAACAGTTACCGCGCCGACGCGAGGAAATAACACTCTGGATTTAGCCTTCACGACCGACAGCCACCTCATAACCGCCTGTGAGGTCGGCGAGCAATTTGTAAGCAGTGACCACAACATAATCAGATGCGTTCTAAATATTGAAACAAAAGCACGAGAAAACTCACTCCTAATGCCTAACTATAGTAAAACAAAGTTTACGGACCTAAGAAATGAATTGGTTTCAGTAAATTGGAATCATTTGCTAAATAACGTCAGCGTTCAAGAAAGGTATAATCGTTTTACTGCACAAGTCACAGCGAGCGTAAATAAATTCGTCCCACTCAAGCCACGAAGGACAGAGAATCAAAAGCCGTTATGGATGACTAATTACCTGCAGAAAATCATCCTCGAAAAAAGAAAACTGTATAAGAAATATAAAGTGTCACACACTTCACAGGATCATACTAATTATATCAATATCAAGAGAGAGTGCGAAAGGAAAATCAGAAAACAGAAACGCTAGTATAAGATGAAAATATCACTTGATGCGAAGAAAAATCCCAGATTATTTTTCAGTTACATAAGAAGGAAAAAAACTGTAAAAAAATATATCGGCCCACTATTAGTAAATGGCGACACGATTAATGATGACAAAGGCATGGCATCGGTCCTAAATTCAACCTTTAGTAGCGTATTCACAAAAGAGAACGTGACATCGACCCCAGCCCCAAGGACTATTTTTCAAGGTCCTGAAGAACATACGCTTGCGTTGACTGAAATTGATATCAGTGAAGTGCATGCGTACCTGCAAAAAATATATTTAAATAAATCTCCGGGCCCCGACAATTTATCTCCTCGCATGTTAAGAGAATGTAGTCAAAAACTAGAATTACCCAAAACGTTAATGTTCAACAAATCATTAGCACAGGCTAGTCTGCCTCTAGAGTGGAAAGAAGCCAATGTTACCCCCATATTTAAAAAAGGAGATAAAAAACAAGCCAGTAATTATCGTCCTATCAGCCTTACGTCCGTCCTAATTGGATTATTCGAAAAAATAATCAGGGATAAAATGATCACTTTCCTAGAAACAAATGATTTGATAACTGATAATCAGCATGGATTTCGTAGTAATCGATCTTGCCTTACCAACTTATTAACTTTTTTCAACGACGTTTACTCAAGTTGGGACGCCCGAGCCCCATATGACGTAATTTACCTGGACTTTCAGAAGGCGTTTGATAAAGTTCCCCACGTTAGGCTTATTTCAAAAATGCGTTCCCCCACTATTAGTGACCATCTGTGTGCGTTGATTCATGAGTGGCTCACCGACAGAGAACAGCGTGTAGTTCTTAATGGTGAAGCATCCGACTGGCAACCCGTAACCAGTAGCGTGCCCCAAGGTTCGGTCCTGGGGCCAACACTATTCATAGTTTACGTGAACGATTTAGAGACTGATATCCTGTCAAAAGTAGCCAAATTCGCCGACGACACCAAATTAGGAGGTACGGTAACGAACAGTAAAAATTGCGAGATCATTCAATCAGACTTAATAAGACTTTCCGATTGGAGCGAAAAATGGCAAATGTGTTTCAACGTAGATAAATGTAAAGTAATCCTAACTTTAAATATCAGCTTCAAGGACATGAGCTCAGCGAAGTAAAACAAGAAAAAGATCTTGGTGTCATTATCAGTAACACTATTAAAATGAGTGATCAATGTTCTGCGGCTAGTAAAAAAAGCCAATATGAAGCTAGGATTAATTTCAAGAAACTTTGATTAATTATAAATCAGCCGAACTTATGAAGAGATTATATTTAGCATTTGTAAGACCACACCTAGAATACGCCGTTCAGTTCTGGTCACCGAATTATATAAAAGATCAAGTTTGCTAGAAAGGATACAGCGACGAGCAACCAAGCAAATTCCAGCGCTCCGTAACTTGAAGTATGACGAGCGTTTAAAGCGTTTAGATATGTTTTCTTTAAAGAAGCGAAGAGTAGGAGGGGACTTAATTTAAGTGTTCAAAATCCTTAATAGATTCGAAAACATTAACCCAGACAGTCTATTTCAGAGAGACACCAACACAATAACACGCAGCAACGGTATGAAGTTAAAGGGAAACCGATGTAACACATTGGCGCGCAGAAGTTATTTCAATAATAGAGTCGTCGATCACTGGAATAGACTCTCACCGCCAGTAGCTAGCGCACAGAGTATTAATAGCTTCAAGTCTTCATTGGATAAGTATTTCAGGGATATAAGATTTTACTGACCCTTTTTCATATGTTTCAGGCAGTGAGGTGTGGGAACAGTAAAGTTAACAGGATACTGGAGCGTACCCTGTACCGAAGGTAAACGAAGATCAAGCCTCTACCGGTAACCCTGAAACTACATCTCACCCCATCGTGAGCAGTCCAACTTAAACAGACACCCTCCTCATAGACCGACAGGTCTTCTGGTGTCTGTTCTTCCTATGCATTCCTGTGTATTCCACCTCCTCCTCCTTCTCTTTCTACCTACCCTTTTCCCGCTCCTCATTTTTTAACTCGAGATCACAGGCTTCCTTATATTTGACAGCCTTCATAAGCACGCCGCCTGCCCTAAAAAACTGTGAGCGCGCGTGTACACGAACTGGAGGAAAGAAATGAAGGAAGGAAAGAAAGGGAGGAAACCAGGGAAAAGTGAGGAAAACAGCCGTGAGTGAAAGAAGAGGGAGGAAGAGAAAGAGTGGAGTAGGAGGAGGAGGAGGAAGAGGAGGAAACATGAAATGCAGGCAACAGAAAGCCTATTGGCTCATTACGAGGTCGCCCACTTGGGTGATTTAATCTGCTCGACAGCCACTTGGGGCTTGAAGAGCAGATGAAAGCAACTCGATATTGAGGAGCAGATGAAATCACCTCGATATTGAGGAGCAGATGAAAGCACCTCGATATTCAGTTTACTCTACTCCCAACGCAGCGAAATGACGGTCGATTCTATATTTGAAGGAGTTGATGGTATTCGCATTTACTACTTCTGAAGGAAGATTGTTCCAGTGGCGGATGACTCGGTTTGAAAAGAAACTCCTTCCAATGTCTGTGTTACATCGACTCGACTGAATGGGTAAACCGTTATTTTTAGTTCTTGAGGTGGTTTGCAGTTGAAAGAAATTGGAGTAATCGACGTTATTGAACTTTTTCAGGTACTTGAAGACTTGAATCATATCTCCTCGTAGGCGTCTTTTCTCCAAAGTAAAGAGATTGAGTCGCTTGAGTCGTTCCTCGTACGGTTGGGCCCTTAAGGTTGGAATCATCTTCGTGGCGCGTCGTTGAATCCTTTCCAGTAGAACAATGTCTTTTCTGTAATTAGGAGACCAGAACTGTACTGCCTACTCGAGGCGCGGTCTTACCATGGAGTTATACAAGGACAGCATCACGTCTGGCGTTTTACACTCGAAGTTCCTCGCTAAGAACCCGAGCATATTGTTGGCTTTGTTATATGCTTTTTTACAGTGATTCGCGTGTTTCAGGTCACTGCTGATAGTGACTCCAAGATCATTTTCCTCCTGCATCGCCTGCAGAGGTTTCACATTCATGATGTATGTGTGGTTACTATTTCTGGACCCAATGTGCATGACTTTACATTTGTCAACATTAAAGGACATTTGCCAATTTTCCGACCATTCGATAATGTGATTGAGGTTTTTCTGAATGATTTCGCAGTCGGTCTTTGTGAGGGCCTTTCCACCCACCTTGGTGTCATAAGCAAATATGGATATTGTGGATTTCAGTCCTGATTCTAGGTCATTGATATATTATATCATGAAGAGAATGGGTCCCAGCACTGACCCTTGAGTCACTCCACTAGTGACTGGAAGCCAATCGGAAGGCTGTCCGTTGAGTAGTACTCGTTGTTTTCTGCTGGTGAGCCAATCTCTTATCCACGCGATCAGATTGGCTCCAATGCCCGCCGAGTGCAGTTTCTTAAGGAGTCACTCGTGCGGTACCTTGTCGAAGGCTTTCTGAAAGTCCAGGCATATAACATCACTGGGGATGTGGGCATCCCAGTTCTTATATATACCTTGGAAGAAGTCTAATAAATTTGTTAGGCAGGAGCGCTTGTTTCTGAAACCATGCTGGGTGTCGGAGATTATATTATTGTCTTCGAGAAACTTAACAAGTTTGCCTCTAATAATCTTTTCGAGTATTTTTCGTGCCACTGACGTCAAACTTATGGGCCTGTAGTTTAATGCAACGCTTTTGTCTCCTTTTTTGAAAATCGGTGTTACGTTTGCCATCTTCCAGTCTTCCGGGACCTTGTTCAATTGAACTGACCGGTTGAATAATTATGTTAGTGAGTGGTTGAAGTATTTGTTGTTTAAGCTCTTTTCATAACCGCGGGGACAAACTATCGGGTCCCGTTGACTTGTTCGTGTCCAGTTTGTCCAAGTACTTTTTCACTTCTTGGTCGGATATTGCGTCAATTTCTAGCGGCGTGATCCCCCTCGGCGGGTCAGTGCCCTCGGGAATGGTTTCGATGTCCTCGACTGTGAATACGGATGCGAAGTTACTGTTGAGGATTCTGGCCATCTGTTTACTGTTCAGAGTTACAGATCCAGTCTCGTCTGTCAGGGAACCAATATTGGATTTTACTTTCTTTTTCAATTTGATGTATGTGAAGTCTTGATGTCGCGCGCTATTTGTTATTCACAGTTGCGTTTACTACTCGAATAAGGGTGCGACGAGCTCTGAGGTGGTGTGGTACTGTGTACGGGCTTCGGTCGTGTCATTCTCTTTCATTAGATTATAATTCCTTTTTTTTAAGGTTTACTACCCTTTTTATTTCTCTGGTCATCCACGGTGGATCTACGGCACCATTTACTCGCCTGGATTTCGTAGGAACTGTCGCCTTGTCTCACCCCAAAATCAAATCTTTGAAGTCGTTCCACACGTTGTTAAGTGGGTTCAAGGTCGCAGGGGAAGCAGCTCACGGGGTAGGTTGAAATTTGCTTTTTTGTAGTCTGGTATCACTGACGGATTGTCTACGAGTTTGTGACTTATGTTGACATTAAAACGGATTAAGTGGTGATCGCAACCAGTAATTTTCTCACCAACTTCACAGTCGCGAGTGAGGTCAGGGTTACTTACTAGTACCAGATCCAGCAGATTGTTTTCTCTTGTCGGTTGAGTTACGACTTGAGTGAGGAACGAATCCTCCACCATTTCTATAAGCCAGTTACCCTCTTGATCTCCAGTAAATTCTCCCCAGTCAATGTTAGGGCAATTAAAGTCCCCAGTTATCATTGCTTCTTTGATTTGTGTTAGAGTGAAGCTCTTCGTACAGGGCAGTGTCGTCTGCTGCCTGTTGTTTTGGAGGCCGCAAGTCGCAAGTGTTAGTTTCTTATTATTCGCGGTTATTTCCACATAGACGGAATCGTAATTCTCTGCATCCTGTTTGTCTATTTTTATGGCTGGGAGCGTACTTTTTACGTAGCAAATTACTCCTCCTTTCTTGTGGTTTCGATTTTTGTGGAAGCTTTCGTACCCGGGGAATGACAGTTCGGATACTAGATGTGCAGAGTTGGCCCAAGTCTCTGTGATGGCTACCTCATCTGGTTTCTCTGTTGCAATATACGCCCTAATTTCGTAATTTTTGGGTATTCTTCCATCCCGTCCGCTGGTAATCATGTGAGCTGAGGTGATGTGTCTTGTAGTAACCGAGGGAAAGACTTACTACTACACCACTTACTACTGAACTTTGATGCTATACTTGAGAGGTTACTACTCTACAATACTATGCAAGAGTTAATCAGCATCTTCATTCTTTCATCCCGTCCGCTGGTAAAACGGTGAGCTTAGGCTGTGTGTGTCTTGTAGGAGCTGAGGGATAGGTTTACCACTACAACATTTACGGCTATATGCTATTCCCCTACCAGTATTTCCCTAGCCCACGCGCCGACTACTAAAAAGAAAAAGCCACTCCATAAAGAAAAAGTATAAGTGTAGCTTCCACATATTGAAAAAAATGAAGGCATACATAACATTCTAACCTCGCAGGTCAGTATAATATTTTCTGGCGGCGTGGAAAAAAAAAGGTAAAAAATGTCGCCCGTTAATAAAGAAAAACAGAAAATTCTGCTGTTGGAAAAATATTAACGTTAGGAACACACACACACACACACACACACACACACACACACACACACACACACACACACACACACACACACACACACACATACACAAGCGAGGTAGATGACGTCATTTACAAACAAGAGCTTTCCGCGTTGGTCCAATGGCGCGGCTGATTCTTGAGGAGGCGGCTTCCGGAGACACGAAGCCAAGGGAGAACGAGACGGAGAAGACGGAGGAGGGAGCTGGAGGAAAGGAGGAAGAGAGGGGAGGGAAAGGAAGGAGGGAGAGGAGGGACGGAGAGAAGTTATAGTGACGGAAGGGTTGACGAATGAAGGGAAAGAAAGAGGCAGGTGGTAACGAGAGGGTGGAGGAAGGGAAGGAGGGAGAGAAGCAGGGAGGGAGGATAGGAAAAAAAGGAGAAAGAGAAGGGAAGGAAAGAAGCAAGTGGTAAAGGAAGGGTTGGAGAGAGGGAGGAAGAGAGGGAGAGAGGAAAGGACAGGAGATAGTGACGTAAGAGCTAACAGACGGAGGGAAGGGGGGAGGGAGGGAGGCAGAGGAGGGAAAGAGAGAACTAGATGGGCACGGGAGGGCTGGAGAGACGAAGGAAGGGAGAGACAGAGAGGGAAGGACAGGAGTTAGTGACGTAAGGAGTAACAAACGGAGGGAAGGAGAGGAAGGGAAGGAAGAGAAGGGAAGGAAAGAAGCAGGTGGTGACGGGAGGGCTGGAGGAAGAGAGGTAGGGAGAGAAGGGGCGGAGAAAAGAAGGGCTAACAGACGGAGGAAGGGAGAGGAGGGACGAAGAGGGAGAGAAGGAGGGAGGGAAGAAGAGACAGAAGCAGGCGGTGACGGGAGAGGTGGAGGAAGGGAAGAAGGAAGAAGGAAAGGACAGACGGAGTTAGTGACGTAAGAGCTAACAGACGGGGGGAAGGACAGAAGGGACGAAGAGGAAGAGAAGGAGAGAGGGAAGAAGAGACAGAAGCAGGAGATGGCGGGAGGAACGCTCTAAGCTTTTCCTCCATTCACCGCGGCTCGTCCCTCACGCCGCTAAGCGCCTCTCCACGTCTGTATCTGCCATTGGTCAGTATTCTTAGACGCTTTCGCCTCGCACATCAATAATTTCCAAAGGCTGAAGAGGAGATCAGTCGAGGTCTAATGAGTGTTTTGTTACATTCATGGCACAGAGGAATGATCACACTACCACTAGGGTCATAAATTACCCCTGGAAATGCCCACAACTCCTAGGAAAGTCTTGCCAAATGTATGCTCCTGGGCGCCAGAAGGTTTGAAAATACGGGCCATTGTGTTTTCCGCGCCGCCGTTCAGCGTACAACTTCTCACTCGTGTAAAGGAAGCCGTCCCCGCCGAGGTGCAGCGGAGAGCGATTCGTTTCGGAGGCTTTGGTTTTATTTTCCAGCGCGTCAGTGAGTCCCCGCAGTTACTGTCGCGGCCTGAAGAGCGGACGGAGTTACAGATATAAATTAGGAGACGTCTTTCAGCAGCGGCGAGGCACGGCGAGGCACAGCGAGGCACGGCGAGGCATAGCGAGGCACGGCGAGGAAGGCTGGATCGGTATTCCCAAACGCTGCCGACTCCCACAACTATTTCCAAAGGCCAGAAAGGAAATCAGTCGGGTTTTTAGGAGTGCTTTTTCACCATAGTGGCACGGAACAATGGTCAGACTACTACCAGGGTCATAAAACTATCTCTGCAAATGCTCAAGACTCCTACTAAAGCCTTGTTAAATGTGCGTACTTGGGCGCTGAAATGTTTAAGAAAATGGGTCGGTGGCTGGGACGAGAGGCGTTTCAAAGCCACGCGTCTCAGGCTGTCACTCCTGACACCACCGTTGCCTGATTATCGTACTCAGAACATCGTATTTACCAGTTTCTGACCCATGACTATTGCAAAAAACACCAACAACTAACCATTTCAATGATAACTACAAATGAATCTAGTTATTGGGGTGGAGGAGACAGTTTTGGCTCGAAATCAGCAAATATAAAAGCCTGAGTACGATAATCTTGCAACGTTGCGGCCGGCACGTAGCAGGGAGCTTTTTGTGGATCAGTGTGTCGGTGTGCTCAGACGCCTCCGCCTCTCGCATCAACCCAACCCACCCACATGAACCCAAATGACTGGCGTACAATATTAACCCCTTGACTGTGAATTTCCTACTAGAAGACCTCACCAAGCTACAGAAATGGAACAGAAAATGGCTGCTACAATTCAATGAAGATAAATGTAAAGCCATGCATCTTGGAACAGGATATCCAGCACACCAATACCACATGGGAAACACTTCACTATCCACCACAGAGGCAGAGAAAGACCTGTGAGTATATGTTGCCAGGATACCAATGAAGGGATATCCAGCACACCAATACCACATGGGAAACACTTCACTATCCACCACAGAGGCAGAGAAAGACCTGAGAGTATATGTTACCAGGATACCAGTGAAGGGATATCCAGCACACTAATACCACGTGGGAAACATTTCACTATCCACCACAGAGGCAGAGAAAGACCTGGGAGTATATGTAACCAGGCTACCAGTGAAGGGATATCCAGCACACCAATACCACATGGGAAACACTTCACTATCCACCACAGAGGCAGAGAAAGACCAGGGACTATATGTTACCAGGCTACCAGTGAAGGCCAAATCCGTGCCAATCGCAGCGGATGGGTTAAAGCCAGAAACAAACAAAAAATGAAGAAAAATGAAAATAAATGACTAATAAAACCAGACACAACGAAATGATGAACCGTAGATCCGGGTTCGAATCCTGTCAACGCAATAATGAATCAGGTAACACCGAAGACCTGCCTCACGTGATTAATGTGTGTGTGTGGGTGTGTGTGGGTGTGTGTGTGTGTGTATGGGTGTGTGTGTGGGTGTGGGTGTGTGGGTGAGTGTGGGTGTGTGTGTGTGCGTGTGTGTGTGTTTACCTCGTTGCTCTGTACAGTTTATTTTTATTTTTTTTTATTTTTTTTTTTTTTACAGCAAAGGAGACAGTTCAAGGGCACACAAAAAGCAAACATTAATGAAAAAAAAGCCCGCTACTCACTGCTCCTAAAAAGAATCCAAAGAGGTGGCCGAAAGATAGGTCAGTTTTGGGAGGAGAGGTGTCCTGATACCCTCCTCTTGAAAGAGTTTAAGTCGTAGGCAGGAGGAAATACAGATGAAGGAAGATTGTTCCAGAGTTTACCAGCGTGAGGGATGAAAGAGTGAAGATGCTGGTTAACTCTTGCATAAGGGGTTTGGACAGTATAGGGATGAGCATGAGTAGAAAGTCGAGTGCAGCGGGGCCGCGGGAGGGGGGGAGGCATGCAGTTAGCAAGTTCAGAAGAGCAGTCAGCATGGAAATATCGATAGAAGATAGAAAGAGAGGCAACATTGCGGCGGAATTTAAGAGGTAGAAGACTATCAGTATGAGGAGGAGAGCTGATGAGACGAAGAGCCTTAGCCTCCACTCTGTCCAGAAGAGCTGTGTGAGGTGAGCCCCCCCACACATGAGATGCATACTCCATACGAGGGCGGACAAGGCCCCTGTATATGGACAGCAACTGTGCAGGGGAGAAGAACTGGCGGAGACGGTACAAAACGCCCAGCCTCGAGGAAGCTGATTTAGTAAGAGATGAGATATGAAGTTTCCAGTTGAGATTTTGAGTTAAGGATAGACCGAGAATGTTTAGTGTTGAGGAAGGTGATAGCTGGGTGTTGTCAAAGAATAGGGGATAGTTGTTTGGAAGATTGTGTCGAGTGGATAGGTGGAGAAACTGTGTTTTTGAGGCGTTGAAGGACACCAGGTTCTTCTTGCCCCAATCGGAAATAATAGTAAGGTCTGAGGCTAAGCGTTCTGCAGTCTCCAGCCTTGAGTCGTTAAGTTCCTGAAGGGTGGGTCTTCTATTAAAAAAAGTTGAATAATGCAGAGTGGAATCATCGGCGTAGGAATGGATAGGACAGTTCGTTTTGGAAAGAAGATCATCAATGAACAACAGAAAAAGAGTTGGAGATAGGACAGAACCCTGTGGGACACCACTGTTAATAGATTTAGGAGAAGAACAGTGACCGTCTACCACGGCAGAAATAGAACGGTCAGAAAGGAAACTGGAGATAAAGGTACAGAGAGAAGGATAGAAACCGTAGGAGGGTAGTTTTGAAAGCAAAGATTTGTGCCAGACCCTATCAAAAGCTTTTGATATGTCCAGCGCAATAGCAAAGGTTTCACCGAAACGGCTAAGAGAGGATGACCAAGAGTCAGTTAAGAAGGCTAGGAGATCACCAGTAGAACGCCCTTGCGGAACCCATACTGGCGATCAGATGGAAGGTCAGAAGTGGAAAGGTGCTTTTGAATCTTCCGGTTAAGGATTGATTCAAAGCTTTAGATAGACAAGAAAGTAAAGCAATAGGACGGTAGTTTGAGGATTAGAGCGGTCACCCTTCTTAGGCACAGGCTGTATGAAGGCATACTTCCAGCAAGAAGGAAAGGTAGATGTTGACAGGCAGAGGCGAAAGAGTTTGACCAGGCAGGGTGACAGCACGGAGGCACAGTTTTTAAGGACAATAGGAGGCACTCCATCAGGTCCATAAGCCTTCTGAGGATTGAGGCCAGAGAGGGCATAGAAAACATCATTTTGAAGAATCTTTATAACAGGCATAAAGGAGTCAGAGGGGGGATGAGTAGGAGGAATATGCCCAGAATCGTCCAGAGTGGAGTTTTAGAAAAGTTTGAGAGAAGAGTTCAGCCTTAGAGATAGATGAGACGGCAGTGTTGCTGTCAGGACTGAGGAGGAGGAAAGATGAAGAAGTGAAGTTGGAGGAGATGTTTTGGCTAGATGCCAGAAGTCACGTGAAGAGTTATAGAAAGCAAGGTTTTGACATTTTCTATTAATGAAAGAATTTTTGGTTAGTCGGAGAATAGATTTGGCACGATTTCGGGCAGAAATGTAAAGTTCATAATTAGCATTAGTTTGAAGGCTCTGGTACCTTTTGTGAGCTACCTCTCTATCATTGACAGCACGAGAACAAGCGTGATTAAACCAAGGCTTTTTGCGTGAGGAGTAGAAAGAACGAGGAATGTATGCCTCCATTCCAGAGACACTCACCTCTGTGATGCGCTGAGCACACACAGAGGGTCTCTATCCTGGAAGCAATAATCATTCCACGGGAAATCGGAAAAGTACATCCTCAGGTCGTCCCACCGAGCTGAAGCAAAATGCCAGAAGCATCGCCTCTTCGGTGGGTCCAGAGGGTGTACAGGAGCGATAGGACAGGATGCAGAAATAAGATTGTGATCGGAGGAGCCCAACGGAGAGAACAGTTTGACAGAATAAGCAGAAGGGTTTGAGGTAAGGAAGAGGTCTAGAATGTTGGGCCGATCTCCAAGACGGTCAGGAATACGTGTAGGGTGCTGGACCAACTGCTCTAGGTCGTTGAGGATAGCAAAGTTGTAGGCTTGTTCACCAGGATGGTCAGTGAAAGAGGATGAAAGCCAAAGCTGGTGGTGAACATTGAAATCTCCTAGGATGGAGATTTCAGCGAAGGGAGAGTGGGTCAAGATGTGCTCCACTTTAGAATTCAAATAGTCAAAGAATTTTACATAGTTGGTAGAGTTAGGTGAGAGATAAACAGCACAGATGTATTTAGTAATAGAATGACAGTGAAGTCTTAACCAGATGGTGGAAAATTCAGAAGAGTCAAGGTCGTGGGCACGAGAGCAAGTGATGTCGTTGCGCACGTAGGCGCAACATCCAGCTTTGGATTGAAATTTAGGATAGAGATAGTAGGAGGGAACAGAGTAGAGATTGCTGTCAGTAGCCTCAGAAACCTGTGTTTCGGTAAGGAAGAGAAGGTGAGGTTTAGAGGAGGAGAGATGATGTTCCACAGAATGAAAATTAGAGCGAAGACCGCGAATGTTGCAGAAATTGAGAAGAAAGAGGTTCGAGGAGTTATCAAGACACCTCTCGGGTCGGCAGCCAGAAGGGAGTCCTCCTGGGGAATTTGTGGCCCCCAGTCGGGGACCTGAGGCTTGGTGTATGCGCGCCATTTTGAAATTTTGATTTTGGGAAAAGGTGTATATGTTGTGTGAATGTAGTGTGGTGTGGATAAAGAGAGGATCTGTCTTTAGAGAGCATGCTGAACTACTCTCCGGTGTTGGTGAGACAATAGGGAAACGGTTAGTGAGGACATGGGAAGGGTCTTTGGAGGGCTTCAGCTCCCTTCTCAACTCCCATATATACCTCACCGGGAGTGGCTTGCGCCCGTTCGGTAGGTGTCTTCCTACCTACTCCAGTTTGTTTGTCTCCTGTTATCAAGTCTCCATATTTACTTTTATTCAACTCTTTCTGTGTGTGTGTGTGTGTGTGTGTGTGTGTGTGTGTGTATGTGTGTGTGTGTGTGTGTGTGTGTGTGTGTGTGTGTGTGTGTGTGTGTGTGTTTGTGTGAGTCGCCCCCATTCACCGGCTCTCATAACAATACACTCCTTCCCCACCTCACCTCACCTCAACTCACCTCACCTAGTCTAACCTAACTTCACCTCTCCTTACCTAACCTAACTTAACCTAATCCTCATTTCACCTAACCTCACCTCGCCTCACCTAACCTAACATAACATAACCTCAACTCACTCACCTACCCTCCCCTCCATTCCCTTCCCCTCTCCTCACCTAACCTCAGCTCACCTAACCTAACCTCCCCTCAAAGCCTCGTTTACAGCGGCCGCGTCTCCCCCGCTGATGGCGACACCCCTGGACAAACAATGCGGCCTGGCCCGGTCATATCCACTTCCATTCGTCTGGCTGAAGGAACGGAGATACGCGTGGCCGCCGGCAGTTAGGGGGCCGCTCTGTTGACATTCGCCTGAGTACCTCGGGATCACGGTTGTTATACTGTGGTGTGTGTGATGGCGGGGGAAGGGAGTGGCGTGAATAACTATACCTGGGGAAGGGAGTGTCATTCAAACCAATACCAGTCGACTTTAGCCATGCAAAACTGTACCCGGTGAATCTAGTGCCATGCAAAACTGTACCCGGTGAATGTAGAGTGCCATGCAGAACAATACCCAATGAAAGCAGTGTGGCGTGAAAAACTATACCAGATGAATGTATGCAAAACTATACCAAGCGAAGCGGGTGTCATTTAAGACTATACCCGTTGAATTTTTGTCCTACATAACTATATAAGTTGACTGTACTATACTCGTATGCAAAACTATATACCCACTGAATGTACCGTACTGTCATGCGAATATACACCCGGCAAATGACCCGTTTCCTTCAAAGCAATTTCCAAAGGACAAAGAAGGGATCAATCGGGTTTTATTGACTGTTTTTTTAGGTTCATGATATAGAAGAAGTCAGTCTACCACCAGGGTCATAAAACTATACATGGAAAGGCCCAGCACTCCTACGAAGCCTTGTCAGTTATGTGTGCTTGGGCGCCGAAGTGTTTAAGAGTATGACCGTGTACCTCGTGAACAGACTCAGAAGCTAACCTTAACACACAGCACAGAAACTACATAGCACACACTACTCTTACACCCGGCCACACGTAGGTCGTTTAAGGATGAGCCGCTGGAGTGGTCACGAGGCGCATTAAGATTCGGGAGAAAGGGCCGCGCGGGGAAAAGAAAAGTGGTCCGCAAAGAAAGACTTTGGCGAAGAGTGCGCGGAGTTGTGCAGCAGTGAGTGATGACCAAAGCCTCGGGGCAAGAAAAACGGAAAGTGGCTGGCGGGGAGGCAGTAGTAGCGGTGGAGGCGGCTGTGGTGGTGGAGGTAATGGAGGTAGTAGCAGGTAGGAAGGAAAGAAATCGATGAGTGTGGCGGTGAAGATCAGCGGTGGGTGACTGGTTCTGGCTGGCTGCATGGTGCTGGTGGTGGAGTCTGACGGAAGGCAAAACTTTAGAATTTGCGGAAAACTAGAAAGGGAATGTGTATGAATTTCCTACGGTGACTTAGAACTTTTTTTTTCACCTTTGTTTTAAAGAATGTACGACTGGTTCTGGTTGGATGGCTGATGGAGTGGCTGACTGAAGGAAAAAAAATCAGCATTGGCGGATAACTAGAAAGGGAATGTGTCTTTACTTCCTACGGTGACTTAGAACCTTTTTTTTCACTTTGGTTTATAAAATGCAAGACTGGTTCAGGTTGGATGACTGATGGAGTGGCTGACTGAAGAAAAAAAAACTTCAGAATTGGCAGAAAACTAGAAAGGGAATGTGTTTACTTCCTACGGTGACTTAGAAATTTTTTTTCACCTTTGTTATATAGAGTGCAGGATGGGTGGCTGGCCTGAGGCGGCTGTGACTGTGGATGACTGAACGAGAGACTTTGAGACTTTACGACAGGCAGAAGACTCGAAAGGGAACGTCTATTTATTTTTCACTTTTTCTTATAGTGTGCAGGACGAGCTTCTCTTTTTCTATCTATATTTTTTTCTCTCTCTACCCACCAGACTTAACAATGGGCAGAAAATTCGGAAACGAATGTCTCTCTGCTACGGTGGTTTATAATCTATTTTTCACCTTTTCTTTTAATGTGGGATGAACTTCACCATTTTGTTTATATCTTTCATTTTTTTTCTCTCTCCTCAGATTAGTTTCATATATATCTCCCCTTTTTTTCTAGTGCAGGATGAACTTCACTTCTTTTCTCTCTTTCTTTATCCTTTTCTCTCTCCGAACATCATCTTCATATATTTGACGCAGGGGGACATTCAGTGGTACCATTAAATGAAATCGTCAATCACTTCTTCGGCGCCTCCTCGGTCAGTGCCGCATCCTCTGAGACAGCGACCTTCAAAGCGAGCGACCCAGGGCCCATATTCCCAAACCTTTAGGCGCCCAAGTACACATAGTTGACATGGCTTTCGTTGTTATAGTAGGATATCAATGTATTATTATTATTATTATTATTTAATATCACCACGAATTAGGCATACAATTGTCAATGGAAAAAAACCACGACAGATAGATCACGCCACCTTATAGGAATGTCGTCCGTCAGTGTTTACCGTCTCAGCTTGTATACAAAGCATTTCATCAAGCTTAGAGGTCACCTTGACATACGTGACCAATTGTAATTTCATTATTTTCCAATCTGTAACTCGTCACTCCTTCACGAGAGTCCGACTGACACACACCTGCAGTCTCTCTCGATCAGACACTCCTGTACATATAGGCTTAAGAATATATTCGCCTAAAGGAAGCTGAGTCTTAATCAACGCCTTTAAACGCCCCCCGGTACACCGTTACATCGTAGGTGTTCGGGTCATTTCTACGGGTAGTTTTATGGCCGTAGTGGTAGTGTGACTCTTCTTCTGTACCATGAACCTAAAAGAACGCTCATTAGAACCCGATTGACCTCCTTTTCGGCCCTGGGAAATAGTTGATGTGAGAGGTGAGAGGCGGAAGCGTCTGAGAATATCAACCCAAAGTTCTGTGTCCTCCAAACTCTCCCCACCGCCTCCTGGTTCTCCTGAAAGCAACACCCTCGCGACCCATTCCCGAGCCTCCTCACAGCACGAAGAGTTGTGTGCATCCCGCGGACTGGTATTTACTTTGCTCGTGAGGAAGAGGCGACACAAGGGATACTAGGCTATTGGGACCCGGTGCTGCTTGGATGGGGCGCGAACTGAGCTTTGAAGATCACTCGCTGGCCTCGAGTTTTCCGTAGCGATGAATGCAAGAATGGAAGGAAATAAAAAGACGCCGAAGAAGTGACTGAAGATTTCCTCTGTGGAACTTTGCACCACTTAATGTTCCGCCACGTTAAGTATATGAAGCTAATGTGTGGAGGGAGAGAAAAATAGCGATATATAGAGACAGACAAAGAGATGGATAGATAGATAGAGAGAGGAAATGATGTATACAGATAGAAAAATGTTAAGTTCTTCCTACACTCAGTAAAGAAGGTCAATATATATGTTCAAAACCGCCAAAAATAAATAAGTATACATAGATTTTTTTCAGTAAAGGAAGCAGCTCAAGCAAAAAAAAAAAAAAGCTTATCACTGCCCCATAACAGAGAATATAGACGAGTGGACAAAAGAGAAAAAAAAAGTACGGTAAGGTCAGGGGCATATGATCACATTGCTGCGCGTGGCCTCGGTGCTCATCTCCGTCGCATTAGCCCTTGAGTCTCTGATGGGTGGAGAGAGAAAAAAAATATGGATCGAAAAAAATACAATTCTTCCACCACTCCACAACAGAAGGCGCACAAGCACGCCCTCAGCCGCCGGTCCTGATACAGAGAGGAGTATTACCCATCCAGTGTCCCGCCCATTGTAAGTCGCCAGTAAATTTTAAGCCCCGCCGCGGACGTCCATAATTTCGTGAGGCAAAAATTATCGGAATAGCGGGGAAATAAATATCTACAAGCACGCACGCACACACACTCACTCTCTCTCTCTCTCTCTCTCTCTCTCTCTCTCTCTCTCTCTCTCTCTGTTACATACACTGTCACGTTTGGCCGAGGCTACGACCTGCCCCAACCAAGCACCTCACGACTGACAGGCACGACGCGGTGAGAGGCAGCTGCCGACACTCACGACTTTCTACTCTAGCTCACCTCCATGCCGCCCGAATCCCTTATGCAACAGTTCACCATGCAGCATCTCAAGTCTTTCATCCTTTTCGCTAGTAAATTCTGGAATAGCCTCCCTCTGTCTGTATTTTCTCCTGCATTGGACTTGAACTTGAACGTGAAGGGAGTATCAAGCAACGTTGCCAGATTATCGTACTCAGCCGTTTATATTTCCCGACTTCCTACCCCAAAACTGTCTTCTGGGCTCCAGTAACGAAACGCATTTATAGTTATCGTTAAAAGAGTTAGATCCTGAGGTTTCTTGGCAATAGTTAGGCGTCAGAGACAGGTAAATACTATGCTCTGAGTACGATAATATGGCAACGGTGGTATCAAGACACCTCTCCAACTAACATGCAGTGACCTCTCTTCTGGCCACTCGTTCTGGGGTCATATTCTTAAACATTTCGGCGCTGAGGCACACACATTTGACAAGGCTTTCGTGGGAGTTGTGGGCCTTTCCATGGGTAGTTTTCTGACCCTTCTTCCGTACCGTGATCCTAAGAACACACTTACTAGAACGCGATTGATCACTTTTTTGGCCTTTGAAGCTTGTTGATGTGAGAGGCGGAAGCGTCTGATAATACGGGCTCAGTACTCTTGTTGCTGGAACATTGCTTAGCGGGCTTTTTGTTTTCCGTTTTTGTTGCTCTTGAGCTTCTCCCATTGCTGTAAAAACAATAGTAAAGACAGAAAGCTTCGTTGTGTTACTAAGAATTGATGGATCACTCCAACTCCAAAAGAAATAAACAATGATCGGCAGCGGGCGGCCTCGGCGAGACGTCAAAACTTGCTGCGGCGGGGCGACGAGATATATTTTACATCATTACCGATCCAACGGAGAAGAGAAGTTAGTACGTGTGAGAGCTGAGTCTACATCACAACTCGTACTGCCTCATAGAGCACTACTTGCACTGCCTAGTAGAGAACTAAACCTTGTACATTTTTTTACAGGAAAGGAAGCAGCTCAAGGGCATAAAACAAGTGGAGAAAAAAAGCCCGCTAAACGCTGCTCCTAATATATTGCCTAACAGAGAACTAACTCTTGTACTGCCTCACAGAACACTGAAGATCTCACTAAGAAGAAGAGTTATCATTATGAAGGATATTGTCAGGCTGTCCCCCTCCCTTGTACAGCCTCATGCAGTGCTGAGCCGTGTACTGCCCCACCGAACACTGATACGCTCACTAAACATAAAGAGTAACCATTACGAAGGACAGGTTCCCTCCTCCCCCCTCTACTTTGGCTTCCGTAGTGGCCCTCCCTCACAGCACCAAGCCATCATGTCCAGAGCCTCGTCCCATTCAGGCCAGCAACGAGCAACACTTGTGAGTCCCGGATCAAATTACCGTTCATCTGAGTGTCGACCCTCGGCCAGTCAGCCCGCATATTCCCAGGGAAATCTCTACTGGTATGTGGCGCCCACTCTTGAACAGGGCAGGTTGCGTTAGGCTAGGTTAGGATGGCTTATGTTAGGTTTCGTTGTAGTCATATGAGGAAATTTTGAGTGGGAACTAAAATGAGAGTATTTTCCAGAGCACCCAGTGGTTAAGGTATTTCCTATATACCTAATGATATGGGGTGCCCACTCTTGAACAGGGAAGGTTACGTTAGGTTAAGTTACGTTCGGTTAGCTCGTTTGGTTAGGTTACGTTAGGTTAGCTTAGGTTAGGTTAGATTAGCTCAGGTTAGATTAGCTCAGGTTTATGTTATATCAGGTTAGGTTAGGCAAGCTCAGTTTAGGTTAGGTTAGGCCAGGAAAGGTTTGGTTAGGTTTAGAAGTAGTCATTTAGGGTAACTTTGAGAAGGAATTACAATGAGGGTATTTTCCAGAATGCCCCGTGGATAGTTTCGAAGCTACAGCCGAGCGTCTTCACTCAGGGACCACAAACCCGTAAAGAGACTGGGTATATGCAGCCCGCCCTGATATGCCTGGCGTGGCGGGGGCGAGGCCATGCAAAGCGAAGCGCTGCCACACTGCTTACCCGCCTCCCACCCGCCTTGCCTCGCAGTGACCCGACTCGAATGTTTCACTTCTCACAAACTGAATTTCACGCTCAGGAACTCCACAATCAAGCCACTTACCGACCCAAGACGTCTTTCGCAATGGTAGTCCCGTGTATTCAAGCCGGTTAGCATGTGTTTTATTATCAAGTTCCGTGTCTGTGTTATATAAAAAGACAGACTGAGGTTCATATTCCTAAACGTACCGTGCTCCCATTACGACTATTCTTCAAGGCCACAGAGAAGACTAACCGGGTTGTCGTGGGTGATTTTCTCATTCAAGACGCGAAAGTCGTGTCAAACTATCACTATGAACATAAAACATTCCATGAAAACGCCCGGAACTTTTACGAGAGTCTTTTCAAACAGGCGAACCGAGGCGCGGGGCGTTTAAGAACACGGGTATCAATGTTCCTGATCATGATACTGTCGCAAGGAGCCCAAACCTTACCATTTGAAATAGAACAGCACGCCCTATAAAAGAATAAATAAACAAATAAATAAATACACACACACCAAACAGCCTTAACTTGTCTCCACTCCCTAAATTTGTCAGAAACCCGCATTTATTTACACTTAGAAATAAACATTGCATCGCTGAAGATCATCCGTTGCTCACGTGGCAAAATAAATAAATAAGTATATAAATAAATACTCCTATACACACCAAACAGCATTAACTTGTCTCCACTTCCTGCATTTGCCACAAACCTACATTTATTTACATTTCAAAACAAACACTTGCCTCGCTAAACATTACCCGTTACTTTCGTGGCAAAAAAGCTGCTTGATATTCGCTACAAAGTTCATTGCCTCCGGGTAAAATCGTTTCCCGATATTACGCTCCAAAACCATGCCTTCACGACCCGGTAAATACTTTAAGTGCTCGATTTCATGGAACCATTACGGGGCCGGAAACACAGGTAAAAGGTTCCCATCGTGGACGGCCATCACCTGTGCTGGCTGGCGGGTCGGTGACGCCGTGACCCAGACAGGCTAGCGCCAGTGCGCCGCGTGTCACTGAACGACCCTCATGTGGTAGACCTCTGTTTATATAGCGGTACTATGAATTATGGTAACAAACGAGTAAACTCTCTCTCTCTCTCTCTCTCTCTCTCTCTCTCTCTCTCTCTCTCTCTCTCTCTCTCTCTCTCTCTCTCTCTCTCTCTCTCTCTTTTTCAATAGACATCTTTTTCTAACAACTTTTCTTTCATTGTGAACTTGAGGGACGGAGATAAAAGATTCTTCCCACAACAAAGGACATAAAAATAAACGCATGAGGCGTGTGGTGGAGCGTCGAGGTGTTTGTGTCGCCACGAGTAATGTTTTCCATCAATACCAAGTTAGTGACGCTGCCCACAACTTGCCAGCACCTCATCTACTGACCACTGTTCTATATCACACACTGTTCCGTCTGGGCAGTGCATTTACAGCTGAGCGTCGGGTACAATCGTCTATCCATCAACCAGAAAACCCAATACAATTTTCCTTGGTAACTTATACAAGAAAGGCAATTCAGAGATGACACCGTGCTCTCAACTTGCCAGCACCTCCTTTACCGACCACTATTCTATATCACACACTGTTCTTTCTGGGCAGAGCACTCACAGCTGAGTGTCTGGTGCAGGTGTATGGTTGGGAGCTAGATAGCCCAATACAACTTTCCATGGTGACCTATAAATGAAAGAAAGGTAAGAGAAGACACCGTGCTCTTAACTTGCCAGCACCTCCTTTACTGACCACTGTTCTATATCACACACTGTTCTTTCTGGGCAGAACATTCACAGCTGAGTGTCTGGTGCAGGTGTATGGTTGGGAGCTAGATAGCCCAATACAACTTTCCTTGGTGAACTATAATGAAAGAAAGGCAACGTACGCTTAACTTGCCAGCACCTCCTTTACTGACCACTGTTCTATATCACACACTGTTCCGTTTGGGCCAAAGCGTTCACAGCTGAGGGTCTGCTACAGGCGTATGAGCTCCATTATATTAAAAGCGCATATCTAGTAGCTAAAAAGAAAAAGACAATACAACTTTCCTTACAAGTATAGACCAATAAAAGAGAGAGGCAGTTAAAAAATCAGTAACTCCGTAATATTCTCCCCAAAATCGAGCCCAATCTACTTTTCGACACTCTCCAAACTTTCCGGAACAAGGAGGGTCAGCACCTTATCGTTTCTAACTCTCCTAGTGACCTCCGGCGCCTCGCCAAAATACTTCAAACTTTTTACCCCATCTTTCCCGCCTCGCCTGCACCCAGAAGGCAGCCTTGTCGCCTCCATCACAAGGGAAGGCTCTGCCTCCCCGAGTCTCGTGCGTACAGATTCACCCTCAGAAGACCCTGTATTTTCCATCCTTCCCAACCTTCGCCCATAAAAACTTAAGCTAATCAGGGATGAAGATTTCTTTTGATTTTCGTTATTTTTTGACAATGCTGAAGTTTTTGCCAGCGAGAAGAGAATAAACTAGTGTTACTTATTTTTCTTCCTTCTCCGTCTTCCTCAAAACACCAGCTAATCAGAGGCCATACTCAAACTCTTCCGCGCCCATGCAAGCACACATATATGACACGGTTTTCGTAGGAGTTTTGGACATTTCCAGGGTTAGTTAAATGGCCCTGGTGGTACGCTGACCCTTCTTCTGTACCGTGAACCTATAAAAACACTCATTAGAACCCGATTGATCACCTCTTTGACCTTTGGAAATTGTTGATGTGAGAGGCGAAAGCGTCTGAGAATACCAACCCAGGGCTACAGACTTACTATGAGTTTCGTTCTTCAATGTTTTGCAGAGCTGGTTGAGTTTTTGCCAACGCCCTTAGAGTATAGTGCTTCTGTCCTGATGGTCTGCCTGCTAAGGCATCCCATGAGCACACAAGGGCACACACACACAAAGGGGCAAGAGCTCTATCGCTACTAACAAGCATCGACCTCTACACTTCCCTGGATACTCGTTTAAAGTCATTCATTGCGGACAAATGACAGAACGATATCACTGCTGCCCATTGTTAAAACATAGGAAGCTTGTTCTGAGGTTACGGGTGTGTATAACTAATTTCCAGCACGAGAAAAACGATATTTGATACGTAAAGACGGAAAGGTTTGATCGGGGACTTGCAAGGTACAGCGCCGGAAGGGTCAGGCTTGAAAACTCGATATTGAAGATTTTTAATACCTGGGAGAGAACCATCGCACGGGGAGAGAGAGAGAGAGAGAGAGAGCCAGAGAGAGAGAGAGAGAGAGAGAGAGAGAGAGGATGCTTCGATTCGTCTCTATTATTCTTGCCGGGAAAACTCTGAGCCAAGAACGGATATTGAGGGTGAGGTCAGGTGAGGTCAGGTGAGGTCAGAGCAGGGGTGGCGACCTTCGAATTAAGTTAAGGAAAGACAAATGCGAAGGAAAAGAAAAAATACGAAGGCGCTGACAGTGAGGGAAAGTTTTGGTGATATCAATCTTTGTTCGGTGCCGAAAAGACAGAAAAAGTTGAAATTTGGGAAAGCTTTGAAGCTGCGAAAAATGTGTACAGAAATACACACACACACACACAAACACACACACACACACACACACACACACACACACACACACACACACACACACACACACGAAAAGAGTTTAATAATATCCTATTTATTTTGTCCTCCTCCTCCTCCTCCTCCACCTCTTCCTCCTCTTCCTACTCCTCCTCCTCCTAAAGCAAATCCTAAAGATTTTTTTGCATACTTAAGAAATAAAAATGTTTTCACAACAAGTATTGGCCCAATTGCAAATTTAAATGGCTAATCCTGGAATGATGATAAAGATATCGCTAACATATTGAATGATTTTTGCCTCCGTTTTTACAGAAGAAATCTTATCCGAAAGGCAACCGGAAGCCCCTAGATATATTGATGACACATCCTTGAGTAGTATTAGCGACACTGTAGAAAGTAATACAGTACGAATCATCGACAATATCAAAGTAAACAAAACGCCCGGCCCTGATAAAATATCCCCGCGTATTCTTAAAGAGGCAAAACATCAGATCAGCAAGCCCCTCCTGAGCATATTCTCAAAGTCGCTAAACACAGGATAAGTGCCACTAGAATGGAAACTCGCTAACATAACTCCTATCTTTAAAAAAGGCGATAAGTCCCAACTAGGTAATTATCGACCGATCATTCTAACGTCAATCGGGTGCAAAATTTTAGACAATCATTCGCGAAAAAATGGTAAAGTTTTTTTTAAGATAGCAGACTAATTAAGGATTCGCAATATGGTTTTCGAAACAAACGTTCCTGTTTGACTAACCTTCTCGATTTTTTCAACTACATCTTTAATGTATACGATGAAAGTCAATAAGTAGACATTGCATATTTGGATTTTCAGAAAGCATTTGACAAAGTCCCTCACAACCGCCTCAGTAAATTGCAAGCTCACGGTATACCTGGTAATATTCATAATTGGCTCAAAGACTGGCTTACCGACCGTAAACAAAGAGTTGTTATGAATGGTATATCATCTGACTGGCGAGATGTCAGAAACGGTGTTCCACAGGGGTCGGTGTTAAGACCTGTTCTGTTTTTAGTGTACGTAAATGACATTGACGAGGGGCTATCGTGTAAAATATCGAAATTTGCCAACGACACAAAAATAGCCAGCAGAGTCACTACGACAATGGATAAAGAACACTTCCAAGCTGATCTCGAACGTTTAAGTAGTTGGGCACGAACATGGCAAATGCATTTCAATATTGAAAAGTGCAAGGTTATGCATATCGGAATCAACAACGATCGTATTCATAACACAGGGTAACAACCAAAAAATCGTCAGGGGTTTCTCAGCTGATTCTGACTAATTTTGGTGTTCTGAGTCCGAATATCACACTGATTTTGCTCTATCAGGTCAACTTTTTGAAATACAGCCATAGGCCTACCTGACGAGCTATACATATGCTAATATCAGGGGTTTTGAGTTCAATCATATTTTTCTTGAAGAATATATCGAATTACAAAACTAACTTACTTCTCTAAATTAGCTGCATACGTGTCAGTCAGTCATCCTGCTGACAGTCAGCTGCATCCTGCTATTACATATTACATATATTTTTTTTTAATATTTTTCAGGTCATTGATATGGCTTCGGCGCGACGGTCATGCAGGAATAATCCTGACGTTTTCTGCTACATCTGCGGAGAATACACGCTGTCAGTGGACAGGAAGAACATCACAGGATTTGTGAAGCGCGCCTACCAGGCTTACTTTGAAGTCAAGCTGGGTGACCAAGATAAGTCCTGGGCACCGCACACGGTGTTCAAGACGTGCGTGGAATACCTCCGGCGGTGGACGAAGGGCGCGAAAACTTCACTGAAGTTTGGGATTCCGATGGTTTGGAGGGAGCCGTTTGACCATGCATCGGATTGTTACTTCTGCGCCATCAATACTACTGGCATCAACCGGAAGAATCGGCACAGCCTCCAGTACCCCGACCTTCCATCTGCCCGCCGTCCAGTTGCTCACTGCGAAGAAATTCCTGTACCACCGTTCAGAGAGCTTCCTGACAGCGACGACGAGGCCACCACTACAGACGAGGGAGGAGATACAGAAGAGGAGTATGGTCCGCAGCCCTTTTCACAAGGTGAGCTTAATGATCTGGTTCGGGATCTCAGCTTGTCGAAGACTTCCTCCGAGCTGTTGGCCTCTAGACTCAAAGAGAAAAATCTACTTGGCGAGGACGCGCGTATCACTTTCTTTCGTAGAAGGCATGAGGACTACATGGGCTACTTCTGCCAGGAGGAAGACCTCGTGTACTGCCGAGATGTCACCGGTCTTTTTGTTGAACTCGGCGCTTCTCAATACGATCCGAGAGATTGGCGACTCTTCATTGACAGCTGCAAGCGCTCTTTGAAGTGTGTGCTCCTCCACAACGGGAACCAGTTCGCCTCAATCCCTCTTGCGCACTCCACAACTCTCGAAGAGAACTATGAAGCAGTGAAGTACTTGCTCGGCAAAATCCAATATGAGCAGCACCAATGGATCATCTGCGTCGACCTCAAGATGGTGAACTTTCTACTTGGTCAGCAGTCCGGGTTCACAAAGTACCCATGCTTTATATGTATGTGGGACAGTCGAGACAGAGCCCAGCACTGTAAAGAAAAGAGTGGCCGGCGCGAGAGCAGTTAGTACCTGGGGCGAGAAACATCATAAACGAACCTCTTGTTGACCGGGAGAAGATATTGATCCCACCGCTGCACATGAAGCTTGGGTTAATGAAACAGTTCACGCGCGCTTTGGACAAGGATGGGAGGTGCTTCAACTACCTGTGCCGAGCCTTTCCTCGACTGACCATTGAGAAGCTGAAGGCCGGCATTTTCGATGGCCCACAGATACGGCAGCTCATCAACGACACAGAGTTCCAAAACTCCATGAACACGCTAGTGCGCCGCCTGGAAATCGTTTGTGGAGGTGGTGAACAACTTCCTGGGGAACACGAAGGCAGCAAACCACGCCAGACTCATCAGCAGCATGATAGAGGCTTTTCAAAAACTCGGGTGTTTGATGAGTATAAAGATGCACTTCCTATTCTCACACATGGAGAAGTTTCCTGAAAACCTTGGGGCGATGAGCGACGAGCAGGGAGAAAGGTTCCATCAGGACATGCGCCAAATGGAGGAGAGGTACCAGGGGAGGTGGGATGCAGTCATGCTGGCGGACTACTGCTGGTCGCTGAAGAGAGACAACCCAGCAGCTGCTCACGCACGGGAATCGAAGAAACGCCGATTTATGCCGTGAACTCTGAAATTTTGTGTCACGTAACGTTTATTTAGAAGTATTATATGCTTATCAAATTTGATGGAGTAAATAAAAACTGAATGAATTTGGATACGTTGACTTTTATTTCTTGAGGAAAACGGAAAAAATCGTCAGGGTTTCTCAGCTGATGGTCCGCAGAAATTTGTTTTTTACGAAAAATCGATTATAAAAAAAATTCTGTTGCAAAAAATCTTGACCTGATTGAGCAAAACCAAGGACATTTTCGGACTCAGAGCATCAAAATTAGTCTAATTCAGCTGGAAAACCCTGGACGATTTTCAAAAAATATTTTTTTGTTACCCAGTGTTATAATCAAATTAACGGAGTGCAACTCTCTGGAGCCAACAAAGAAAAAGATCTCGGAGTAATAATTTCGAACGATCTCAAACTGAGTCAACATTGCACAGAAGTAGTAAAAACTGTCAACAAACTGATCGGATTTATTGGTCGTACATTTGAACACAAATCAGAAAAAGTAATATTGACATTGTACAATTCGCTAGTTCGCCCACATCTTGAGTATTGCGTTCAGTTTTGGTCTCCCTATTACAGAAAGGATATTGATAAACTCGAGAGGGGGCAGCGTCGAGCCACGAAAATGATCCCTAGACTGCGAAATAAACCGTACGAAGACAGACTTAAAGAACTTAACTTATTCAGCTTATCACAGCACAGGCTGAGAGGTGACCTTATAGATGAGTTTAAAATTTTCAAGGGATTCGATAACGTTAATGTTCATGATTATTTTACAGTCTTTCAATCAAGTGTAACAAGAAACAATGGATACAAAATAACGAGGAAGCGTTTCAACTCAAGTGAATCAAAGCACTTCTTCTTCAACCGTGTCATCAATGTATGGAATGGTCTGCCTCGAAACGTCGCTATTTGCACGTTCACAAACCGACTGGACAAATATTTAGATGCTAACCCGAACATCCGCTATTTTGCTCCGGTCTAACAGAGAGTAGTGTTAGCTTAGTTGTCGTGTATGATCTTCCTTCTGTCCATGTAAAATTCCATTGTAGTTTTTCTATATTATATGGTATTCTTCCTTTCCATGCCAGCCTCGGCTGGAGGGACTGGTGGGAGGGGAGGAGCCTTTGCCTTTGCTGTCCTGTGTCTCTGACTCGTAGATTAGAGTAGTTGGTAGCAACAACAAACAGCCTAGTTAGGACCAAGAGGTCTGTTGCTGTTTGCTTTTCCTTTGTACTTGTACTCCTCCTTCCCAGGAACCAGAATTGAGGACGTAGCTGAGAAGGTTGACGACTTAGTCGCTACTACCTCAGAGGAGACAATGTTTGTCTACGTGGTAGGAACAAACAATGTAGCGAAAGGTAGATCAGAGGAAATTGTTGACAAATATAGGAAATTTGTCGGAAAACTAAGAGAAAGCAGGAGACGTTCTGTAGTGTGTGGTTTGCTCCCCCGCCATGATGTTAACTCCCTCATTCTCAGTAGAATGCTGGGGATTAACGAACGTGTCAAGGATTTGTGTACATAAGAACATAAGAACGCAGGAGTCTACAAGAGGCCGGTAGGCCTGTACAAGGCAGCTCCTTTGACCCTAAGCTCCCGTGTATCTAACCCCACCTAATATCGCTGTCCATGAATTTATCTAGTCTATTTTTTAATGTGACAATTGTATTGGCACTCACCACATGACTGCTAAGCCTATTCCACTCATCCACCACCCCGTTAGTAAACCAATTTTTGCCTATGTCCCTGTTGAATCTGAATTTATCCAGTTTAAACCCATTACTTCGTGTCCTACCCGGTTCTCTAACCAACAAAACCTTATGAATGTCTCCCTTATTAAAGCCCTTCATCCATTTATAAACCTCGATCATGTATCCACGCACCCTTCGCCTTTCTAGAGAATGCAAGTTTAACTGTTTGAGTCTTTCCTCGTATGGCAAGTTTCTCAACCCCTGAATCATCTTAGTCATCCTCCTCTGCACCGATTCTAACAAGTGTAGTAGTAAGGGAGTCATGTTTGTGGACGTATGGGATCATTTTATTCATGACAGAAGCCTGTTTGCTAACGATGGCCTTCATCTAAATTGTGTGGGCAAGGCGAGGCTAGGCAGAGTGTTAGAGGAGGAAATATCGAAAGAGCTAAGACAGGTGCAGCAATGAGGTGAGGTAGCTTCCGGCTTAGCCGGGAGGAAACCACACCCTAATAGTGAGGTCAGGCCGCAGGTGTACAGTACTGCGCAGGATGTCAGGTCACCAGACCCACAGGTGATGGGTACTGAGGTAGCAGTGAGGTCAACAGCCACGCAGGGGGTTGGTGAGGTAGGGGTAATTGAGGGTAGTCAGGTCTGACGCGCAATTCCATTGAAACTACAGTTGATAGATGGCGCACACTCGACGAATAAATTAAACATCTTTTATGTAAATGCTCGTAGCATCATTCAGAAGCGTAGCCACTTGATAATACATGCAATTACTGAAAAACCCGACTTCATTTTGATCACGGAAACATGGCTGAATATGCTCGATAAGCATCACTTAGGTGAAGTAGCTGTAAATGGTTACAAAGCGTTTACTAAGTGTCGATTTACACAAAAAAGGAGGAGGTGTAATAATATATGCGAAAAATAATTTAGAAGTCATTCAGCTAAACATTGCCGAAACAGAGGCTTATGATTCATTGTATGTACAAGCAACGATCAATAATGAAAAGTATGTTCTGGGCGTAATTTACCGACCTCCTAAATCAAATGAAGACATTGATGGAAATCTCTACGCAGAGATAAACAGCGTTATCAGAAATAAAAATGCAATAATATGCGGTGACTTCAATAACCCCTCCGTTAACTGGAATGCACTTTCTGGCGACAGAGAAGGCGAGAGATTAATTAACTTTGCACAAAATTAATTTCTTAATCGAACTGTTACCATGCCGACACGCGGAAATAATATTCTTGATTTAATCCTCGTGACCGATAGTCATCTCATAACTACCTGTGAGGTAGGTGAGCCATTTGCAAGCAGCGACCACAACATAATAAGATGTGCTTTGAATATTGAAACAAAAGCACGAGCAAACTCACTCTTAATACCTAATTATAGTAAAGCAAATTTTATGGACCTAAAAAGAGAATTGGCTTCAGTAAATTGGAATCACTTGCTCAACAACGTCAGCGTTCAAGAAATGTATAATCGTTTTACTGTACAAATCACAGCGAGCGTAAATAAATTCATTCCACTCAAGCCACGAAGGACTGATAATCAAAAACCGTTGTGGATGAATAATTACCTACAAAAAATCATCGTCGAAAAAAGAAAACTGTATAAGCAATATAAACTGTCACATAATTCACAGGATCATACTAATTACATCAATGTCAAGAGAGAGTGCGAAAGGAAAATCAGAAAACAGAAACGCGAATATGAGATGAAAATATCACTCGATGCTAAGAAAAATCCCAGGTTATTTTTCAGTTACATATGAAACAAAAAAAAACTGTTAATAATAATATCGGCCCACTACTATTAAGTGGCAATACGATTAGTGATGATAAAGGCATGGCGTCGGTCCTAAATTCAACCTTTAGTAGCGTATTTACAAAAGAGAACATGACATCGATTTAAGACCATAAGAAAATTCTTCAAGGCCCTGAAGAACATAAGCTTGCATTGACCGACATTGATATCAGCGAAGTGCGTGCGTACCTGCAGTAAATAGATCCAAATAAATCTCCGGTCCCCGACAATTTATCTCCTCGCGTGTTGAGAGAATGTAGTCAACAGCTAGAATTACCCATAACATTAATATTCAACAGGTCATTAGCACAGGCCAGTGTGCCTCTCGAGTGGAAAAAGGCCAATATTACCCCGATCATTAAAAAAGGAGATAAAAAAACAAGCCAGTAATTATCGTCCCATCAGCCTTACGTCTGTCCTAATTAAACTATTCGAAAAAATAATCAGGGACAAAATGATCACTTTCCTTGAAACAAATGATTTGATAACTGAGAGTCAGCATGGATTTCGAAATAGTCGGTCTTGCCTTAACAACCTATTAACCTTTTTCAACGATGTTTATACATGTTGGGACGCCCGAAGCCCATATGACGTAATTTACTTAGATTTTCAGAAAGCGTTTGATAAAGTTCCTCACGTTAGGCTTATTTCTAAACTGCGTTCCCACGGTATTAACGACCATCTATGTGCGTGGATTCATGACTGGCTCACCGACAGAGAACAACGTGTAGTTCTTAACGGTGAAGCATCGGATTGGCAACCCGTCACCAGTGGCGTGCCCCAAGGTTCGGTCCTGGGGCCAACACTATTCATAATTTACATGAACGACTTAGAAACTGATATCCTATCAAAAGTAGCCAAATTCGTCGACGACACCAAATTAGGAGGTACGGTAATGAACAGTCAAAGTTGCGAGAATATTCAATCAGACTTAATAAGACTTGCCGACTGGAGCGAAAAATGGCAAATGAGTTTTAACGTAGATAAATGTAAAGTAATGCACATAGGTGAAAAAATCCTAACTTTAAATATCAGATTCAAGGACATGAGCTCAGCGAAGTAAAACAAGAAAAAGATCTTGGTGTCATTATCAGTAACACTCTTAAAATGAGTGATCAATGTTCTGCAGCGAGTAAAAAAGCCAATATGATGTTAGGATTAATCTCAAGAAACTTCGATTATAAATCACCCGAACTTATGAAGAGATTATATTTAGCATTTGTAAGACCACACCTAGAATACGCCGTTCAGTTCTGGTCACCGAACTATATCAAAGATCAAGTTTTGCTAGAAAAGATACAGCGACGAGCAACCAAACAAATTCCAGCGCCGTGAAACTTGCCATATGACGAGCGTTTAAAGCGTTTAGATATGTTTTCCCTAAAAAAGCGAAGGATAAGAGGGGACTTAATTGAAGTGTTCAAAATCCTTAATGGATTCGACAACATTAACCCAGATAGTCTATTTCAGAGAGACACCAACACAATAACACGCAGCAACGGTATGAAGTTAAAGGGAAACCGATGTAACACATTGGTGCGCAGAAGTTTTTTCAATAATAGAGTCGTCGATCACTGGAATAGACTCCCACCGTCAGTAGTTAGCGCACAGAGTATCAATAGCTTCAAGTCTTCATTGGATAAGTACTTCAGGGATATAAGATTATACTGACCCTTCTTCGCATGTTTTCAGACAGATTGCAGAAAGACCTCAACCTAAATCCATATTATTCTCCCTCACAACCTAGATTGAGGGTAGCGTAAGTTAACAATAGAGTAAAGCAACAGTTAATGTCCGCATAACAGGTGGAGTGAGGTGTGGGTGCAGTAAGGTGACAGGGTACTGGTGCGTGCATAGTACCGCCGGTAAAATGAGGATCAAGCCTCCACCTGTGCCCCTGAAACTACACCTCACCCATCGTGAGTATTAGGGGGGATTCTGGGGCTGCCCTGTGTAGGCCACTCGGCCTCTTCCAGTCTCCCTGTGTTTCTATGTTCTTATGTTCTTATGTGATGAAGTCGTTTTCCCCCACAGCTTAGGTTACCAGTAGTGTAAGTTAAGGGTAGTAATTTCCTCTTATTTCTCTCTTTACTGTAAAATTTCCATGTCCCTTTCTTCCTTAAAGGTACATGGTGTTCTCTTCTAACTATTTCCTGCCGGCACGTTGCCGGAGGGAGAGGTGGGTGGGGAGGAGCCTTCATCTTTTCTGTCCTGTCCTTCCACACGTAGATTACTAGTAGTAGCGGTAGTAAACAGACATAGACCGATAGGTCTTCTGGTGTCTGTTCTTCCTATGTATTCCTATGTATTCCTCCTCCTCTTCCTCTTCCTCTCCCTTTTCCTCCAGCTCCACCCCCACCTCCACCTATTCCTCCTCCTCCTTCTTCTTCTTCTTCTTTTTCTTCCTTCTCCTGATCCTCCACCTCCTCCCAATCAACCACACAGCACACCATTAACACTTACCCACATCCGCTGCCTCCACACCCTCACACCTTGCATCACTCACCTGGAAAGACAAATTCTAGGTGATTAAAACGTGTTATAACATGTTTTATCTCCTTCCAAAGTACGTTATTACGAGAGATGGGAGCACCAATAATAATATACACATAACCATAGACACAATACATAATACATACATAATACATAATCTTATAACTATAATTAACCATACAACTGTCAGGTGTGTGTGTGTGTGTGTGTGTGTGTGTGTGTGTGTGTGTGTGTGTGTGTGTGTGTGTGTGTGTGTGTGTGTGTGTTCTTTTTCCTTCCTTCCTTCCTTCCTTCCTTCCTTCCTTCCTCCTCCTCCTCCTCCTCCTCCTCCTTCTGAACAAGCTCAGCAATGCTGATCACTCCAAACTCTTCACACCACAAAGAAACCCGAGGACAAGAAACAATGGAAAAACAATTCAAGCAAAGCGATGCAATACCGACATCGGCAGGAGTTATTTCTCGAAAAGAGTTGTTCGCCACTGGAACAGCCTTCCTGTATAAGTAGTTAGCGCAGAGACAATCAACTCCTTCAAGAAACGCATTGATCGCCACTTTGCTGCATCGGGGGTGAACTGAACGTATCCAAGAGTAGGTACACAAGTGCTTTAATCCTTCCCTGCAAGCCACTCCTACGACTAACGGATTGATTAAATCACTGAAAGCAGGCAGCCTTATAATGAGCCAACAGGCTTTCTGCTGCCTGCTAGTCCATGTTTCCATGTTTTTGCTCATTCTTTTTCTTTTCTTTTCTTCTTCTTCTTCTTCTTCTTCTTCTTCTTCTTCTTCTTCTTCTTCTTCTTCTTCCTCCTCCTCCTCTCGTGTGAACTTTTCGAGAGTAAGGTTAGGTGTGTGTCTCCACGTCGGGAACTTGTTCAGGCTAAGTTCCGCCGCTGTGAACCTGTAAGCTGACTTGTCGGGAGCTATTCTGAACAAGCCGGGTGACAGACCTGACCCCCGACAAGATGCGAACACGATTAGAACATTTCCCGAACATCACGCGTGCCTGGCTTCTGGTGTGTGTGTGTGTGTGTGTGTGTGTGTGTGTGTGTGTGTGTGTGTGTGTGTGTGTGTGTGTGTGTGTATCATTAACCTGGTTTGGTACACTTTAATACAAAATCCATACAACTTTTTTTTTTTTTACAACAAAGGAGACAGCTCAAAGGCACACACAAAAAAATCAATAATAAAAAAAAGCCCGCTGCTCGCTGCTCCCAAAAAAGAATCAAAAAGAGGTGGCCGAAAGAGAGGTCAATTTCGGGAGGAGAGGTGTCCTGATACCCTCCTCTTGAAAGAGGTCAATTCATAGGCAGGAGAAAATACAGATGAAGGAAGATTGTTCCAGAGTTTACCAGCGTGAGGGATGAAAGAGTGAAGATGCTGGTTAGCTCTTGCATAAGGGGTTTGGACAGTATAGGGATGAGCATGAGTAGAAAGTCGTGTGCAGCGGGGCCGCGGGAGGGGGGGAGGCATGCAGTTAGCAAGTTCAGAAGAGCAGTCAGTGTGGGAATATCGATAGAAGATAGAAATAGAGGCAACATCAAGGCGGAATTTAAGAGGTAGAAGACTATCAGTAGAAGGAGGTGAGCTGATGAGACGAAGAGCCTTAGACTCCACTCTGTCCAGAAGAGCTGTGTGAGTGGAGCCCCCCCACACGTGAGATGCATACTCCATACGAGGGCGGACAAGGCCCTTGTATATGGAGAGCCACTGCGAGGGGGAGAAGAACTGGCGGAGACGATACAGAACGCCCAACCTCGAGGAAGCTGATTTAGCGAGAGAGGAGATATGAAGTTTCCAGTTGAGATTTTGAGTTAAGGATAGACCGAGGATGTTTAGTGTTGAAGAAGGTGACAGCTGAGTGTTGTCGAAGAATAGGGGATAGGTGTTTGGAAGATTGTGTCGAGTTGATAGGTGGAGAAATTGAGTTTTTGAGGCATTGAAGGACACAAGGTTCCTTCTGCCCCAATCGGAAATGATAGCAAGGTCTGGGGTTAAGCGTTCTGCAGCCTCCACTCTGGAGTCGTGTACTTCCTGTTGCGATGGTCTTCTATTGAAAGAAGTTGAATAATGCAGAGTGGAGTTGACGGCGTTTGAGTGGACAGGACAGTTTGTTATGGATAGAAGATCATTGATGAATAACAAGAAGAGACAGAGCCCTGTGGAACGCCACTGTTGATAGGTTTAAGGTAAGAGCAGTGACCGTCTACCACCGCAGAGATAGAACGGCCGGAGAGGAAACTGGAGATAAAGGAATAGAGAGAGGGATAGAATCCGAAAGAGGGCAGTTTAGAAAGCAAAGACTGGTGCCAGACTCTATCGAAGGCTTTCG
Source organism: Eriocheir sinensis (assembly GCF_024679095.1). Taxonomy (NCBI): domain Eukaryota; kingdom Metazoa; phylum Arthropoda; class Malacostraca; order Decapoda; family Varunidae; genus Eriocheir; species Eriocheir sinensis. The sequence continues at coordinate 679,852 of NW_026112165.1, read as the reverse complement.
ATATGTCTAGCGCAACTGAGAAAGTTTCACCGAAACGGCTAAGAGAGGATGACCAAGAGTCAGTTGAGAGAGCAAGAAGATCGCCAGTAGAATGCCCCTTGCGGAATCCATACTGGCGATCAGATAAAAGGTTAGAAGTGGAAAGGTGCTTTTGAATCTTCCGGTTAAGGATTGATTTAAAAGCTTTAAATAGACAGGAAAGTAAAGCTATAGGGCGGTAGTTTGAGGGATTGGAACGGTCACCCTTCTTAGGCACAGGCTGTACAAAGGCATACTTCCAGCAGGAAGGAAAGGTAGATGTTGATTGGCAGAGACGAAAGAGTTTGACCAGGCAGGGTGCTGCCCCTTGAACTTCACACACACACACACACACACACACACACACACACACACACAGAGCACGGCGGCGCCAACTCCACCTCGGCCGCCAGATATCACCGCTAGATGGAGACACAGGACCATATTTTAAAACACATATTTGACAAGGCTTTCGTAGGAGCTTAGGCCATTTCCAGGGGTAGTTTTATGTCCCTGGCTGTAGTTTGACCCATCTTCTGTACCGTGAACTTAAAAACACTTATTAGAACCCGATAGATCCTCTCTCTGACCATTGGAAATTGTTGATGTGAGAGGAGGAAGCGTCTGATAGCACCGACCACAGACCCGGCCGCCAGATAGAGACACAGCCACGGCCGCCACATCAAGGGGGGAAAGTGTCGCCGCCTGTCACACAAAGGGACGTAAAAACCGGAGCCACGAATTACACTCGCTGGTCACAGGGCGCGGCTATCTAGTTTTACTTGGAGTTGGAAATCGAGTCACAGATGAAACGTCCATTTAATACGGGGAATTAGAAGCGTTTTGGGGCTGTATGTGTTTCTTGATCGTGGGCCATTCCTTTCCTCCTCATAAATCTACGACAAAAATTATTAAACCTTAGAATTTGAAATCATGCTCCTATTGTTCTTTTAGTCCTGCCCTCTTTACTGTATAAGAGGACGTCAATTTACTACTATATATTAAAGACTAATTGAAATTCCATGTACGGATATCTTGATTCTTGATGAAAAAATATTAAACCTCTGAATTCTAAATCATGGCAAGGCCTTCTTTTATCTTTTTCTTCGTAGCTTTTAAACGTCAATTTACTGCTATCAGTTAGGATTTCTTGTTCTGTATTCTGCCTGTTCCGTTTCATTCCGTTCCTCTTGATAAATCCACGATGAAAAAATTACTAAACCTCAGAGTTCGAATGATGCTCCTCTTTTTTAGTCCTGCCTTCTTTACTCTAATAAACGACGTCAATTTACTACTATTAATTAAGGGTTTCTTGTTTTCTATATTTCCTGTCCTGTTTCACTCCGCTCCTCTTCATAATCCACGATGAGAATTTTAAACCCATGACTATGAATCTGCGGGCCTGGGTTTGAATCCCGGCCTGGACTGTCAGCGTGCAGCCCACCCAGCTGTTCATGTTTCGGGTTGGTCGATAAATGTTACCTGGGGACCCTCTGGGAAGGTAAACTGTGGTAACCTGGATGTCACACTGGCCCTGCGTCGGGTTAATGGTTCTCTCCCCCCACACGCTCAAAGGGCCAACGGGACGGAGATGAGCACCGCCGCCACGCGCAGCTGTAGCGTATGCTCCCAACTTTACCTTACCAACACTTATTTGCCGCCCGCTGCGAGGCTGCCTCCCCGCCGCCGTTATTACTTTGTCCGCCCAACGCAGCACACCGCCGGCCCGGCACAACACACAGCGAGACTAAGTAGCTTATGGCGATTGTACTTTCGCTTCTACCTTCCCCGGGCACGGCAAGGAGGAAGGATTATGGTGCGGCCTTTCTTGCGTAGGATCCAAGAACAACAAAAATCAACTAGTACAAAAGAAAAATACATAAACAAATAGAAGAAAAGAAAAGAAGAGAAGAAGAAAATAAATGGAATAAAAATAAAGTAAATAAATAAAATAAAAAATAAAATAAAAATTGAATATAGGATACACAAATAAAACCAAATAAAAGTAGAAACTAAAAACAATAAAAAAAGAAAAAAATATATAAATAAACAGATAGATAAAATAAGATAAACAAACCGTCGTAACATGATATTTGCTGTTTCAATGTTTCTTTTTATAATACTCCCGAGCGGGGATTTGCAGCGCCTTCACACGTGTCCTCGTCTCGCCTATGGACGCGTCTTTAGGGAGTTTTACCTCTTAAGAAGTATTAGTTCGCGTCTTTTATAAACTGTTTTTCAACGCGTGTTAAGATGCGAGGCAAAGTTAGTTCATTATAATAAAACCTGCACACACACACACACACACACACACACACACACACACACACACACACACACACACACACACAAAGACTCTCCCTCTCCCCCACACACACATAGACAGACATGTAGATACATACAACAACTACATTTACAACAACAACAACAACTCCCTTGACCATCAAAGTCCCACAGTCTGTTACTTGAAGTTACCATTCGGGCTACTGACTACAGCACGGCGATGGGTTGGAGTGTCCCCCGCGCCGACACCCCGACCCATCAACCCTCGGGTGGCCTTAATCAAAGAGTGCAGCGCCGCGGTCTGCCCTAAAGTGATCCCAAGGTGTCCGCGCGTGCATTAGGTCTTCCCTCACTGGCCCATTATTCTCTTAAACATTTGGTAAGACTTTTCTTGAGGATCTGTTAACATTTCCATGTGTAGTTTTATGAGCCTAGTGTTAGTTTGACAAGGCTTCTGCACCATTAACGCTAAAACACTCATGAGAACCCGACCAATGAAAAACCTAAAGTGCTCCCAAGGTGTCCGCGCTAGCATAAGGTTGTCCTCACTGGCCATACTCTTAAACGTTGCGGGCTTTAAACACATATAAGATAAGGTTTTTGTAGAGGTTGTGTTAGTATTTCCACGGGTAGTTTTATGAGCCTACTGATAGTTTGACAAGGCTTTGCACCATGGGGAGGCTGTGGCTGAGTGGTCAGCGTTCGGGCGCGGGGTCCAGGAGGACAAAAGTTTGTCACGCCCGCTGCTACAACCAAGCTGGCAATTTTATAGTCATCGCCGAGTGGCCTAAGACTACCCACATGCTGTCCTGAAGGCCGCCTATCAACCCGGACTCTAGATTCTCTCTAAAAGAGACTCAAAGATGAGCTCCGAGGGGTAGCAGCAAGAGCCAAGCAAGATGGCGCAACTATAAACACTTCCCTGCGTCATTACGGACTGGGGACGACCACCATGGCCCACCAAGAAAGCTTACTGGTGCCATAGGCAAAACGAAAAAAAAAAAACTTAACAACACTTATGAAAACCCAAGTAATCTCCTCTGTGTCCTCTGGAGATAGTTGCTGTGAGAGCCGAAAGCGACTAGAAATACGAGCCACTTGGCCTTTGGAAGCAAATGATGTTTAAAGCCGAAAGTGTCTGACAATACGTTTCTCATCCATGCCCTCTAGACACATACACAGAAAACACAAGAGAATATGAGGGAAAGAAAAAACTCAAGAAACACCGCCACCTGAGCACAAGGAGGCAAAGGGTGCGTGTGATGGACGGTCCAACAGGTTACGAGACCAAGGATTCCTCATTCAAGGATAGGATGTGACACGGCGCGTAAGTATTCTCCATGATGACAAGTTCAGTGTAGCTTGCAGGGCTGTGTGTGTGTGTGTGTGTGTGTGTGTGTGTGTGTGTGTGTGTGTGTGTGTGTGTGTGAATAGAATAGAACGCATATATTGCTCAGACTTTTACAAAAAAAAAGTATGGAGCACAGCCCCTGTATAACAAGTTATATCATTAAGTCTTTATCTAAACAGCCTCAGAACTAATTTAATAAACTGAGCCAAATTGCTTAGCATGTGCACATTTTTGCTTTGCATCATTTTAACATATTTTCTGTGATTTGGATTTACTTTGTAATGCTCTGGTATGTACTTGTTTCTCAGCTGTATAACATCTTGATTTTCACATTTAAACATAACGTGATATTCATCCCCTATTTGTTCACCATTACATTTATCAGAATACCGTTCTTCTCTTCTAATATCACGGTACCTACCACTAACAACTGGTAATCGGTTACTTCCTGTGCGAAACTTACTTTTATTAATACGGTTTGTTTTACTTAGTTTAACAAGGTAATCCTCAATCTCATAAATTTCTTTATACATACAGTAACTACTACATATGCCTTTTGTTGTTATATTCCTATACCAAGTTGATATGCATAAATCTTTCAACCTCTGCTCAACAGTCTTCCTAAACCACTTAACATTGTTGATGGTTTGTGACTGCCATACACCTGACAGACCACATTCAATACATATACGTCTTATACAGTCCAACCATGGCGATATAAAAGTACCAGACATATGTAAGTGCAATAAACATGTGTACATAACGTAACTCAGCTTAGTATTTTTTCCCGTAATTAACCTTGACCAATAATTTATCATCCTGCATTTTATACATATTTCCAGTGGATACATTCCTGACTCCCCATATACAATGTCCGTACTTGTATACCTATGTACATACATTACATATTTAAGATACCTCATCTGTAAAGATTCCAGTTCCTTATAATGTCATAACCCCATATTTCGCAAGCGTAAGTCGCAACTGTCACCACCATACTATTGTACATTTCTAATTGTATATCAAATGGCAAATCATATTTTCTAGAAGTCCCAATCAGTGGATACATGGCCTTAGTTGCGTGGTCTTTAAGTTCTAGTTGCCCTTTCCTAAACCGTCCATTATAACTGAACAATACACCCAGGTGTTTATATTCTCTTACTACCTCTATTTCCTCCTCACCAACCTTGAAATTGTAATTACTGGTTGCAACTCTAACCCTACTGAGAATTACTATTTTAGTTTTACTACAATTTACCTTTAATTTCCACTCTAAACAATACCTGTGAAGTGATACTAAAGCTACCTTCATGTTTTGCTCGCTATCACACAAAATAACAGTATCATCTGCGTACATAATCACCAATAATCTGAGATACGTGTTTACAAGGTCATTGAAATTAAGATAGCTACAATTATACTCTATAAGTTTTCCCTGCAGGTCATTAACATAGAAAGCGAATAACAATGGTGATAGGTTTCCACCTTGCCTCACTCCCATATTGCAGGTAAATGTTTCAGACAACTGTTGGCCTACCATTACACATGACTTGACATTAAAATACATACTACGAATAACATTCAGTATCTTACCATTAGCATTATTATTTACAAGTTTAAACCATAGACCTTCCCTCCATACCATGTCAAAAGCCTTTTCATAGTCAATAAATAAACAAAATAATTTCATCATTTTCCACTGAAACAAGTCAACAACGCACTTGAGTAAAAAGATATAATCCAGTGTGGAATATTCCTCACGAAAGCCTGCTTGTGTTTCATTGATGATGTTTTGATCGTCGGAATACTGTTTGAGACTGTCGTTAAGAATGGACGTAAACAATTTCCCCATACAGCTCAAAAGGGTAATACTTCGGTAGTTATTTGCATCATTAACGTCTCCCTTGTTTTTATAAAGAGGTATTATAACGCCAGTGAGCCACTCCGATGGAAAGACACCTGTGTCAAGGATCTTATTGAATAGTTCAACATATAAAGGGCAGAGTAAGTCTTGTGTACATTTTATATATTCATTAATGATGTTGTCACTACCAGGAGACTTGCCGTTTTTCAGTTTACCAGTACAACGCTTTATTTCAGCATGTGTTATAGGGTTCTTAAGTGCGGGCGAGTCAGCGTCACTGTAAGTTTCCTAATCAGTTCTCTCGTTTGCATTACTATCGTCGTCCTCTGTGTAGAGCAATTTAAAGTGGTCATAAAATTTCTCGAGTGGTATGTGATTATTTTTCTCTACTTTGCTCTTTTTAGAATCTTCCAGTATGCCTTTGCGTCTTTAGTTTTGTTTGCTCTTAATTGCTGAAGTATATTACTATTACCTTTATTCCTTACCCTCTTTAGTTCTCTTTTATAATATCTACTTTTTTAATCACAGCTGTATACGTAACAGTATTCTTTTGTCTGTTATATTTATTCTTAGCCTTGTGATACTCTTTCCTGCTGTTGTAGCATTGTTTGTCATACCCTCCCATATTTGCATTATTGCTCTTCTTTATATATTTTTTACTAAACTGTGGAAACATTTTCAATGCAGGGTCAATCAAGACACGCTTTAACTGATCATTTACATCATCAACTGATAATTTGTCAATATTCATTAAAAGTTCATTCACCTTACTCTTATCAATATTTTTCTCATACTCAATTTTCCGTTCATTTCTCCATCTGCCTGGCCTCAAACAAACTGCTTCACTCATTTTATTGCCAGTCTCGCGCGCTTTGCTTCCCACACCTAAAAATTCCAAACAAATATGCAAACCACGATGAACATCTGAATATAATGGTTCAAAGTCTAACAGCCGAAAACTCTTAACAAATCGGACAACATTCCAAGTACCAATAACATAGTCTATGACTGTATTGCAAGTGGTAGTAAACTTACCAATACCACGGTCTTCACCCATTCTCCCATTAAAGATAATTGCATTGTTATTCTTACAAATTTCTATCAATTTTTACCATAAGAATTTCTATCAGGGTGTTGTCTTGATTACATCTGTTCTCTGAAAAGCCTGCCTTTCTTAAAATATCACAAATATCTTCTATTGGAGAAATATATTCATTAACATCATTCACTAATTCATTACCGTCACTCACTGAGGCAATGTCAGAGAAAGTGGCGGTATGAGCATTGAAATCACCACTAACAATATGATATCCATCATTGTTTGACAAGAAAAGATTATCCAACTCATCGAAATTTTCAGGTTTACCAAACCGCGAGTGGCTGGGTGGAATATACGCACAAGTAATTAACAGGTCATTTTCTAGTCCCACACTCCTTCCATTCACACAAATACTCAATAAAGCCTCATAATCTCCCTGAACTTTTTTCCACACAAATTTTACATAATTTTTTATAGCAATTAGTAGACCCCCTGACTTAAATCTGCTTAAAGCATATCTGTTCTTATAGACAATGTCATACCCAATTTCTTTCATTTTAATACTTACATTGTTCATAACTGCATCATCACACTTAGTCTTAGACATACAAATAACATCATAACATTTAAGAAGCCCAGTAAACTCGTCCACAAATAATTTTGATTTTAGGCCACATACATTAAATGATAATAAATTAATTGTACATAAATTTTGTGCTACAGTATCAGGTATGGGTGGGCGTGTCTGTGTGAGTGTAGTCTGTGTGGATGAATCAGTATGCGTACCCGCTCTTATCTGTACGTGCTTCGTACTGGGTGCAGCTTGTGTGTGTACGGTGTCGTCTATAGTACTGGGAGTAGTAACAACTTTATACTCAGAATTGCGTAGGTCATCTTGGATGTGCTGCACTCCAACTCGACCCTACTTGATTATATGATCTAGTTTGAGCCTCTTCCAATCTGGAGAAGTTATCCCCACCTTGCCAAGTTCATCAGGAGTAGTTATTTCAACTGGTCTGTCCCTCTCCGCCATCCATGCTAGAATCCTCCCATCTCTAGTGGTTACATTATTTACTGCAGCCTGTTCCTTAACTATTTTGAGCATGGTGGCCCTCAAAGGTGTTAAATCCTCGTTGATGAATATTTTCTTCCGTTTCTTTCTCAGCTCCTCCTTGTTACTTAGCACTGCGTTGCGTTTCTCACGAAGACAAAATCACACTATCACAGGCCTACCTCTCTCACCTGCTTTCCCCAAGCGATGCGCGATGGAGATGTCATTGGCCTCGAGCTTAACTCCTACATCCGCAGCCACCTCCATCACTTTAGCCTGTAGGATGTCCTCGTCCTCCTCTGGGTCATCTTCTAATCCAAATATCCGCAAGTTGTCTCTCCTTGTATACTGTTCTAGCCGGTCACAGGCGTAGCGTTGTAACAAGTTAATCCTTTGTGTCTCAGTAGATGTACTCAGTAATTTTTCTGTGAAATCCTTTATTGCTGTAGACACGGCAGCAGACACAGCAACAGATATGATATTCGCGATGCCTGGCAGGACCGCGGCAACCACATCCTTCACTGTTTTGGTCCCCTTGATGGATTCAGGAGTCAGGCTCTCGAGCTCGGCGTCCACTTTTTCCTTAACGAGCTGTTCCAAGTCCTTGTTTAGGTGCTGCTGAGCCATTTCACTTCTTACTTGGGCTGCAAAAGCTGCTTTCACTTTGTACACATGCCACTTTTGCAGTTCACTTGTGACTGTAAAAGTCCCTTGTAGAATGAGTGTGGCTTCTGCGTTGCGTATGTAGTGCTGGAAAACTGCTTTGGCTAGGAGCTGTCTCAGGCACTTCCTGTCGGTGTCTGCAGTGTGTGTGTGTGTGGGTAAATTTAGTGGTCGGCATTACTTACTATCTTAAACACACACACACACACACACACACACACACACACACACACACACAAACTAAAATCCTGCATTCAACAACTAACACACACACACACACACACACACACACACACACACACACACACACACACACACACACACACACACACACACACAAACTAAAATCCTGCAAACAACAAAAACCAAAACACACACACACACACACACACACACACACACACACACACACACACACACACACACACACACACACACACACACGCCGATGATTCCACTCTGCATTACTCAACTTCTTTTAATAGAAGACCCACCCTTCAGGAACTTAACGACTCAAGGCTGGAGGCTGCAGAACGCTTAGCCTCAGACCTTACTATTATTTCCGATTGGGGCAAGAAGAACCTGGTGTCCTTCAACGCCTCAAAAACACAGTTTCTCCACCTATCCACTCGACACAATCTTCCAAACAACTATCCCCTATTCTTTGACAACACCCAGCTATCACCTTCCTCAACACTAAACATCCTCGGTCTATCCTTAACTCAAAATCTCAACATGAAACTTCATATCTCATCTCTTACTAAATCAGCTTCCTCGAGGCTGGGCGTTCTGTACCGTCTCCGCCAGTTCTTCTCCCCTGCACAGTTGCTGTCCATATACAGGGGCCTTGTCCGCCCTCGTATGGAGTATGCATCTCATGTGTGGGGGGCTCCACTCACACAGCTCTTCTGGACAGAGTGGAGGCTAAGGCTCTTCGTCTCATCAGCTCTCCTCCTCATACTGATAGTCTCTTAAATTCCGCCGCAATGTTGCCTCTCTTTCTATCTTCTATCGATATTTCCACGCTGACTGCTCTTCTGAACTTGCTAACTGCATGCCTCCCCCCCTCCCGCGGCCCCGCTGCACTCGACTTTCTACTCATGCTCATCCCTATACTGTCCAAACCCCTTATGCAAGAGTTAACCAGCATCTTCACTCTTTCTTCCCTCACGCTGGTAAACTCTGGAACACGCGTCCTTCATCTGTATTTCCTCCTGCCTACGACTTGAACTTTTCAAGAGGAGGGTATCAGGACACCTCCTCCTCCTGTATTTGATCTTCCTTTCGGCCACCTCTTTTGTTTTACTTTAGGAGCAGCGAGTAGCGGGCTTTTTTTTTATTATTGTTTTCTTTTTTTGTGTGCCCTTGAGCTGCCTCCTTTGTTGTAAAAAAAAAAAAAACACACACACACACACACACTAAAATCCTGCATTCACCAACTAAGTAAACAAACACACACACACACACACACACACACACACACACACACACACACACACACACACACACACACACAGCGACAGGGACAATATCGGATAATGTTTTGTGCGATCGGAGAGGAAATACATCACACGAATATAACAGCGTTGAGTTTCATGACCAAATTCTCACACAGGAAGAGGAAACATGGAAACATGGAAACGCAGGCAACAGAAAGCCTATTGGCTCATTACGAGGTTGCCCGCTTTAGGATTTAATCTGCTCGACAGCCTGGGGCCTGGTGATCAGATGATAGCTCCTCGACATTGAGGAGCAGATTAAAGCACCTCTATATTGAGGAGCATATTAAAGCAACTCAATATTCAGTTTACTCCAGACGCTGCGAAGTGACGGTCGATTCTATATTTGAAGGAGTTGATAGTATTCGCATTTACTACTTCTGAAGGAAGATTGTTCCAGTGACGGATGACTCGGTTTGAAAAGAAACTCCTTCCGATGTCTGTGTTACATCGACTAGACTGAATGGGTAAACCGTTATTTCTAGTTCTTAGGTTGGTTTGCAATTCAAAGAAATTGGAGTAATCGACGTTATTGATTTTTTCAGATACTTGAAGACTTGAATCATATCTCCTCGTAGGCGTCTTTTCTCTAATGTAAAGAGATTGAGTCGCTTGAGTCGTTCCTCGTACGGTTGAGCCCTTAAGGTTGGTATCATTTTCGTGGCGCGTCGTTGAATCCTTTCCAGTAAATCAATGTCCTTTCTGTAATTAGGAGACCAGAACTGTACTGCATACTCGAGGTGCGGTCTTACCATGGAATTATACAAGGATAGCATCACGTCTGGCGTTTTACACTGAAGTTCCTCGCTATGAACCCGAGCATAGTGTTGGCTTTGTTGTATGCTTTTTACAGTGATTCGCGTGTTTCAGGTCACTGCTGATAGTGACTCCAAGATCCTTTTCCTCCTGCATCGCTTGCAGAGGTCTCCCATTCATGATGTATGTGTGGTTACTATTTCTGGACCCAATGTGCATGACTTTGCATTTGTCAACATTAAAGGACATTTGCCATTTTTCCGACCATTCGATAATGTGATTGAGGTCTTTCTGAATGATTTCGCAGTCGGTCTTTGTGAGGGCCTTTCCCCCCACCTTAGTGTCATCAGCAAATTTCGATATTGTGGATTTCAGTCCTGATTCGAGGTCGTTGATATATATGATGAAGAGAATGGGTCCCAGCACTGACCCTTGAGGCACTCCACTAGTGACTGGAAGCCAATCGGAAGGCTGTCCGTTGAGTAGTACTCGTTGTTTTCTGTCGGTGAGCCAATCTCTTATCCACGCGATCAGATTGGCTCCAATGCCCGCCGAGTGCAGTTTCTTAAGGAGTCGCTCGTGCGGTACCTTGTCGAAGGCTTTCTGAAAGTCCAGGTATATAACATCACTGGGGATGTGGGCATCCCAGTTCTTATATATACCTTGAAGAGGTCTAATAAATTCGTTAGGCAGGAGCGCTTGTTTCTGAAGCCATGCTGGGTGTCGGAGATTACATTATTGTCTTCTAGAAACTTAACAAGTTTGTCTCTAATAATCTTTTCGAGTATTTTTCCTGCCACTGATGTCAAACTTATGGGCCTGTAGTTTAATGCAACGCTTTTGTCTCCTTTTTTGAAAATTGGTGTTACGTTCGCCATCTTCCAGTCTTCCGGGACCTTTTTCAATTGAACAGACTGGTTGAATATGTTAGTGAGTGGCTGAAGTATTTGTTGTTTAAGCTCTTTTAATAACCGCGGGGACAAACCGTCAGGTCCTGTTGACTTGTTCGTGTCGAGTTTATCCAAATACTCTTTCACTTCTTGGTCGCATATTGAGTCAATTTTCAGGGGCGTGATTCCCCTCGGCGGGTCAGGGTTCTCGGGCATGGTTTCGATGTTCTCGACTGTGAATACGGATGCGAAGTTACTGTTGAGGATTCTGGCCATCTGTTTACTGTCCTGAGTTGCAGCTCCAGTCTCGTCTGTCAGGGGACCAATATTGGATTTTACTTTCTTTTTCGATCTGATGTATGTGAAGAATTTTTTGAGTTTGTCTTGATGTCACGCGCTATTTGTTTTTCGTAGTTGCGTTTACTACTCCGAATAAGGGTGCGACAAGCTCTGAGGCTGTTGTGGTACTGAGTACGGGCTTCGGCCGTGTCATTCTCTTTCATTAGGTTATAATTCTTTTTTTTTTAAGTTTACCGCCCTTTTGTATTTCTCTGGTCATCCACGGTGGATCTACGGCACCATTTACTCTCCTGGGTTTCGTCGGCACTGTAGCCTTTTCTACTCCCAAAAGCTTATCTTTGAAGTTGTTCCACACGTTGTCGATTGTATTGTCGGTTAGGTGAAGTTGGTCCCAGGTCGCAGAGGGAAGCAGCTCACGGGCTAGGTTGAAATTTGCTTTTTTGTAGTCTGGTATCACTGACGGATTGTCTACGAGTTTGTGACTTATGTTGACATTGAAACGGATTAAGTGGTGATCGCAACCGTTAATTTTTTCACCAACTTCACAGTCGCGAATGAGGTCGGGGTCGCTTACTAATACCAGATCCAGCAGATTGTTTTCTCTTGTTGGTTGAGTTACAACTTGAGTGAGGAACGAATCCTCCACCATTTCTATAAGCCTGTTACCCTCTTGATCTCCAGTCAATTGTCCCCAGTCAATGTTAGGCAATTAAAGTCCCCAATTATTATTACTTCTTTACTTTGTGTTAAAGAGTGAAGCTCTTCGTACAGGGCAGTGTCATCGGCTGCCTGTTGGAGGAGGAGGAGGAGGAGGAGAATGCCGACGAGGAGGAGGAGGAGGAGGAGGAGGAGGAGGAGGATATGGAAGTGAGGAAAGAGAGTGAAGAGATGGAAAACGAAAAGAGGGATGGGGAGAAGAGAATAACGAGAGGGAAATGGGTTTAGGGATTATATCAAGGGGAGGAGCAGAGTGGAGGACGCGAGGAAGAGGCGAGCTTGCCACACACACAAGGAAAAAATGGAAAAAATGAACCAGCAATATTATCATCCATGCTTTCATACACCAAACATAACTATACATACCAACTTTTTCGTGTCAATCATAACATATACATACGACAATAATTATATACTTTTGAACGGATATTATTTGTACTTGTATATAACATCAACGTGCACCAATATCTATACGAAGAGACATATATACCAATACAGAAAACAATATCCCTGTAGATCTTTGAATGAGTAAAAGGTAAGAAAAGTGGATGGTAGATAACTTAATATGTATCTCTCTCTCTCTCTATATATATATATATATATATATATATATATATATATATATATATATATATATATATATATATATATATATATATAGAGAGAGAGAGAGAGAGAGAGAGAGAGAGAGAGAGAGAGAGAGAGAGAGAGAGAGAGAGAGAGAGAGAGAGAGAGAGAGAGAGAGAGAGAGAGAGAGAGAGAGAGAGAGAGAATATCATCATTAAGATAAACTCACCATTTATTATCATTTATCATTCAGCGTAGCTCCATCTACTTATACGTATTAATTATGCATCTCCTATCTCCTTATGACTACGAGAATACTCCGGCACTAACATGGATTTTAGGACAGTGCGGCGAAAGAGGGAACGGATCAAGCCACCACTGTAACCTAGCCTAGCCTCATCACTTTGCATCTCCTCTATCTACCAAGCACGAGCATACCCTTACACAACTTATACTTTTGGGAGAGTGCAAACTAAGGAGGATCTGATCAAAACACCATCGAAGCCAAACTAATCACTATCACTCAACGTCTCCCTCTACCTGCCTTTTAAACGTGGCAGAAGGTGAGACTCATCTTCGTGTGCGCCTCAGTTCAGCTCCCCATCTGCCTCCCGCACCATAGGCATTAGAATAAACCAATACAAACATCCTCTTATCCAGACACCACGTTATCACACGGCAACGCAGGTCCTCAAAGTCCACACAGCACACACTCGTAAGGGCAGCAGATGAACACTAGCGGCAAAGGGTCCTCGTGTGTGTGTGTGTGTGTGTGTGTGTGTGTGTGTTATCAATGGCACCTCCGCAGCCTAGTTCCGTCCCATCCTCGCCCAGCCAGCACCGATAAGGGGACCGTACACAGCGACAAAGCGATAGCCGGGCAAGCAAATGAGAGGCGGCTGAGGGCGGACGAGGAAGGCAAATCACGGCGGCCCAGCGAGAGAGGGAGACTGATGATACTTTAATTGAAAGACTGTCGCTGGGTGATGCCGGATGGCGATGAATATAGGCGTCGTTATGTATAGGGAATGGATGGTCATGAAGGATTAAGGAGGATATTAGAACTCTCTTACTCTATGAATGAATGAAGAGAGGAAGGAAGGAAAGAAGGAGGAAGGAAGGAAGGAAGGAAGAAAGGGAATTAGAACTCTTTACTCAATGAATGCATGAAGAGAGGAAGGAAGAAAGAAGGACGAAGGAAGGAAGGACGGAAGCCAGGGGAATCAGAACTCTCTTACTCTATGAATGAATGAGTAGTGAATGAAGAGAAAGAGAGAGAAAGAAGGAAAAGATGTAAGCATTTGAATATAAACTGCCAGGGCGTGCCAGGATGATGCTATATGAAGGCGTTGTTATGTATGGAGTGGGTGGCCATGCTGGATTACGGAGGAAGACATACTTATATTACTCCATGAATGAACGAGGGAAGGGAATGAAGAAAGAAAGGCAGACAGAAGAAATATAGATGTACGCATTTACTTATAAACTGTAAGAAAGCGAGCTCAGAACTATTAGTCAATATATGAAGGAAGGAATGAAGGAAGGAATAGGGATGGAAAAATTAAGGAAGGAAAGAGAAAGAATGAAAGAAAAATATGTAGGTACGTATATATCTATGAAGTATAAAACCAAAATCAGACCTCTCAATCCACAAATCAATGAATGAAAGAATGAGGAAGGAAAGAAGGACAAAGAGGAAGAAATAAAAAAAAGAAATACGCATTAACCCATAAACTATAAAAAGCGAAATCAGACCTCACATGATCCATATACAAAAGAATGAAGGAATAAATGAACATATAAGTAAAGGATCATGAAAGAAAAAAGGGAAAGAAAAGTGATGAATGAAGAAATATAGAAGGGAAAGAAACTGAAGAAACAAACATAGGAATTTACCTATAAAATCTCAGAACCCCCAAAAACATGAATAACCCAAAACAGGCAAGGAAAAACTCACAAAACAAAAGAATAACGGGATTGAGTGAATAGATAAATGAAGGACAGAAGGGAAAGAGAAGGATATAACTGGTGAATGAAAAAAAAGAGACGGCAAAGAAAAGGGGGAAGAAGAGGAAGAAAACTAAAAAAAAGACATACGAATTTATATATAAAACATCACACCCCAAAAAACTGACTGAAAGGAAACGGAAGAAACAAGCAGAATAAAAGAAGAGAAAAACGGAACTGTATTTCATTTTCATTTTTATTATTTTTTTATTCTTTTTTGTGTGTGTCTGTAAGGGAAACACAAGCCACAAATTTATCCTGCAAGATCAGCAAACCAAATTCTTACTTCCGGAGGTGCGGCGCGGCGCCATACATATACATTAACTTTCTTCTCGCCTCCCAACCTGATGCGAGACTCCTGCGCTTCGAGGTGAGGGAAGACCAAGGAAGGTGTGATAAAGGTCTACCAAAACAAAATCCAGCCACGTTATTTGTATTTGGGAGCAAGAAAAAGATAATAAGTTTTTGGTCCATATTTCGACCTTCTGAATCTGTCTCGAGGTGAGGGAAGACCAAGGGAAGGTATATTGAAAGGTCTAAGAAAACATAATCCAGTCACGTCATCTATCTAGTTGGAAGCAAAGCGAAAAAGAATATGTTTTTAGGCCAGTATTCCAACCTGATATGATTCTTATGCTTGTGTCCCGAGGTGAGGGAAGACTAAGGGGAGGTATGCTATAAGGTCTGCCAAAACAAACTCCAGGCAAGTCATTTATAGTAGCAAGGCGAAGTTAATGACGTTTTAGGGTTTTTATTCCAACCTGATTTGATTCCTCTCCTTCTGCCTCGAGGTGAAGGAAGACTAAGGGAAAGTTTAATATAAGCACTGGGGAAAAAAATCTAGCCACGTTATTTGTAGTTTAAAGCAAGGCGAAGATAATGAGTTTTAGGCCAATATTCCAACCCCACTTCTACGCTTCTGTCTCTAGGTGAGGGAAAGACAAAGGGAAGGTATAAAATAAGGTCTAGCAAAACAAATCCAGCAACGTTATTTGTAGTAGGAACAAGACAAAAAGAAAGTTTTAGGCCCATATTTCGAGATGGTACGATTTTTCACCTTCTGTCCCGAGGTGAGGGAAGATCAAGGGAAGGTATTAAGCAAGGTCCAAGAAAACATAATCCAGCCACGTTATTTGTATTTAGAAACAAGACGAAGAGAATAAGTTTTTAGGACAATATTCCAACCCCATACGACTTTCCTCTTTCTGTCCCGAGGTGAGGGAAGGCCAAGGGAAGGTATTATACAAGGTCTGGGAAAGCAAAATCCAGCCACGTTATTTGTATTTGGAAACAAGACGAAGAGAATAAGTTTTTAGGACAATATTCCAACCCGATACGACTTTCCTCTTTCTGTCTCGAGGTGAGGGAAGACCAAGGGAAAGTATTACACAAGGTCTGGGAAAGCAAAATCCAGCCACTTTATTTATAGTTTGCAGCAAGACGAATATAATGAGTTTTTGGCACAACTTGATATGATCCTTCTGCTTGTGTCTCGAGGTGAGGGAAGATCAAGGGAAGGTATATAATAAGGTCTAGTACAACAAACTCCAAGTAAGTCATTTATATTTAGTAGCAAGGCGAAGATAATGAGTTTTTAGGCCATATTTCAACCTGATATGATTATTCTGCTTGTGTCTCGAGGTGAGGGAAGACCAAGGAAGGTATGTTAAAAGGTCTTAGAAAACATATTCCAGCCACGATATTATAGTTTAAAGAAAAGGGAATATAATGTGTTTTTGGCCCTTAGTCCAACCTGATATTATTGTTCTCCTTCTGCCTCGAGGTGAGGGAAGACCACGGGAAGGTATTATACAAGGTCGGGAAAGCAAAATCCACCCACGTTGTTTATAGTTTGCAGCAAGATAATGAGTTTTTGGCCCTTATTCCAACTTTATATGATTGTTCTGCTTCTGTCTCGAGGTGAGGGAAGGCCAAGGGAAGGTATATAATAAGGTCTAGCAAAGCATAATCCAGCCACGTTATTTATAGTTTGAAGCAAGACGAATATAATTAGTTTTTTGCCCATTATTCCGATCTAATATGATTCTTCCCCTTCTGTCTCGAGGTGATGGAAGACCAAGGGAACGAAAAATCTAAGGTCTAGCAAAACAAAATCCAGCCACACTATTTTTGGGAGCTGGAGGCAAGAAGAAAATAATTATTTTTGTGCGTCCATACTCCAAAACATTTCTGGATTTACACATTTCCCCGAAGTTGGTAAGGCTTTCCAAGAGGCTGTTGTTGTCTTTCCATGGGTAGTTTTGTGAGCCTTGTGATAGTCTGACAAGGCCGAACGTGAAA
Organism: Eriocheir sinensis; assembly: GCF_024679095.1. NCBI lineage: Eukaryota > Metazoa > Arthropoda > Malacostraca > Decapoda > Varunidae > Eriocheir > Eriocheir sinensis. The sequence goes on along the minus strand of NW_026112165.1, from coordinate 662,546 downwards.
ACACTCATGAGAACCTGACTAATCTCCTTTGTGGCCTTTGGAAACAGACAAAATAACAAATAAACACACATATAGATAGACTGATATACTGATAGACAAACTGAGATAGATAGATAAAATTACAACTATCCCAACAGCTTTCAATGCAAAAATATCAAACAAACACACATATAGATAGACTGATATACTGATAGACACACAGAGATAGATAGACAGATTAAATCAAAACTATTTCAACAGCTTTCAGTGTAAAAATATCAAACAAACACACATATAGATAGACTGATATACTGATAGATACACACATAGATAGACAGATGGATTAAATGAAAACTATCCCAACAGCTTTCAATGCAAAAATATCGAGTGTTCCATAACTAGTTCCAGAAGAAAAGAGAATGTCGGAAATGGAAATTCAAATGTAATGGAAAAAGTCTCGCCCACACGGAGGAGGAGGAAAGAAAGAAGGTCGGGTAAGGATTCTCCCTCACGCTCCCCCCCCCCCCCCTTGTTTCCCGCCAAAAAGCTAGTTCATAGCTTTTTTTCGTACCCGGTGACTGTGTGGCTGCCTTTCTTTTACGTATAATTGTTGTGCAGGAGTTATAACGTTATTTTTTACAGTAAAGGAAGCAGCTCGAAGGAAAAAGAATAATAAAAAAAAGCCCGCTAAACACTGCCCCTGTAAAGACTTCAGAAGAGTGGCCAAAAGAGAGGTCAATTTCGGGAGGAGAGGTGTCTCAATACTCTCCTCTTAAAAGAATTCAAGTCAAGCAGGAGGAAATACAGACGAAGATAAATTGTTCCAGGTTTTAACAGTGCGAGGGATGAAGGAATGAAGATGCTGGTTAACTCTTGCAAAAGCGATTTGGACAGTATAAGGATGAACTAGAGTAGAAAGTCGAGTGTAGCGGAATCGAAAGAAAAAGACTACTCCAAAAAGGTCGAGCTTCTTAGAGACAAACGAAAGGCATATTAACAAAACGTCGTGGGGGAAAGATCACTTCAATAACGTCGAGTTTCTTACCGAGATAGACAATAGATATATTAACGAAACGTCGCAGGAGAACAAATACTTCACTATCGTCGAGCTTCTTAGACAGACAAAAGATATATTAGCAGAACGTCTTGAGAGAGCAACTACTTCCATAACGTCGAGACTCTTAACAAACAATAGATATATTAACAAAACGTGGTAGGAGAACAAATACTTCACTAACGTCGAGATTTTTAGACAGACAAAAGATATCTTAACAAAACGTCGTGAGAGAACAACAACTTCATTAATATCAGGTTTCTTATGCAGAGAGAGAGAGATGGAATTGGAAATTTTTCTTTGGCAATAAACTGGAAAAAAAAATCCGTTACCCACACGATGAGATGATGCATAGCCAACCTTAGTACATCGGAGTTGAAGAAAAATTATTGCAATGTTCATAAATCAATATGTGTTTACCCACTCTACTTATACTCTCCTAATAACATGAATGAGCTACAGTCAGCCATGCAGCAACACACATTCCCTTCGCCACACGCTTGTCATGCATAGAAGAGCGGCTGGATATTGTTTTCTTTGACCTTGTAATATATGATATACCTTCCCATGGTCTTCCCTCACCTCGAGACACAAGCAAAAGAATCGTATCAGGTTGGAATAAAGGCCAAAAACTCATTATATTCGTCTTGCTTCAAACTATAAATAACGTGGCTGGATCACGTTTTCTTAGGCCTTTCAATATACCTTCCCTTGGTCTTCCCTCACCTCGAGACACAAGCAGAAGAATCATATCAGGTTGGAATAAAGGCCAAAAACTCATTATATTCGCCTTGCTTGAAACTATAAATATCGTGGCTGGAGTTTGCTTTGCAGACCTTATTTTATACCTTCCTTTGGTGTCCCGGAGCCACACACACACACACACACACACACACACACACACACACACACACACACACACACACACTAACAGCAGCCTCCCAGGAAACATATGGCAGGGCATTAGTGGGTGGCGTTGTTAATCCACGCTACGCAAGGATTAATGGGCCCCTAGAGTGAGTGCCTGCTCTTCCACCTCAATCCGTTGTATTGGCGTGCATCATGTCTTTTATATTACCTAACTCAGCAAGGGTAAATGGACCCCTATAGTGAATGCTTCCTCCTCCACCTGAGTCTCTTTTGTTTAATCCAGGTTACAAACATGAATAATGGACCCCTATAGTGTTTCCTCTTCCCTCTGAATCAGTTATGTTCGTGTGAGTCATGTCTGTTCATTACCTAACTCAGCAAGGATCAATGGAGCCCTAAAGTGAGTGCCTATTCCAGACTTCTTACGTTCTTATTTTCTTATGTAACCCTGTAATGCCTCCTCTACCATATTTCTTTGTTCACCTATATCACGCCTTTATCGTTCCCCAGCTCATGTTAACCTTACCATATAAGCAAGTTAGATGTATAGTAATAGAAAGTAGCAGTAAGGTAGCAGCGTAGGTCTTGTATAACTCATAGAGGGCATACCAAACACGCGAGTTAGATGTATAAGTAATAGAAAGTTTAAGTCAGGTAGAAGCGTAGGTCTTGTATAACTCATGAAGGGAAACAACAACTCCGAGACATAAATATTCGTTCTTGCTTGATAGAGAAGTCTTGTAGAGGTCTTGTATATCTCATAGACTCAAATATCTCGGAAACAAATATAATCGACATCAAAGCATAAATGGAAGTCGTGTTTACTCATATAGTGAAGTATCTCGGAAACATTTATATTCATTCCCTTGATAAGCTAAAGTGCGAGCAAAGTATTTATCGAAGTCTTGTGTATCTCGTAAAGTGAAATAATAACTCGGAAAACACTAATATTCGTGCTTGTTTGATAAAAGAAAAGCGAAACTAAAGCATAAATATGACTCTTGAATGTCTAATAGAGTGGTGGATGAGTGTAACAGGCTTGGCAGTCGTGTTGTGGATGCCAATACAATAGATACATTCAAGAAAAGGTTGGTTAAATTTATGGATAGTGAGGTTAGGTGGGGTTAGGCTTACAGGAGCTGTCTTGTATAGGTGTATATAGGTATATAGTAGACTCCTTACGTTCTTATGTTCTTATGTTCTTATGAAACATTTATATCTCTGTTTCCTCGATAAAGACAAAAATAGAGATACCAAAACATATATATAAATCTTGTACATCTCAGTGTAAAGTATTTAGTAAACATTATTATTTCTGCTCACTTGATAAATAAAGCGATACCCAAACATAAACAGAAATCTTGTATATCTCGAAGAGTGAAAAATATAGGAAACACTAATATTTCTGCCTCCTCGATGAAAAAAGTGATACCAAACCATAAATAGAAATCTCGTACATCTTAAAGAATGAAGAATTTAGCAAACATTAATATTTATGCTTACCCGATAAAAAAAAAAAAAAGCATCCACAATTTCAATACATGCGCTAACTGCAACAAATCTTCGTAACCTTGCAACCTTGAACAAACCTCACACACAATAATCAGGACAGCAAACATTCTCCGCGCCAAAGTACATTAATTAAAGACTTACAACCAGGAATTCGCTACGCCTCCTCTCTTTTTTTCTGTTCAGCGCGGACTAAACCAATACCGCCGAGCTGCAGCAGGAGCCAGGTGTAGCGAGGGTAAGTTAGTCACACAATGGTATAACTATTTACTGTTTATTTTCACCTCCTTAACAAAACAATAAGAGAAAGACGCAAAAAGAAACACCATCTCTCACCTACACACCAAACAAAGCATATGAGTTGGGTCCTTCAGAAATGGATTACACACTTTTTCATTCCTCTGTTTACTTTCACCTTCAAGCAAAAAGGAAGAAAAACATTGCCTCACCTGGGCACACCTAACAAAACGTATAAGAGTTGGCTGTTCCGGAAAAGGCACACACACTACTTTTCATCACTTTTCATTCCTCTTTCTGTTTATCTCCTCAACAACAACAACAACAACAACAACAACAACAACAACAACAACAACAACAACAAATAAAACTAAAGAAAAAACAATTCCCACTTATGTACACCTGACAAAGCAGTAACATCCGGGAAAGGTTTACAGGCACCATTCATCGGCCAGCGGGTGAGACAAATAACACAGCAACACGCGGCACGAGGGCACGTGTGGGGGACAGGGAGCCGGAGAGGAGTCCAGCCAGTCAGAAGAGGCCTGACAAACGGCGCCCAGGGTAAGAAGAAGACTTCGTTTGGACAGCCTGTAATAATTCTGGATGTGAATCTATTTATGAGTTTTTTAAGACAAACTGACAAACACCCGGGAGGACGGTGAAGGAAATGTTGTTCACTTCCTCGGGCGATAAAAACAACACAGCGTCGATCACACTCGCGTCACACTCAAGTCCTTTCACGGGTTCCGGAGAGAAGATTCCTCCGCCGATGAAAGTAACGCAACGCAAAAACTTGTCCTTTCCTTGTTCATAAATGTTGATTCCTTTGTCCGAAAAATAAACCGTCGCAAAAACCTAGATCCTTTTTTTGTTCCTAAAAGTTGATTCATTTTTTGTTCCTTAAACTTAGGTTTTTGTTACTAAAAACTTGAATCCTTTCACTGTTCCCATATAACTGATTCCTTTTTTGTTCCTAAAACTTTAATCTTTTTTTTTTTTTGGTAAATTTCTAGATTAGGCCCCACAAGACACTGGTGGACGAAACTATTTTTTTTTCTGGTAGTTTTCGGTGTGCTGTGAAATATTCTGCTGACTGTTTCTGTCGCAAATCATTAAATCAATGAAAAAAAAGACTTTCCAAAGCCTGTTGAACACCAGCCGCCGCAGCCGCAAAATAACTCGCAGAGTTATTACATACTATAGAGCCAAAATTCAATATAATAATATTATTCAAATTGACACCACCACCAACACCACTTATTCAGTTCAAAGTCCAGAGCTGGATACACAGGCCTGAGCTGGGTCTCTTCCAGAAGACTACTGGGAGTTACTGGGAGTTACTGTGAGAGGTTCAACGCGCACTGCTTTATATATATATATATATATATATATATATATATATATATATATATATATATATATATATATATATATATATATATATATATATATATATTATTTTTTTAACTCACCGCACCGCACCGCGCACAAATATACCAAATGGCCAAACAAAACACAATCAGGCAAATTAAAGTTTCCTGCTGTGTATTCCCCAGCGCTCATACGTGGTGGACAGCATAGCTACATATTTACGCAATGAGGTATTTCTCGCAGCATCGGCCGCCGCCGCCATGTTTTTGTCCTGGCACCAGGATCCTTCCGCTGCGCGCCTCCAAAATACGATATTATGCCTCCATATTATAGTTAAGGGACGAAACACATGTCCCTAAATCATAATATGAAGGCGCAAGTACTTAAAAGCAAAGAAAAAGGCCTAATCCATTTCCCCTAACGATCTTGGGGACTCGTGGGAAATCGGAGTATTTGGGTGGGGGAGCATATTTAAACTACTCAAACCGAACTTTACATAACCTAACCTCTAACGGGGGGGCTTCGCCCCCCTCGACCCCTTTCTAACCAAGGGGGGCTGCTCCCCCCTGGACCCCCCCACATGTATGATGCGCCGGTAAATTAGAGAAGTACAACAGTTTCCTTCCTTCCCTCTCACACTACCATGGCGGTAGCGACTGACGTAAATATTTACGAAAAAAAAACATATCACAAGAACAAATGATTTACGGCGGCAAAGCAATACGGCAATGTGTTGTATGGACACTGAACCCTTCATGGAGCACCAAGGCGTTCGTGGCTGTGAGTTGGGCCCTGATCTAGAATAATACCTTTTTTTGTTCCCAAAACTTAAATTCCTTCTTTGTTCCTAAAATTTGATTCCTTTTTGTGTTACTTAAACTTAAAAAAATATTTGTCCCTAAAATTTGATTCCTTTTTGTGTTCCTTAAATTTAAAAAATTATTTGTCCCTAAAATTTGATTTCTTTTTGTGTTCCTTAAATTGAAAAATTCATTTGTCCCTAAAATTTGAATCTTTTTTGTGTTCCTTAAATTTAAAAATTCATTTGTCCCTAAAATTTGATTCCTTTTTGTGTTCCTTAAATTTAAAAATTCATTTGTCCCTAAAATTTGATTCCTTTTTGTGTTCCTTAAATTTAAAAATTCATTTGTCCCTAAAATTTGATTCCTTTTTGTGTTCCTTAAACTTAAATCCTTCATTTGTTCCTAAAATTTGATTCCTTTTGTGTTCCTTAAACTTAAATCCTTCATTTGTTCCTAAAATTTGATTCCTTTTGTGTTCCTTAAACTTAAATTCTTCATTTGTTCCTAAAATTTGATTCCTTTTGTGTTCCTTTAACTTAAATTCTTCATTTGTTCCTAAAATTTGATTCCTTTTGTGTTTCTTAAACTTAAATCCTTCTTCGTTCCTAAAATTTGGTTCCTTTTTGTGTTCCTTTAACTTAAATCTTTTATTCGTTCCTAAAATTTGGTTCCTTTTTGTGTTCCTTTAACTTAAATCTTTTATTCGTTCCTAAAATTTGGTTCCTTTTTGTGTTCCTTTAACTTAAATCTTTTATTCGTTCCTAAAATTTGGTTCCTTTTTGTGTTTCTTTAACTTAAATCTTTTTTTGTCCCTAAAATTTGATTCCTTTTTGTGTTCCTTTAACTTAAATCCTTCTTTTTTTTGTCCCTAGAATTTGATTCCTTTTTGTGTTCCTTTAACTTAAATCCTTTTTTGTCTCTAAATTTGATTCCTTTTTGTGTTCCTTTAACTTAAATCCTTTTTTGTCTCTAAATTTGATTCCTTTTTGTGTTCCTTTAACTTAAATCCTTTTTTGTCTCTAAATTTGATTCCTTTTCTTCCTAAACCTTAATTCCTCTGATTTTTTTTGTTCCTTTTTTGTTTGTATTTTTTTGTTCCTTTTTCCTTTTTGTATTTTTTTTGTTCCTTTTTCATTTTTGTATTTTTTTGTTCCTTTTCGTTTTTGTATTTTTTTGTTCCTTTTCGTTTTTGTATTTTTTGTTCCTTTTCGTTTTTTGTATTTTTTTGTTCCTTTTTCCTTTTTGTATTTTTTTGTTCCTTTTTCATTTTTGTATTTTTTTGTTCCTTTTTCGTTTTTGTATTTTTTTGTTCCTTTTCGTTTTTGTATTTTTTGTTCCTTTTCGTTTTTTGTATTTTTTATTCCTTTTTGTTCCTAAACCTTAATTCCTTTCTTTGTTCCTAAAACTTGAATCCTTTTCTCGTTCCTTAAACTAAAATCCTTTTCTTGTTCCTTAAACTTAAATCCTTTCTTTCTTTTCCAAATATCGATTCCAGTGTCCGTAAAGCAAACCGTCGCACACTGCTATTGTCCTCCCTCGCTGTTTTCCTCGGTATGTTCCTAAATCAGTCACTCCTTCGCGTGTTGCGCTAACACGCACACGCTTCAATCCTGGCGCTGTTTGGCACCGGCTGTGACCTGCGCGGCGACAGTCATAGGTCACCTCCGCCTCACCACTAGGCGGTGTCCTGTGCCTGCCACTCCGCCAGCAGCGCCCTCACGACCTCGTAACAGTCAAGGCAGGGCGCCCCTGATCTGCATTTTCTTTTTGACGGGGTTCGTGAAGACAAGGACACCGTACTGGCGCCCCAGGTGCTCCAGGGAGCTCCCGTTAGGTCCCTCAAGGCGCAGCCGGAACCTCGGGGGCACGTACAGGCAGCGGCGCACCACTGAGGAAGACTCGTGCGCCTCCTGCACGGGCGGGGGCTTGCAGGACTCCTCTGAGGCAGGAGTCTCCCTTCCCTGGTCCTGGGAAGATGGACCAAGGCCTCCTGCCTCGTGAGGAGGGGTGCCAAGCCCTGGGAGCTCCTGGAACTGAGCGGCCTGGACCAACGATGGTCCTGTGACCTGCGACAGCCCGTCCGTTACCAATGGGCCAGGCGTGGCCTCCTCCTGGCCTCGCCCAGTGGCCTGGGCAGCAGGGCCACAGGCAGCGTCTCCCGTGCTGCTGACTGGCGGGGGTTGGCACCCCAGGGCCATGTCGGCCACAGGAAGGGCCATGTCGTGGCACTCCCGGGCCATGTCGGCCACTGTAGAGGCCACGTCGGTCACAGGGGAGGCCATGTCGTGGCACTCCCGGGCCATGTCGGCCACTGTGGAGGCCACGTCAGCCACAGGGGAGGCCATGTCGTGGCACTCCCGGGCCATGTCGGCCACTGTGGAGGCCACGTCAGTCACAGGGGAGGCCATGTCGTGGCTGGAGTAGGTAGGAAGACACCTACCGAGCGGGCGCAAGCCACTCCCGGTGAGGTATATATGGGAGGTGAGAAGGGAGCTGAAGCCCTCCAAAGACCCTTCCCATGTCCTCACTAACCGTTTCCCTATTGTCTCACCAACACCGGAGAGTAGTTCAGCATGCTCTCTAAAGACAGATCCTCTCTCTATCCACACCACACTGCATTCACACAACATATACACCTTTTCCCAAAATTTAAATTTCAAAATGGCGCACATACACCAAGCCTCGGAGTCCCCGACTGGGGGGGGGACCACAAATTCCCCCAGGGAGGACTCCCCTTCTGGCTGCCGACCCGAGAGGTGTCTTGATAACTCCTCGAACCTCTTTCTTCTCAATTTCTGCAACATTCGCGGTCTTCGCTCTAATTTTCATTCTGTGGAACATCATCTCTCCTCCTCTAAACCTCACCTTCTCTTCCTTACCGAAACACAGGTTTCTGAGGCTACTGACAGCAATCTCTACTCTGTTCCCTCCTACTATCTCTATCCTAAATTTCAATCCAAAGCTGGATGTTGCGCCTACGTGCGCAACGACATCACTTGCTCTCGTGCCAACGACCTTGACTCTTCTGAATTTTCCACCATCTGGTTAAGACTTCACTGTCATTCTATTACTAAATACATCTGTGCTGTTTATCTCTCACCTAACTCTACCAACTATGTAAAATTCTTTGACTATTTGAATTCTAAAGTGGAGCACATCTTGACCCACTCTCCCTTCGCTGAAATCTCCATCCTAGGAGATTTCAATGTTCACCACCAGCTTTGGCTTTCATCCTCTTTCACTGACCATCCTGGTGAACAAGCCTACAACTTTGCTATCCTCAACGACCTAGAGCAGTTGGTCCAGCACCCTACACGTATTCCCGACCGTCTTGGAGATCGGCCCAACATTCTAGACCTCTTCCTTACCTCAAACCCTTCTGCTTATTCTGTCAAACTGTTCTCTCCGTTGGGCTCCTCCGATCACAATCTTATTTCTGCATCCTGTCCTATCGCTCCTGTACACCCTCTGGACCCACCGAAGAGGCGATGCTTCTGGCATTTTGCTTCAGCTCGGTGGGACGACCTGAGGATGTACTTTTTCGATTTCCCGTGGAATGATTATTGCTTCCAGGATAGAGACCCCTCTGTGTGTTCTCAGCGCATCACAGAGGTGATTGTCTCTGGAATGGAGGCATACATTCCTCGTTCTTTCTCTATTCCTCACGCTAAAAAGCCTTGGTTTAATCATGCTTGTTCTCGTGCTGTCAATGATAGAGAGGTAGCTCACAAAAGGTACCAGAGCCTTCAAACTAATGCTAATTATGAACTTTACATTTCTGCCCGAAATCGTGCCAAATCTATTCTCCGACTAACCAGAAATTCTTTCATTAATAGAAAATGTCAAAACCTTGCTTTCTCTAACTCTTCCCGTGACTTCTGGCATCTAGCCAAAAACATCTCCTCCAACTTCACTTCTTCATCTTTCCCTCCACTCCTCAGTCCTGACGGCAACACTGCCGTCTCATCTATCTCTAAGGCTGAACTCTTCTCTCAAACTTTTGCTATAAACTCCACTCTGGACGATTCTGGGCATATTCCTCCTACTCATCCCCCCTCTGACTCCTTTATGCCTGTTATAAAGATTCTTCAAAATGATGTTTTCTATGCCCTCTCTGGCCTCAATCTTCAGAAGGCTTATGGACCTGATGGAGTGCCTCCTATTGTCCTTAAAAACTGTGCCTCCGTGCTGTCACCCTGCCTGGTCAAACTATTTCGCCTCTGCCTGTCAACATCTACCTTTCCTTCTTGCTGGAAGTATGCCTTCATACAGCCTGTACCTAAGAAGGGTGACCGCTCCAATCCCTCAAACTACCGTCCTATTGCTTTACTTTCTTGTCTATCTAAAGCTTTTGAATCAATCCTTAACCGGAAGATTCAAAAGCACCTTTCCACTTCTGACCTTCTATCTGATCGCCAGTATGGGTTCCGCAAGGGGCGTTCTACTGGTGATCTCCTAGCCTTCTTAACTGACTCTTGGTCATCCTCTCTTACCGTTTCGGTGAAACTTTTGCTATTGCGCTGGACATATCAAAAGCTTTTGATAGGGTCTGGCACAAATCTTTGCTTTCTAAACTACCCTCCTACGGTTTCTATCCTTCTCTCTGTACCTTTATCTCCAGTTTCCTTTCTGACCGTTCTATTTCTGCCGTGGTAGACGGTCACTGTTCTTCGCCTAAATCTATTAACAGTGGTGTCCCACAGGGTTCTGTCCTATCTCCCACTCTTTTTCTGTTGTTCATTGATGATCTTCTTTCCAAAACGAACTGTCCTATCCATTCCTACGCCGATGATTCCACTCTGCATTATTCAACTTCTTTTAACCCTTCAGGAACTTAACGACTCAAGGCTGGAGGCTGCAGAACGCTTAGCCTCAGACCTTACTATTATTTCCGATTGGGGCAAGAAGAACCTGGTGTCCTTCAACGCCTCAAAAACACAGTTTCTCCACCTATCCACTCGACACAATCTTCCAAACAACTATCCCTTATTCTTTGACAACACCCAGCTATCACCTTCCTCAACACTAAACATCCTCGGTCTATCCTTAACTCAAAATCTCAACTGGAAACTTCATATCTCATCTCTTACTAAATCAGCTTCCTCGAGGCTGGGCGTTCTGTACCGTCTCCGCCAGTTCTTCTCCCCTGCACAGTTGCTGTCCATATACAGGGGCCTTGTCCGCCCTCGTATGGAGTATGCATCTCATGTGTGGGGGGGCTCCACTCACACAGCTCTTCTGGACAGAGTGGAGGCTAAGGCTCTTCGTCTCATCAGCTCTCCTCCTCATACTGATAGTCTTCTACCTCTTAAATTCCGCCGCAATGTTGCCTCTCTTTCTATCTTCTATCGATATTTCCACGCTGACTGCTCTTCTGAACTTGCTAACTGCATGCCTCCCCCCTCGCTGCGCTGCACTCGACTTTCTACTCATGCTCATCCCTATACTGTCCAAACCCCTTATGCAAGAGTTAACCAGCATCTTCACTCTTTCATCCCTCACGCTGGTAAACTCTGGAACAATCTTCCTTCATCTGTATTTCCTCCTGCCTACGACTTGAACTCTTTCAAGAGGAGGGTATCAGGACACCTCTCCTCCCGAAATTAACCTCTGATTTTGGACACTCCTTTAACCTCTGTTCGGGAGCAGTGAGTAGCGGGCCTTTTTTTCTTTTTTTTTCTTTGCGCCCTTGAGCTGTCTCCTTAGCTGTAAAAAAAAAAAAAAAAAAACTCCCGGGCCATGTCAGCCACTGTGGAGGCCACGTAGGCCACAGGGGAGGCCATGTCGTGGCACTCCCGGGCCATGTCGGCCACTGTGGAGGCGACGTCGGCCACTGGGGAGGCCATGTCGTGGCACTCCTTGGTCATGTCGCCCACCAGGGAGGCCACGTCGTGGCTCGCCTGGGCCCCGGCGGCCACGGGGCAGGGCAGGACGTGGTTCGCCTCAATTACGGGACCAGACGAGGCAGCCTTAGGGCGCCCAGCGACCCGCCGCTTGTAGCGCCTCTTGCTGAGGACACTGACAACCGAGGGCCGGGCCGGCTTTCCTGGGCAGCCTTTGGGCCTGTCCGTTCCGGGCTGAACCTCACCGCCTGGCGCCTCACCAGGGGGCACGACTTCTCTGGCGGCCTCAGCGGGCTGCTGCTGCTGCTGCTGCTGCTGGGGGCGCCGGGCGAGTCTCAGCAGCTGGCAGCCGCACACAGCCAGAAGGGCGGCCAGCACGGTGACGGAGGCGGCGCAGGCCGTTGCCAGCAGGAGGTTTGCCCGGAAGGCCAGGTGCTCCTGCTGCGCCTGCTCCACCTCCCTCTCCAGGCAGGACAGATAGCTGTCAGCGCCGCACAGCCGCTGCAGCATCTCCGTCCAGCCTCCGCCTAGTGGGACGCCGCACTCACGGAGGGGGTCCCGCGGGGGGGCCAGCCAGCCGGCGGCGGCCAGACGCTCCCGCAGGCGGCCCACGACGGTGGTGTGGGGGCCGGCGGCCCGCCACTCCCGCGCTGTCTGCTGCAGCCTCCAGGAGTGCAGCAGGAGGGTCCACGTGTCTGGCAGGCACAGCAAGGTGCACAGCGCCAGGCACAGCACCTCGAGAACTTTCAGCATGCCAAAGGTTTTCATTGTGCACTGAAATACTTAACTTTGGGCGCGGAGCGGAAAGGTGGCAAGACGCGTCCTGACGCAGACTGGGGTGTGTCCCGCGGCGGCTGAGAAACACACGGGACTACCCGCCACAGGGGGCGCTGCCCCTGTCGGTTTGTGGCGATGATGCACGCCCGAGGTCTGTTTCAGATGTATAGACTTTTCACCATGCGCCGATCACGACACGACGTCGTGCTCTCAAGTAACCTCCTCCTCTTCTCTCTCTCTCTCTCTCTCTCTCTCTCTCTCTCTCTCTCTCTCTCTCTCTCTCTCTCTCTCTCTCTCTCTCTCTCTCTCACACACACACACACACACACACACACACACAACCTTAACCCGTGTCCGCCAAAAACAATTTACCTGCTATTGTACATTATTATATTATTATACTATTATACAGAGACACCTAAAATATACTGTCTCACAAAACCTGAATCTAGCGTACAAAAATAACGACCCAACACACACAACCCGGTACGCACACATTCAGGGACCTTCTTTCCACGCGAGGCTGAGTAAGGTGATTCTCGCGGAAGGAAACAGTAAAAATCCCATAACAACACGTGGTAATCCAATGTTATTCCGCATTAATGTAAGAAAACGTGTAAAGCAAAAGCTAAACACTTCGATCTATTCATATTTCGCTCTTAAAACTCGTAATTCAACCTCGCGTACAAGGAGAGGTGTCTGGTATACTACGGGTCATATTCTTAAGCATTGTGGCGCTCAAGTACATACACATACATTTGACAAGGTATCCATAGAGGTTGTTTTTAGTATTTCCAGGGGTAGTTTTATGACCCTGGTGATAATCTAACAAAGTTTCTGTAACCATGACCATGAAGGAACACTCATAAGAACCCGATTAATCTCCTTTACAGCCACTGGAATGAGTTGACATGAGGGAAAGGCGGAAGCGTCTGAGAAAACCAATACCAAATGAGAGAAGATAATGATAGGGACGGTGAAGAAGAAAGAGAGATGAGTTGTGATGAAGAGGGAGACATGAAGGACACAAGGCACTAAGGAGACAGAAAAACAAGGAAGGGAAAGAAGGGAGGTGTAGAAAGGGAAGAAAGAAATTGTAAGTGAGGAAAAAGATAATGAGAAATAGTAAGAAGAGTGGAGAAAGAGAGGGGAAGAAGGGAGGCATAGATAAAGAGGGAAGGAGGAGAGAAATAACCAAAGAAAGATTATTGTGGGTCTTATAGTAGTTGTTTGTCCGCCTGGCAGCGTTGGAGAAGGGAGGAGGAGGAGGAGGAGGAGGAGGAGGAGGAGGAGGAGGAGGAGGAGGAAGGAGCAGCAGAACGAATAATCAAATGTCCACACGCACTCGAGAGGAATGCGTAGAAAAAAGCGTAAAATTGAATCTAGAAATACACACACACACACACACACACTCACAGACCGTACCAGTGTATTATAGTATGTTGAAACGCTAAACTACTCTCTCTCTCTCTCTCTCTCTCTCTCTCTCTCTCTCTCTCTCTCTCTCTCTCTCTCTTTGTTTGAGAGAGAGAGAGAGAGAGAGAGAGAGAGAGAGAGAGAGAGAGAGAGAGAGAGAGAGAGAGAGAGAGAGAGAGAGAGAGAGATTGTCAGAGAAAGAAAGCAATAGAGACACACACACACACACACACACACACACAACCCCCACCCAGCCACAAGTCCCCCACCCACACACAACCAAACACAAAACCTCACCATCCCGGCAAGTCAGCAGGCCGTGGGAAGGTGGCAATGAAAAGTAACCTCCTGACCAACCACCCGACGAAGACACCTGAGGATGCAATTTATCTAATGTGGTGGCGGCGGCGGCGGCGGGTACAAGGATTAGACGGCGCGAGGAAGGAAGGAGGGAGAAAAATAGATGAAAAAACAACCTTCCGCGCCTCTGACTTTACACACACGGCGGAGAGGCGTAACACAGGCGGCGGGAAGGAGACCAGTGGCTGAATGAGCTTGTGTGTGTGTGTGTGTGTGTGTGTGTGTGTGTGTAGAGGGGGGGTAGAGGTGGCGGTGTGTGTGCGTGTGTGTGTGTGTGTGTGTGTGTGTGTGTGTGTGTGTGTGTGTGTGTGTGTGTGTGTGTGTGTGTGTGTGTGTGTGTGTGTGTGTGTGTGTGTGTGTGTGTGTGTGTGTGTGTGTGTGTGTGTGTGTGTGTGTGGATAACACTGATCCTGGGGCAAATCTCTCTCTCTTACTCTCTCTATCTATTTATTTGTTTATCTACCTATTTTTGTGTGTGTCTATCTGTTTATCTTTGTCTGTCTGTCTATCTCTGTCTGTTTCTGTCTGTCTGCCTGTTTATCTGTATTAATTTCTGTCTGTCTAACTATCTATCATTTAACTCACGTATAATCTCATCATATATTCATCTTATACGTGAAATATGAAACGGTTCACTCCTATCGTTCATCTAGGGAAGCAGAAAATCATTGCGTGTATCTTAGCTAAGGCAGTGAATGGTGTTCGTGTGCGTGAGAATTCCGTGACAACGCCAACAACACATACCAAGCAGGGACGCTATACTCAAACGCTTCCGCCTCTCACATCAACAATTTCCAAAGGCCACAAGGAAGATCAGACGAATTTTAATGAGTCTTTTGGGGTTCAAGGTACAGAAGAAGGTCAAACTACCACCAGGGTCATAATACTACCCTGGAAAGGCTCGGGACTCCTACAAAAGCCTTGTCAAATATATGTTCTGGGCGGCGAAAGGTTTAAAATATGACCCCAAGGACCCTATTCTCAAACGCTCATATTTGACAGGGTTTTCGCAGGAGTTTGGGGCATTTCCAGAGGTACTTTATGACCCTGATGGTGGCTTGACCCTTCTTCTGTACCATGAACGTGAAAAAAACTCCTGAAAACCGACTAATCTCCTTTTAGGCCTTTGGAAACAGTTGACGTGAGAGGTGGCAGGGTCTGAGAACACAAGCCAGTGGCCTTCACCTTTCCAAGCACGGCCGCGCCAGACTTTAATACCCGGCAACAATTACATATATCCCGTACCATTAGACTTAATTACGGCACTTATCCGTTTTAGGTCAGTAAGAAAATAAACGCAGCTCTCAAGGGTGCGGTGAAAAGAAGTTAAAAGGCTGCTTGATCGTAAGTTGAATTATATTAAAGACGCTGTATTGAATAAAAAAATAAGACTAAAAAAAGCAGAGAAAAGGAAGAAAACAGAGAAGTGAAAGGATTGGGAGGTGAAGAAGACAAAACAGCAGAATAGGGAAAATAAGATGAAAGATGAGAAGGAGAAGGAAAGTATGAGAGAGAAGGAGGAGAAGGAGGAAGAGGAAGAAATACAAAAAGAAGAAGAAGAAGAAGAAGAAGAAGAAGAAGAAGAAGAAGAAGAAGAAGAAGAAGAAGAAGAAGAAGAAGAAGAAGAAAAAGAAGAAGTAATAAGAATGGACGTACAAGGCCCATATTCTCAAACATTTCGGGACTTACAAACACCCACATTCGATAAGCCTTTCGTTGTGGTTGTCTTAATATTTCCACGGCTATATAGCTACATGAGCCTCGTGATAGTTTGACAAGGCTTCTGCACCATGAACGTGAAAGAACACTCATGAGAACCTGACTAACCTCCTTTGTGACCTTGGGAAATAGTTGATGTGAGAGCCGAAAGACAAGAGGAGAGACACACACAGAGACAGAGAGAGACAGAGACAGACAGAGAGAAACAGAGACAGAGAGAGACAGATACAAACGAAAACATACAGAAAGAAAGACACAGAGAGAGAGAGAGAGAGAGAGAGAGAGAGATAACCTGAAAAAGAAACCAGAAAAGAAAGAGAAAAGAAACCAAGACAGGCGGCAAGAGTTATCTAGAGTGACGACTGACGTAAGAACAGAACCGGGAAGGAACCGTGACAGAACGATAAGGCAAGAGAGCGTCACGTCATGTAGTGGTGGTGTCGCTGACCTGAGGGGATTGAGGGACGGAGAAGGGAATTGAGAGAGGATTAGCCAGGAAGGAAAGGATTATGTGGGAGGAAAGGGAGGAAAAGAGGGAAGAAGGGAGAGAATAGAGAGAGAGAGAGAGAGAGAGAGAGAGAGAGAGAGAGAGAGAGAGAGAGAGAGAGAGAGAGAGAGAGAGAGAGAGAGAGAGAGAGAGAATATGGAGCATATAGAGAGAGAGGAAGTAGAGAAATGGAAAGAGGGTAAATTTGAGAGGAGAGAAAAAAAATAGGGACCACAGAGAAGAAGAAGAAGAAGAAGAAGAAGAAGAAGAAGAAGAAGAAGAAGAAGAAGAAGAAGAAGAAGAAGAAGAAGAAGAAGAAGAAGAAGAAGAAGAAGAAGAAGAAGAAGAAGAAGAAGAAAATAATAATAAGAATAAGAAGAAGAATAAGAAGAAGACGAAGAGAGAGAGAGTAGAGGGCACAGAGGAGAGGGATAGCGAGGGAAGCAATGGGAAGAGAGGGCTGCGAGGAATGGCCGTGGAGAGGCAGAAGGTGCAGGGAATGAAAGCCGGTGGAGGAGAGGCTGGAAAAGAGGCGTTTCAGTGGAGGATGGTGAAGTGGTGGAGCCGCTGCCGGAGGGGAGATGAGGCAGGCACGAGGAGCAGAACCGTGCACTCACTACCATGCACTTAAATTGATAGAAAAATGTTAGAGTTATTATTGTCAGACGCTTCCACCCGTCACACCGACTATTTCCAAAGGCCAAAAAGAAGGTCAGTCGGGTTATAATGAGCGCTTCTTTAGGTTCACGGCGCAGAAGAAGGGTCAGACTACCACCAGGGTCATAAAACTACCCCTGGAAATTGCCACAACTCCCACGAAAGCCTTGTTAAATATGTGTGCTTGGGCGACGAAAGGTTTTAGAATATGACCCCAGATGTGTAGTGCCTAGGAAGGTTACAGCGCTTGAGAATAGAGAACTGATGGATAAATGGAATAAATGAAAATGTGTGGGGCATAGTAAAGGTAAAAGGCATAACAATAGATGATAACTGTTCGATAAGTGAAAAAATTAGTGTGTGAGGCATAGAAAGGCTGGAAAGCACGAGAATAGAGATGAACTGTTGGATAAATATAAAAGGACTAGTCGTTCGGTGCTTGGGAAGTCTGGAAATGATGAGAATGGAGAAGAACTGTGGGATGAATGAAAAAAATGGCGATGTGTGGGACTTGGGATTACTGAAAAGCATGAAAACAAAAAAAAAAAACTACTGGATAAATGAAAACAAACCATAGTGAACGCTTGGGAAGGCTAGAGAGCTTGAGAACAGAAAAGAACTGTGTATACGTGAAAACGCAGGAAAGAAAAGGAAAATTATAGAAAAAAGTAAACATCTGTAGCTTATGGAAAAAGAGTATGGATGAAAAATAACTATACGTGTGGGGCAAAGGAAGGCTGGAGAGCATAAGAATAGAAGTTAACTGATTGTGCGTAGGACTGCAGGAGATGGAAAGGTAAAATATTGGAAAAGTAGACGACTGTAGCTGATGAACAGAGAAGAGTTAATTAAAAAAATATGCAAAAATATTTAACTTAAAAAAAGACATTTTTCTCTTGATAGAAAGTTTAAAGAAAGATGAAATTTCAAAACCATATATTACACATTACGATTTATCATCAAATTATGGAACTGGACGCTTATACATTATAATGGTAATGATACTGCTAAAACCCGGCCTTAAGAGAATGGACAATCGTAGAGGGGAAGAAGGTGGAGGAGTGAGGCAGGAGGAACCGATCACAAGGTCCACGGAGGAAAAGGAGAGGAAATGAGTGTGAGAAAAATTGCAGGAAAGGAAGGAAAGGAAAGAAAAAAAAGGAGAGGAAAGCAATGGAGAAGAAAACAACCGTAGAGGAAAAGAAAGAAAGTGAAGAGGCAGGAGAAAGAGGTCAAACTAATGGGCCACGGAGAAACGAATATAATAAGAACTAAGAGAGCGAAAAATTGCAGGATATAGAAAGGAAAAAAAATCAAAGAAAAAGTTAGCATAGAAGAGGAAAGACATGGGAGAGGGAACACTGGTAGAGGGCGAGAAAATGAAAGGAAGGGACAGGCAGGAAGAGGTCAAATGGTCCACGTGATAAGGAGGGAGTGGTTGAACAAGGAAGAAAGAGAGGAAGAAAGGGTTGCGTGAGGATAAGACAGGAGGAGGAGGGGGGAGTAGGAGGGGAAACAGATGGAAAAAAAAGAGAAAAGAAAGAAAAGAAAAAAGGGAAAGGAATCAGATGAAGCAGACAAAATAGCAGAAGAGGGAAAATATTATGAAAGAGGAGGAGGAGAGGGAACTTATTGAAGAAGAAGAAGAAGAAGAAGAAGAAGAAGAAGAAGAAGAAGAAGAAGAAGAAGAAGAAGAAGAAGAAGAAGAAGAAGAAGAAGAAGAAGAAGAAGAAGAAGAAGAAGAAGAAGAAGAAGAAGAAGAAGAAGAAGAAGAAGAAGAAGAAGTACAAGAAGAAGAAGAAGAAGAAGAAGAAGAAGAAGAAAAAGAAAAAGAAGTAGTAGTAGTAGTAGAAGGAAAAGAAGGCGAAAAAAAAGTAATAGTGGTAGTAGTAGTAGGAGGAAGAAGAAAAAGAAGAAGAGGAAGAAGAACAAGAAGAGCAAGAAGATGAGGAAGAGAGAGAAGAAGAAAAAAGGAGGAGGAAGAGGAGGAGGAGGAGGAGGAGGGGTTGCGTGTAGGGAGGCTGTATTAACATAAACTTTACGGGCCTAAGCGTACCTTTACGGCGGCGAGGTGACGCCCTACACAGATTTGGGACAAGGCTCTTTGCGCCCCCGCCCTGCACCCCCCACGACGGCCCCCCTTCGCCTACCCCATCGTCATCCTCCCTGCGTCTTGTCTGTCTGTCTATCTATCTATGTATCTATCGGTCTGTCTTTATATCTACATACAATCTAAAAATAAACGTAGATATATAGTTGTTGTCTGAATGTAATATAGTTATCTGTATCTTCAATTAGTTATAGTGTTTGTGTGTGTGTGTGTGTGTGTGTGTGTGTGTGTGTGTGTGTGTGTGTGTGTGTGTGTGTGTGTGTGTGTGTGTGTGTGTGTGTGTGTGTGTGTGTGTGTGTGTGTGTGTGTGTGTGTGTGTGTAATAATAATAATAATAAATGGTTTATTTGGTAGCGGCAGCCGTCAGGCTGAAAATTTACATATTATAAATACAATTTTTCTTCGCTAATGAAACAAGTACAAAAAGAAGAGGGACGGGAATGGGAGTCTGATATGTGGGGGTTGGGGTGACGGAGCTTGGGGTGGGGAGGAGGGGCGGTGGGGGAGTGCAGTGCAGTGGTGCCGAGAGGGGGAAAAGTGCGGTCTCTTTAGATGACGGTGAGGTCAGGCAAGGCCTTCTAAAGTTAATCCTCAGGTCAGACGGTGGGTTCAGGTGACAGACGATGGTGGTGGTGCAGGTGGGTAATTTATGGGGTGGGTCACTCAGGTATACCCAGGCTTAGTAGGGAGGTGCTAAGCTCTTGGGGCGGCGAGACACAGGTGGTGGGTGCTGCCTGGCTGGACGGCTGGTAGATGTAGTCGTGGGAACAAGTGCACAGCGTTGATATAGTTGCTGTACATCTTGCTCCGAACCTGAGTGACGAGGCTGCCACACCGCCTGCCACCTGAACTGACCTTCCCCTGCTGCTGGGTGACCTAGATGATGGTATCCTTCGGATCTTGAGTGTGTCGGCTGGGACGCTGTGGATGACGAGGCGTTGGCACACAGCTCGCTATCCTTCCAGCACCACTAACACACTGCACTCACTGTTACAACATTTCACAAAAGTTCTTGGGAGTAATGAGCTCCTCGAAAGACTGAGAAGGTGCGGGGAATGGGGAGCGAAGGAAAAGGAAAAGGGTCAACAGGACGACCCTGTGGCTGGTATGGGGAGCGCCATGTGACACGCCCTGACCCCGTGAAGGTCAGGAGAGGTGTGTGTGTGTGTGTGTGTGTGTGTGTGTGTGTGTGTGTGTGTGTGTGTGTGTGTGTGTGTGTAATTCACCACGGCCTGATCACGTGTTGGACTCGTAATCGCCAGCAGGTACCCTCCCGACATGAGCAAGTGCTCTTTATCGTCGATCTCTGGGTACTGCCAGGACCTCACACACCACACACCCCATCCCCCTTGCTTAAGGGGGGGACAGTATCCACTCCTAGTCAACGGAAAGAATCCGGCCTGAGCGGGCTCTAACCGCCGCCTTGTCAGACCGTTACACCTATGTGTGTGTGTGTGTGTGTTTCCTTTTATGATTGTAAGTTATGGGCCAATTTTCAGCACACACACACACACACACACACACACACACACACACACACACACACACACACACACACACACACACACACATTCATTCATTCATTCATCCATCCTTACATTCCACTCACGCCCAGAAATAAATGTAAACAAACTCCCACGCCGCGGTTTCACATGTGGCAACTTTTACAATTACGTAATTTGTCGCGGAAATCACACAAAGAATATCACGCAACCATTATAACATTTTCTCTTATGTTTACTCAACCTTTTGGTGCGTGAACTCGGGGCATTGTGCGAGGGACGAGGGGAGGGATGTGTTAGGTGTCTGGGCTGAGAGCAATTTCACGACGGTAAGGTTTTAATTATTACCAGACACTTCCGCCTCTCACACCAACTATTTTCAAAGGCCAAAAAGGAGACTAGTCGGGTTCTGGTGAGTGTTAGTTTAGGTTCCAGGTGCAGAAGGGACAAACTACCGCCAAGGTCACATCAGCTACTATCAAAGGCCAAAAGGGATATTAATCGGATTCTAATGAGTGTTGTTTTAGGTTCATGGTACAGAAGAAGGGTCTAACTACCACCAGGGTCATAATAGCACCCACGGAAATGCCCACAACCCCTACGAAACCCTTGTCAAATGTGTGCTTAGGCGCCGAAATGCTTAAGAACATGTCCCTACATCGCACCATCTATACATTCTTCCTTTCAGTGCCTCCGCGACGGAACGAAACGCCTTCAGACTTGACAGTGCATGAGCCTTCAAATACTGGCGTCCAACATGCAGCGTGACTCTACAGCGAAAAGTCCTCCTGCACACTGTTAAAACATTATACCGTAGGAAGGCTGCTTGCGAGTCCGCGCAAGAATGGACTTTGTACCGGAGAGATGAGTTGATGGTTCAGTCCTGTCACGTCCCCGGACAAGGCGTTTCAGATTCGCTTGCACGGGAATGGCAGTCGACCCGTTGTAAGGCAGAGACACGCCAGTCCTCGTCGACAGACCGACTTGGTCGGCTAGATTTCGATCGCCGATAGAGTCGGCCTGTTGGCTCCCTGCTACGGGCCGCCTTTGGCAAAGGCCCGTGCTCCCTCGTGCAAGAGGGAGCAATCTTCACCCACCCCACCCCACCCCGTTGTGAAGAAGCAAGAATGTGTTTCTTCGGAGAAAGAAAACGAACAATAAGACGATTTTTTTTTTTTTTTTTTTTTTACAGCAAAGGAGACAGCTCAAGGGCACAAAAAAGTAAACATTAATAAAAAATAAAAAAAAGCCCGCTACTCGCTGCTCCTAAAAAGAATCCAAAGAGGTGGCCGAAAGATAGGTCAGTTTCGGGAGGAGAGGTGTCCTGATACCCTCCTCTTGAAAGAGTTCAAGTCGTAGGCAGGAGGAAATACAGATGAAGGAAGATTGTTCCAGAGTTTACCAGCGTGAGGGATGAAAGAGTGAAGATGCTGGTTAACTCTTGCATAAGGGGTTTGGACAGTATAGGGATGAGCATGAGTAGAAAGTCGAGTGCAGCGGGGCCGCGGGAGGGGGGGAGGCATGCAGTTAGCAAGTTCAGAAGAGCAGTCAGCGTGGAAATATCGATAGAAGATAGAAAGAGAGGCAAAATTGCGGCGGAATTTAAGAGGTAGAAGACTATCAGTATGAGGAGGAGAGCTGATGAGACGAAGAGCCTTTGCCTCCACTCTGTCCAGAAGAGCTGTGTGAGTGGAGCACCCCACATGAGATGCATACTCCATACGAGGGCGGACAAGGCCCCTGTATATGGACAGCAACTGTGCAGGGGAGAAGAACTGGTGGAGACGGTACAGAACGCCCAGCCTCGAGGAAGCTGATTTAGTAAGAGATGAGATATGAAGTTTCCAGTTGAGATTTTGAGTTAAGGATAGACCGAGGATGTTTAGTGTTGAGGAAGGTGATAGCTGGGTGTTGTCAAAGAATAGGGGATAGTTGTTTGGAAGATTGTGTCGAGTGGATAGGTGGAGAAACTGTGTTTTTGAGGCGTTGAAGGACACCAGGTTCTTCTTGCCCCAATCGGAAATAATAGTAAGGTCTGAGGCTAAGCGTTCTGCAGCCTCCAGCCTTGAGTCGTTAAGTTCCTGAAGGGTGGGTCTTCTATTAAAAGAAGTTGAATAATGCAGAGTGGAATCATCGGCGTAGGAATGGATAGGAATGGATAGTGTTATCCCTCAGTACACTGATAACTACTGGACTTCGGTATGTAGAGATAACATAATGGCAGTCGACCCGTTGTAAGGGAGCAAGAATGTGTCTGTTCGGAGAAAGAAAACAACGTATAAGACGCTTAAATTCAGGAGTCGTTGTATACCTCAGCGCAAGGGTAATAAAGCACAGCATTCAGCCTTTAAATTTATGTACTTGAAGACTGTAAAGCAATGAAAAGAGGAGGCGGAATACCCCTCAGTACATTGACAGTAAGGTATGCAGGCCAGCCATTAAAGCTTTTGTATATTGAGACAGCAAACGATTAAGAAGAGATGAAGTAACCGTAATATTCCTGAGTGCATTGATAGCAAAATGCCAGAGGCAATACCAGAGGAAGTAGGGCACACAAACACTGACTTAGGAGGCGATTAACTTAAAAGTGTCTTGGCTTAGTTAGAATATTATGGCAGAAGGCGAGATTTATATTAACGTTTTCATCTTTCTTTGGTTTGTTTGTTTTTTATCGTCTTTTTTTCTTTTTCTCGTCGATTTTAGGTTCTTCTTTCCTTATTTTTTCCTCATATTTCCTGTTTCTCTCTTTTTTTCATAGTTTTTCTCTTGTTTTTTGTTTCTGTTTTTTTTCATATTTTTTCTCTTTCCTCCTTTTATCTTTAAGGCAAAATGAGCTAGACGGTACAAGAAATGAATGTATCTGAGTAGCGTAAGTTTAGGGTGCGGCCACACTGCACGCGGTTTGCTGGGAGGGTAGAGGGTAGCGGGACGCCTAGCGGGTAAAGGCAAGCGAGAGGGAAAATCGCGCGGGAAGTCAGTCATTGTTTAGGTTTTGGTCGCGCCCACTCGGTACAATGTCACTGTCAAAATTCTCAAGAAAATTGCTTCTAAGTGAGACTGTGTCTCTGAAAATAGATGACCTGGATGTCGGCAGATCTTGCTGGATTAACGACTTTAACAAGCAGCGAGAAAGACGGTGAATTCAACAAAGTGTACTGTCAAGCTCGTATGTACGACGAAATTTTTTTGAGTATCTACGGATGACTCCTGGAACATTCGACTGTTTGCTGAATTAACTGGAAGTGCGGCTGACCAAAATGATAACCAACTTCAGAAAATCTTTAGTGCCGAACAGTGACTGCTCATAACACTGAGGTAAGGAAATGTTTAAAGTAAATCACAAGCACGTATACAGAGCGTACTGTACATCAAATTTATTAAAGAAAGTAAACAAACCTGTTAGTGCAATGTAACATTAGTGCTGAATAACACCTCAAAAATAAGTAACAAAAAGAAAAAAAGCACTTATCATTTCTTCACTACTCATGTCTGAGGTGCTGTAGCTGCAGATCGCCTGGCGTCCCACAAGCCACTGAGCGATTTTATCCGACATGTGGGTTCACGTAGGTGGGAGGGTAGCGAGTGAGCTTGAGGAACCTGCTAAGCGTCCGGTATGGCCACTCGTATTAGATAACGTGGTTTGTTCTTGCTGCTGACCTGCTAGGCGTCCGCTACCACCCGCTACCTCCCAGCAACCCGCGTGCAGTGTGGCTGCACCCTAAAGATCTGAGATTATCAAACTAGTTATAATAGGAGAGAGAGAGAGAGAGAGAGAGAGAGAGAGAGAGAGAGAGAGAGAGAGAGAGAGAGAGAGAGAGAGAGAGAGAGAGAGAGAGAGAGAGAGAGAGAGAGAGAGAGAGAGAGAGAGAGAGAGAGAGAGAGAGAGAGAGAGAGAGAGAGAGAGAATAGTATACCCATATCTTCAAACATTTCGCGGCTTACAAACAGACCCTCATTCGCCAAGGTTTAGTAGAGGTTCTGTTAGTATTTCCAAGGGTAGTTTTATGAGCCTCGTGATAGTGTGACAAGGCTTCCGCACCAAGAACGCGAAGAAACACTCATGAGAGCCCGATTAACCTCCCTTGCGGCCTTGGGAAATAGTTGTTGCGAGCCGAAAGCTTCTTGGAATACGGGGCCTGTAAGTGACCTTTCAAGCATATTAACGTTACCAGGAATGAAGTTATTTTTCTTACCTGGTAACACTGCCCACTAAAACCATTTATCTATTCTTATGTTCTAAAGCATTCGCAAAACACTACTTTATTCTGATCTTCTAAAGTAATCACAAAACATTATTCTTATATTCTAAAGAAGTTACAAAACATTACTATATTCCTATGTTCTTAAGCAGTCACAATACACACACATCCAGACTTTTCCTTCTCGCATCCTCTCAATCAGCTCAGTCATAACTTCCTGTCCCTGCAAGCAGGAGGAACAGCGACTATTCATCCCTTTAAGTCCGCCCCGGCAGCTCATTGATTGCATATAAATGTAAATGGATCGCTCTTCCTGCCAGCGCGCGGGAGTATCCTGTATGGCACTGCTTCCCTTGAATAACAGGCCACTTCCTCACCGGTGCAGGCTGCCCAGGTACTCCGGCTGAACTGCTTTTTCTTTATCATCTCTCTCTTGTTTTTTTCTTTTTTCTTCTTTTCTCTTCTCGTCTCTTTTCTTCCCTTCCCTTCCCTTCCCTTCCCTTCCCTTCCCTTCCCTTCCCTTCCCTTCCCTTCCCTTCCCTTCCCTTCCCTTCCCTTCCCTTCCCTTCCGTTCCGTTCCCTTCCCTTCCCTTCCCTTCCCTTCCCTTCCCTTCCGTTCCGTTCCGTTCCCTTCCCTTCCCTTCCCTTCCCTTCCCTTCCCTTCCCTTCCCTTCCCTTGTGTTTGTTTTTTTCTTTATCATCTCTCTTGTTTTTTTCTTTTTTCTTCTTTTCTCTTCTCGTCTCTTTTCTTCCCTTCCCTTCCCTTCCCTTCCGTTCCCTTCCCTTCCCTTTCCTTCCCTTTGCTTCTCTATATCTATCTGTCTGTCTGTCTGTTTATCTATGTATCTATCTACCTCTTTAAATATCTATATATACATCTAATTCTCTCTCTCTCTCTCTCCTTAGTCACACGCAATATCTGGTTGATGTCTTGGTCATTAAAGTGTGTGTGTGTGTGTGTGTGTGTGTGTGTGTGTGTGTGTGTGTGTGTGGCCTTGTAGTAATTATTCTGAAGGTTGGCGTCACTGGATATTCCTCATTAGGCGCCACTTCAATCAAAGCAGCTGAGCGTGTCAAAAAATTTCTTTCCTGAGGGAGCGAACTGATTGCGATGAACGCGTCTGACTAACCTCTGAAGACGGGACTGAAACACCACTATACATCGTGCCAACCTGAGCTAGACTGATGAAAATGGGACCAGAACACTGTATTATTCCGTGCCAACCTAAGATACTAATGAACAGGGGGCCTAAACACCATATTATACCTGACCATTTAAGATAATTATACTGCTGAAAATGGTACCAGAAAAACTGTATTAGTCCTTGCCAACCTAAGATAATAATGAGCAAGGGGCCAAAACACCGTATTATGCATTACCATTGAAGATATTTATACTGCTGAAAATGGGACCAGAACACAGTATTATTCCGTGCCAACCTAAGATACTAATGAACAGGGGGACAAAACACCAGATTATGCCTAACTCTCTCTCTCCTTTCCTCTCCTTTCCCCTCCTATCCCTTCCTATCCCCTCCTATTCCCTACTTTCCCCTCCTATCCCCTCTTATCCCCTCTATCCCCCCCTATCCCCTCTTATCCCCTCCTATTCCCTACTATCCCCTGCTATCCCCTCTAATTTCCTACTATCCCCTCCTCCTCCTCCTCACACTATTCATTTTTATTTACTTCTGACAGACATTTTTATAAGCATTACGAAACCCCAACCTAATATATCAAACCTTACCTTTACGAAACCTAAAAATATATGTACAAAAATGATGAAAAGACTATATCAAAGTAATGCTGCGAGCTTATTATTATGTACGGGTTAATCATTTACAGTGACCTTTTTTCTTTCTTCTGCCGTAAACATTTAAAATATAACAAAAAAACGTCATCGTAAATATACTTTTTTTTCCTGCGCTGCTTGGAAAAAAAATTGAGTATAAAATTATAGGGTCAAACAATTATAATTCTTGCCGCTCCTTGGAAGCTGATAACGGGCGAACTAATTTGTTTATGTGCGCAAAATTGTCAAGTGATAAAAGGTTAAAAGGTGATGCATTATTATTGTTATTATTACTATTATTATTGTTATTGAGATCCATGAAAGGGCAGCAGGGGGGGGGGGGAGATAGATAGATAGATAGATAGATAGATACAGAGAGAGAGAGAGAGAGAGAGAGAGAGAGAGAGAGAGAGAGAGAGAGAGAGAGAGAGAGAGAGAGAGAGAGAGAGAGAGAGAGAACGGAAAAAAAAACATTGCCTGGCTCTTCTTGAAAACTCACATGCAGCAAACTGACAAAAAGACTTACAACACAATCTCCAGTAAATATATCACCGAGTTAAGTGAAGATGAAGGTTTAGCCGGACCCAGTATTCCTGCAGGCACTAAAACAAAGCATTAAGCGTGACAAATATGTATTATATTTACGCGCACATTAGTTCAAAAAGACAAAGGCTAGTTTAATTTCAAGTGATAATATGAATACGCGTTATGCCCACTTCTGCACGACAGTATTTTATTTTTTACCCTTTGACTGCGGATTTCCTACCACAAGACTCACCAAGCTACAGGAATGGAACAAAAAGTGGCTGTTAAAATTCAATGAAGAAAAATGTGAAGTCATGCACCTTGGGAGAGGAAATTCAGTATACCAATACCACATGGGAAACACTCCACTATCCACCACAGAGGCAGAGAAAGACCTGGGAGTGTATTACCAGGCTACCAGTGAAGGGATATCCACCACACCAATACCACATGGGAAACACTCCACTATCCACCACAGAGGCAGAGAAAGACCTGGGAGTGTATTACCAGGCTACCAGTGAAGGGATATCCAGCACACCAATACGACATGGGAAATGCTCCACTATCCACCACAGAGGCAGAGAAAGACCTAGGAGTATATGTTACCAGGCTACCAGTGAAGGGATATCCAGCACACCAATACCACATGGGAAATGCTCCACTACCCACCACAGAGGCAGAGAAAGACCTGGGAGTATATGTTACCAGGCTACAAGTGAAGGCGAAATCCGTGCCAATCGCAGCGGACGGGTTGAAAAGGAAGCACCTCAAGAGTAAAGGACATAAACGAGGCAACAAAAAAGCTCTCTGGCGCTGCTCCTGCAAATAGTGAAGGGTAGAATTCCAAATCAGGGGCCATGTTCTCAAACCTTTCCCCCAGCACACATATTTGACACGCTTTTTGAAGGAGTTGTGGGTATTTTCAGGGGTTGTTTAATGACCCTGGTGGTAGTGTGACCCTTCTTGTATGCTATGATTGTGAAGGAGTTCTCATGAAAACCCGAGTGATCTTCTTGTTGACCTTTGGAAATAGTTGATGTGAGAGGTGGAAGCGTCTGAGAATACCGACCCGAGTGAGAACTATTTCGTGAGGTGTCTTGTTACGGGCAAACTACGCATCTTTCATGGGCAACATATGACGGCCTTCTAGTATGGCAAGCTTGACTCCCTGGGCACTGTTGTACTATGGCCGCCAACCCTTCTGAATGTATTTATCATACTCATCACCATCATCATCACCCTAACCCCAACAGGCAATAAACTTCTACCCAGTGTTTCCAATCGTCTATGTCCAGTATTTCTAGTTACCAGTATCAAGCT
This sequence comes from Eriocheir sinensis, assembly GCF_024679095.1. Lineage (NCBI taxonomy): Eukaryota > Metazoa > Arthropoda > Malacostraca > Decapoda > Varunidae > Eriocheir > Eriocheir sinensis. Next base: position 634,013 of record NW_026112165.1, on the reverse strand, counting down.
ATATTCTCGGTAAAATTCTTAATTTCATCACGCCGTCTACTGAAGGAGAGGAAGGAAAGGAGTGAAGAGAAGAAGGAGAGGAGAAAAGAAGGATAAGTAGGAGGAAAGCAGCAACAGGAGGAGGAGGAGGAGGAGGAGGAGAGAACGAACTGCAAGCGGTTATGGGAAGGACGTCTACTGAACAACTCATAGTTGGTCTTTATATGTCAGTTATTTCCCAGTCTATCACTCTTTTGGGTTCTATGAAGGTATTTGACGGAGTACTGGAGATTCTACAGAAGGATGCTGGACGAAAAGAATGGGAAAAGAAACCACTTGAGCAACACTGCACACCTGAAGCCTGCAATGTTCAAGTTGTTATAGTTTCCAGTAATCCCTGCAGGGCCCATATTGTCAAACGTTTCAACGCCTTAACATATCTATCTAAAGAGGCTCTTGTAGGAGTTGTAGGGATTTCCATACAGGGTTTAATTTCTCTGGATGTAGTTTTGCAAGACCTCTGCTCCATGAACAAGTAAAACACTCTTGAGAACCCGCCGTGTCTTTTATGTCGCCTTCAGAATTTAACGCAACAGGAGCCCGAAGCGCCTGAGAATACGAGTCATATTCCCCACCCATCATGTCTTCTTGTACACTTCTTCCTCTTCCACCAATCCTTAATGTATAGTTTTCAAGGCATTCTGTTTCTTATTCTCCTTTCTTCTTTTTCCTTGTTGTTCTTCACGCATCATGTCTTCCACAATTCTTCCTTTCCCACCTCTCCTTTTCGTATAGTTCTCAATGCATTATGTTTCTTCTTCTCCTTTCTTCTTTTTCTTCTTAATGTTCTTCACTCATTTCTTCCCTAACTAACCCATCACCGCCTTCACCGCCCCTCCCTGAAGACGTGTTTTCCGCCCCTCGTCTCGCCGTCAGTCACTTCCCTTCAGATCCTTCCTCGTCGCTTTTCACCGCGCAACCCAACCGACAGCTTTCCTTTTAAACTGAGATTCTATTTATTAGCTCTCAGGGTGCTGCTCTCTCTCTCTCTCTCTCTCTCTCTCTCTCTCTCAGTCTCAGTCAGCGCCCTGCCCTCACTCCGAGAGGTCAAACCGCACGCGCTCCCACTTCCGTGACCTCTCTCGCTTGCGATACCACCCTCGTGTGCTGTACTGCACTGTACTTAAGATCTTGCTGTGCTGTGTGCCGTGCTATTTCGCGTTGTGCTGCGTACTGCTTATTGTCAACCGAGTTAGCTGCCTGCAGAGGTGTGCTGTTTGCTGTGCGACCACGTGCTTCGCTGGACAGGATTAAGTGTTGCCCTTATTTTTACTAATTCTCTCTGCCTGCATCTACCCTCTCGCCGTAGCGCCCTGTAAAACATATATACACATATACACAAAACACAGTGTTACACTCTTTCCGCCACATTCTTTATTTATTTCCAGATTCCACTCTACGCCACTCCCTGCAGGTTTGCAGAGCTACCTGACCTGACTTGACCAGAGTATTCCCCAGAGACACAATAATCCTCTTAATTCCTCACCTGCGTCTCTCTCTCCTCTCGTCCCTCGCGTTTCGCTCCTCCTCTCTCGCCCCCCTCTCGCCTCCTCTCCATTGCCCCCCCTCTCTCTCTCATAACTACCCCCACTTGCCCCTCTCTGTCTCTCCTTCCTCACTCCCTATCTCGTTCCCACCCTCTCTCCTCCCTTTCCTTCCCCTCTCTCTCTCCATCCCCATCTCCTCCTTCGCCTTCCCATCTCTCTCTCTCTCTCTCACACTTATTCTCGCTTATTCACGCGCGTCCTCTGCCCTACGAAAAGAAAAGAAAAGCAAATATATAGATAAACACTGCTCACTTGCTCTCCTCCTTACCAAGATGGCGCTAAAGAAATGTTCGACTTGCACAGGAAACTTCTCTGGTCATTTCTTCTCGGGACGATCGACCGTCTGCAAGATCTGCCTGTTGACACAGCAGATGGAAACGAGACTCCTTCAACAGGACGAAAGGCTGACGGCTGACGAGAAGAAGATCACCGAACTAACAAGTACTGTTGATACCTTGCAGGAGTTTATCCAGGCCAACATCGTCGCCCCTGCTGCAAGTGACGCCTCATCACCCTCCGCACCTGCACTCGATGCCCAGCCACCTTCCGAAGAAGACACGTCACAGGTGACCGGTAGAGCTGACGCTGAATGCTTCTCCCCCGTGAGAGGAGGAGCCAGACCCGCCCCTAGAGCCATTTATCCTACTCATTGCTACAACAGATTTGCCATACTGGAGGAGGAGGACGAGGAACAGAGCACCTTCTTGGTCGGTGACTCTATGATTCGCCATCAGGTGGTTGAATTCTGGCAGATTCCCCGTCGTAGGCGTAACTACTGTTATCCTGGAGCTGGTGTTGACGACAGCACAGCTGCCCTGGACGAGGTCAACGCTGTTTCCTCTAATGCATCACAATGTGTTATCCACACAGGTACAAACGACGTCACCACGACCCGGTCTGAGGAACTGCTGGACAAGTACCGTAGGCTCATCCAGTAGTATAGGTTTAAATCCCCTAATATTTTGATTTCAGGAATTCTACCACGGACATGGGATGAGGGCGACTTCTACAGTAAGGCCTTCAGCCTCAACAACCGCCTGCAGACTCTCTGCGGAGAGCTTGACGTCGAATTCTTTAACGCCTGGAACGATTTCTACGGCCAGAGTAAACTTTTCCAAAGGGACGGCATACACCTGTCCCCCATCGGGGCAGCCAGATTCGGAAGGCTCCTCAACAACGCCGTACGTAACGCCCGAACAACAAAAAACGACTCTCAGCCACGTCCTTCCATCCCGCTCGTGTAAATAGACACCATACACCGCAACAGACTCGTAACATTGAACCCGCCAGTACCACCACCTCTATTACCAAGCTTCAAGATAACCTAAGAGTCCTTAGTTTCAATGCGCGTAGCCTAAGAAACAAGTTTGATGAACTGCGATGTCTTGCTCTGACAGAAAACTTTGACGTAATTGCTATAACCGAAACATTTATCGACACCACTAATATTGATTTAAGTTCCGAATACAACATAGATGGCTACAGATTCTTCAACAATGATCGTGTAAACCGTAGAGGGGGTGGTGTCGCCCTTTATGTCAAAAGCTACTTGCAACCTCTGACAAAACACCAAGAAACAGTAACGTTGAACATTTGTGCGTGCGAGTAAACACTGCAAAAGTCAATTTAAATATATCTGTCACTTACAGGCCTCCGGGGCAATCACTTGATGCCGATCTTGAAATGTACAGCGTCTTAAGACAGTCACTTAATAACAGCGACTAACTGATACTAGGAGACTTTAACCTCCCCCATATCGACTGGGCAACACTGTCGGGTACAGAAGGTGAGTCCCACAGAATGATCGAATTTCTAGAGGAAAATTATCTAAGCCAAATGGTTTCTGAACCAACTCGACAAAATAACATACTTGACCTTGTTATAGCGACCCAAGATAACCTAGTCAGTAATGTCACGGTAGGAGAACACCTCGGTTCCTGCGATCATAAACTAGTGCGCGTTGACATTAGAGCTCAAACATCGGTGACTGAAAATAAAGTAAAGGTGCCCAATTTCAAAAGAGCCAACTTCGTAGAAATCCGACGAAAACTAATAGATATGCAACTATCAGATGACGGCAATGTAGAGGACGCGTGGCTGCTTTAAAATCACTAACTCACTCAGCAGGACACATTTGTCCCCTTGTGCGAGAAGCGAATTAACACTAATAACAGTCCACCTTGGTTTAATAGCGAAATTAAACACTCAGTCAAGGAGAGAAAATTGTCTTACAGGTTAAAGAAAGAGCAAAGCACGCCCGAAAACATTAGACTTTACAATGATGCCAGGCGACGAGTTAACAGATTAGTGCGTCAGGCAAAGCGTAGATATGAAGAAAATATTGCAGCCAACTGTAAAAATAATCCGAAATCCTTCTTCAGTTACATAAACAACAGAAAGGCGATCAGAAGTGGAATTGGACCTTTAACAAACAGCGACGGTGCACTAGTGACTGACAGCCAACACGTTGCAAACCTATTAAACAATTACTTTTCCTCGGTGTTTAATAATAACAGTCCTCCCGCCACCACCAACAACACCAGTACTAATGTAAATCCTGAGCATGCATTGTCTAACTTTTACATAAAACCCGCTGAAGTCCTTCAAGCCCTCAAATCCCTTAAAACAAATAAACGGCCTGGACCTGCCACAGTATATCCAACTCTGCTGAAAGAAACAACGAGTGACATACTCTCCGCCCTCACAACCGTATTCAATATGTCCTTGCGACAAGGCATCGTCCCTTCAGATTGGAAGAAGGCTAACGTGACACCGATTTTAAGAAAGGAGACAAAAGTACCAGGTGATTACAGGCCCATTAGTCTAACTTCGGTTGTAGGTAAGCTACTTGAGGGCATAATTAGAGACAAAATTGTGAGTTACCTTGAAAGCCACTCATTGATTGGGGACTCACAACATGGCTTCCGAAACAAAAGATCCTGCCTATCAAACCTATTAACCTTTTATAACGACCTCTTCACTGTTTATGACGTAACCAAATCACTGGACGTAGTCTATCTTGACGTTTGATAAAGTCCCGCATCATAAATTACTTTACAAATTAAAGCAAATAGGTATTGACGGTCAAGTAAACCAATGGATCGCGAATTGGTTGAGCAACAGACAACAAAGAGTAGTGATTGACGGATTTAACTCAGAGTGGGCGCCTGTCACTAGTGGCGTCCCTCAGGGCTCGGTCCTTGGCCCAGTGCTCTTCATTATATACATCAACGACGTGGATGTTGGACTCAATAACCGCATTAGTAAATTTGCAGACGACACAAAGATTGGTAACTCGGTTCTCACTGACGAAGACAGGCAAAGCCCAAGAGGATTTGCACAAAATTTCAGCTTGGTCGGAGAGATGGGAGATGCCCTTTAACGTAGACAAGTGCCAGGTCCTTCAAGTTGGAACGAGGAATAAGAAGTTCGAATACGAAATGCGCGGCGTTAAACTCAAAAGCGTTCAATGCGTCAAGGACTTGGGGGTCAAAATCGCGTCAAACCTCAAATTCTCACAGCAATGCATCGATGCAGCAAATAAAGCGAACAGAATGTTGGGCTTCATTAAAAGAAACTTTGTATTCAAGAATAAAGATGTAATACTCCTGCTCAACAACAGTTTAGTCAGACCCCACTTGGAATATGCGGTACAGTTTTGGTCTCCCCACCATGCAAAGGATATTGCTAAATTAGAAGGTGTTCAGCGTCGGCAACGAAAATGATCCTTCCTTGCGCAACAAATCCTACGAAGAAAGGCTTTCTACCCTTAACATGTTCTCTCTTGAGAAACGTCGCCTCCGAGGAAAACTGATCAAATGTTTTAAAATACTTAATGGTTTCACGAATGTAGACAGATCAACATTGTTTATGATCGATGACACTTTGCGCACGAGGAACAATGGCGTAAAACTCAGATGTAGACAAGTAAACTCAGACTGCACCAAATTTTTCTTCACCAACGTTATAGTCCGAGAATGGGATAAGCTTCCACCATCAGTGGTCCAGTGTAACACGATTGACTCCTTCAAAAATAAGCTCGACCGTCACTTCCTTCAACTTAATATCAACTAGAGTAGAAATGCAACGTTTTGGAGTCTTCTGATTAATGTAAAATCACTTAGGTTTAAGGGCAGACCACCAAGTCTGGGCCATGGGGTCTGTGTGGTCTGATTTTCTATGTAAATCTCTCTCTCTCTCTCTCTCTCTCTCTCTCTCTCTCTCTCTCTCTCTCTCTCTCTCTCTCTCTCTCATTAACATATATCTATATATCTCTCAATCTCTCTCTATCTATCTCAATCTCTTCTTTTATCTCTATCTATCTATTTTCTGTTTCTATCTACCTATCTATATCTACGTCTTTATCTAACTCTTTTTGTCTCTATCTCTTTTTCAATCTCTATTTCTCTTTTTCTATCACTATTTCCTTATCAACCTCTTAATCTATCTCTAACTCTATCTTTCTGTCTATCAATGTGCCCATCTGTCCATCTATCTATCTATCTATCTACCTGTCTGTCTGCCTGCCTCCCTCCCTCCCTCCTCTCCATCACTCTTCTTTTCCTCTCTCCTCAATGTCTTCTTAACTTCACGTAATTAAATTCAACGTTTTGCCACTCGCCCAAACTGTCCTTCCCAACTTCGCGGCCAGTTCGTTATCTCCTCCTCCTCCTCCTCCTCCTCCTCCTCCTCCTCCGACTGCTTTCCTTCTCCTTCTTCTTCTTCTTCTTTCCTTTCTTCTCTTTCCTCCTCCTCCTCCTCTTCTCCCTTCTCCTCTCTTCTCTTCTCCTTTTTTTCTTTTCTTATTTTTTCCCTTCTCTTATCTTCCCATCCTTTCCCTTCTCTTCTCTTCTCTTCTCTTCTCTTTTCTTTTCTTTTCTTTTCTTTTCTTTTCTTCTCTTCTTTTCTCTTCTCTTATCTTCTTTTCTCATCCCTTCCCTTTCCTTCCCCTCTCTTCCTTTATCATCTCTCCTCTCCTCTCCTGTCCTCCTCCTCCTCCTCCTCCTTTCTCTTTTCATCTCCCTCCTCCGCCTTTTTACTCCGAGCATCTTTACTTCCTTTGCATCGTGAGTCTGTCCCTTCCTCCCACCCTCCCTGCCTGCCTGCCTCCCGCCTTTCCATCTTGGCTCAGGCAGGTTCCGTCTTGTTAGCAGTTCTTTCATTCACGCCCCATTGTTGACACTCGACCAGGAGAATATTTAGGAGGGTTCTTTTCCCCGCCCTGTCTGTTACCTCAAAACTTGACGCTCCTTCTTTTTACTTTGTCTTGCTAAAAACGACTCTCTCCCTCTCCCCATCTTTCTTCTTTTGCGTCCCCTTCCTTCTCTTCTTCTTCTTCTTCTTCTTCGTCTTCGTCTTCTCTTCCTCTAGCAAGAAAAGCAGGCACAGCAAAACAACAGCAACTAGAGAAGGACGAGGAGGAGGAGGAGGAGGAGGAGGAGGAGGAGGACGAAGACGATGAAGAAGAAGAAGAAGAAGAAGAGGAAGAGGAGGAGGACGCCACAAATTATGGATAAAAAATAAAAGATTGAAGAGAGAGGGAGGCATTCTGATGGCGCCTGACAGTGGTGGGTGGCCGGCGCCGGGGACGAGAGACACGAGGAGGAAAAATTGGCCCGGGAAAGAATGGACGGATGATGACTGTGAATGTAAATGACTGAAGAAAGAGTTAGATAGATAGATAGAGGTAGAGAGAGAAGGGGGTAGTGAGTATAATAGATAGAAGATTGTGAATTTGATTGAGTGAAGAAAGAGTTAGATAGATAGATAGAGAGAGAGAGAGGGGGGGGGGAGAAAATGGAAGAATGGATAGAAGATTGTGAATTTGAATGACTTAAGAAAGAGATGGAAAGACAGAGATACATAGAGAAGGGGATGGTGAAAAAATGAAAGAATGGATAGAAGACTGTGAAACTGAATGCTATGAGGTACGATAGATAGATAAATAAATAGATATAGGTGGATAGATCAGTGAGTAAAGTTAGGGGCATACGATATAGCTGCGCGTAGCCTCGGTGTTCATCTCAGTTGCATACACAAATAGATAGATAGATAGAATGCCAGATAGATAGAGAGATGGAAAGAGAGTACTTACAACAGAAAGCTGAAAGAGAAAGGCAACTTAGAATTCAGAGATACAGACAGACAGACAGACAGATAGACAGACAGACAGACAGATAGATAAATAGATAGATAGACAGAGATGGAAATAGAGAAAGCATGAAAAACGGAAAACAGAAAGCAGAAGGAGGAGGAGGCAAGACTAGACTCAAGATTCAGGGAGGCACCGTCGGGAACACACAGAGACCGGCTGCAGCTCCAAGAGAGTAGCCGCGCCGGGAGCCTCAGGACTAGGAGGAGGGGCCGCAGGGGACGCAGACGGCGAGCCCCACCTGAAGACTGACTCACAGCTGGTGCGGAAAACAGATGGTCGACCTAAAGAGGGAAAGCTTTAGCGGGAACCAGGTCGGGTGGAGTCAGTGCTTGAGAACAGTGAGGGGAAAGAAAGGGAATGAGAGGAGAGGGAAAGAATGGAAAGGAGAGGAGAGGGAAAGATTTACATATTTACATAGATTTACATAGAAAATCAGACCACACAGACCCCATGGTCCAGACTAGGTGGTCTGTCCTTAAACCTAAATGATTTTACATTAATCAGATGGCTCCAAAACGTTGCTTTTCTACTCTAGTTAATATTAAGTTCAAGGAAGTGACGGTCGAGCTTGTTTTTAAAGGAGTCAATCGTGTTACGCTGGACCACTGATGGTGGGAGCTTATTCCATTCTCGCACTACAACGTTGGTGAAGAAAAATTTGGTGCAGTCTGAATTTACTTGTCTACATTTGAGTTTTGTGCCATTGTTCCTCGTTCGCAAAGTGTCATCGATCATAAACAATTTTGTTCTGTCTACATTCGTGAAACCATTAAGTATTTTAAAACATTCGATCAGTTTTCCTCGGAGGCGACGTTTCTCAAGAGAGAACATGTTAAGGGTGGAAAGCCTTTCTTCGTAGGATTTGTTGCGCAAGGAAGGGATCATTTTTGTTGCTCGACGCTGAACACCTTCTAGTTTAGCAATGTCCTTTGCATGGTGGGGAGACCAAAACTGTACCGCATATTCCAAGTGGGGTTTGACGCGATTTTAATCCCCAGGTCCTTAACGCATTGAACACTTGTAAGTTTAACGCCGCGTATTTCGTAATCGAACTTCTTATTTTTTGCTCCAACTTGAAGGACCTGACAATTGTTTACGTTAAAGGGCATCTCCCATTTATCCGACCAAGCTGAAATTTTGTGCAAATCCTCTTGGAGGCTTTGCCTGTCTTCGTCAGTGAGAACCGAGTTACCAATCTTTGTGTCGTCTGCAAATTTAATAATGCGATTATTGAGTCCAACATCCACGTCGTTGATGTAAATAATGAAGAGCACTGGGCCAAGAACCGAGCCCTGAGGGACGCCACTAGTGACCGGCGCCCACTCTGAGTTAAATCCGTCAATCACAACTCTTTGTTGTCTGTTGCTCAACCAATTCGCGATCCATTGGTTTACTTGACCGTCAATGCCTATTTGTTTTAATTTGTAAAGTAATTTATGATGTGGGACTTTATCAAACGCTTTCTGGAAATCAAGATAGACTACGTCCACTGATTTGGTTACTTCATAAATTGAGAAGAGATCGTTATAAAAGGTCAGTAGGTTTGACAGGCAGGAAGGAGAGGGAAAGAGAGGGAAGGAGAGGAGAGGGAAAGAATGGAAAGGAGAGGAGAGGGAAAGAAAGGGAAGGAGAGGGAAAGAAAGGGAGGAAGAGGGAAAGAAAGGGAAGGAGAGGGAAAGAAAGGGAGGAAGAGGGAAAGAAAGGGAAGGAGAGGGAAAGAAAGGGAAGGAGAGGGAAAGAAAGGAGGAAGAGAAGAAAGGAAGAGGGAGAGGGAAAGAAAGGGAGAGAGGGAAAGAAAGGAAGAGAGAGAGGGAAAGAAAGGAAGAGGGAAAGAAAAGGAAGGAGAGGGAAAGAAAGGGAGGAAGAGGGAAAGAAAGGGAAGGAGAGGGAAAGAAAGGGAAGGAGAGGGAAAGAAAGGGAGGAAGAGGGAAAGAAAGGGAAGGAGAGGGAAAGAAGGGGAGGAAGAGGGAAAGAAAGGGAAGGAGAGGGAAAGAAAGGGAAGGAGAGGGAAAGAAAGGGAGGAAGAGGGAAAGAAAGGGAAGGAGAGGGAAAGAAAGGGAAGGAGAGGGAAAGAAAGGGAAGGAGAGGGAAAGAAAGGGAGGAAGAGGGAAAGAAAGGGAAGGAGAGGGAAAGAAAGGGAGGAGGAGGGAAAGAAAGGGAAAGAGAGGGAAAGAAAGGGAGGAAGAGGGAAAGAAAGGGAAGGAGAGGGAAAGAAAGGGAGGAGGAGGGAAAGAAAGGGAGAGGGAAAGAAAGGGAGGAGGAGGCAGAGAAGGGGAAAGAGAGGGAAAGAAAGGGAGGAGGAGGGAAAGAAAGGGAAAGAGAGGGAAAGAAAGGGAGGAGGAGGGAAAGAAAGGGAAAGAGAGGGAAAGAAAGGGAGGAGGAGGGAAAGAAAGGGAAGAAGAGGGAAAGAAAAGGAAGGAGAGGGAAAGAAAGGGAAGGAGAGGGAAAGAAAGGGAAGGAAAAGGGAAGGGAAAGAAAGGGAAGGAGAGGAGAAGGAAAGAAAAGGAAGAAGAGGGGAGGGAAACCGAAGAAGAGAGAGAAAGAAAGGGAAGGAAAAGAGAGGGAAAGAAAGGGAAGATTAGGGAAAGAAAGGGGAGAAGAGTAAAGAGCGATCTGAGGGATTTTGTGGGTTAGTTTGAGTCTTCATTTTTTAATTAGTGGAGTTGGAATGTTGAAATTGTTAATGAGTTTGATCGTGTTGTATGTCCTCTTTAATTTAGCAAAAGAAACTAAAATAAATAATGGGAATGTAAAAATAGTTTAAGTTTGTTCGAGTTGTATATTTTCTTTAATTTAGCAAAGGAAACTGAAATATATAATGGGGAAGAGAAAATAGCTGATGAATTTATATCGTTGCATTTGTTTTCATTTCAGGAGGGAAAATGAAGGTCACAAAGTATTAGACAAGGAGATGCAAAGGTTAGGGTAAGTCACACAAGGGGAGACAGAGGTTAAGTTAGGTTAGACAAGAGGAGGCAAAGGTTAGTTAGGGTAGGTTGGACAGATATATGTTTCTGCTGGGAATGGTGATTTGTTCGTCTCTGAGAAAACCTTACAAATACAATGAACCAGAGGAGTGACATTTGTATCAACAGTTTAGTGAAGTTAAATTCGGTATAACAGTACCCTCCTCAAGTCCTCACTGGCCGACGCGACGCTCCTTCACAAGTTACGTTCTCAACAAGTCTTGGCGCTAACTTGGTTCCGAACTCGCTCATTGCAAACTTCAATTAGTTCGTCAGACACTCTTCGTAAGGTCCTCGACTCATTCTATCATTATTTCGTCCCAATCAACTCCACGGGTTTGTAAGCTGCCAAAACATACACAAAACACAACGACCATTCCCTGTGTAGTGTTTGGCGTTGATAGATAAAGAAGCAGGAGGAGGAGCAGGCGCGGAATCAGGAACAGAGGCAGGAGCTGAAAATAATGTGTAATAGAGAAAGGAAGAGCAGCAGCAGCAGCAGCAGGAGCTAGAAACGATACGAGTAACTTCCATTGCCAATACCTCTCGCCTGCCTCCCTACACAAAAACTGCTAACACTCCCGATGGTTATTATTATTGTTATTATTATTATTATTATTATTATTATTATTATTATTATTATTATTATTATTATTATTATTATTATTATTATTATTATTATTATGTAAGAGACGAACAAGGCAGAGAGTGAAGTGCGGAAACAGTAACCCACCTGTTCAGCTGCACCCAATCACCAGAGACGCCGAAAAAGAGAAAATGAGAGAGTTGATAGAGAAACGACCAAGAACAGGAGGAGGAGATAAAAATAATGACTAACTTCTCTCGCCAATGCTTCTTGCCTCCAGCCTTCAGGGACACCACCACTCTGCCTGCCGCGCTGTCTCCGCCTCCTACAATCAAAGTTTTCACGAAGGAAGTGTTGGGACAGCCCGGGAGCTAATTGGCCTTTGCATCTTAGAGCTTCTCACTGCATTTCTGGACTATTGCTTTTGGAGGTGTTGAAATGCAGATGTACAAAGAGGAAACGGATGAGAAACGGAAAGAGAGAAGCAGGAGGGAACAAAAAGATAGAAAGAGGGAAGGGAGGAGAGAAGGAAGATGAGAAACGGAGAGAAGTATAGGGAGGGAACAAAAGGATAGAAAGGGGGAAGGGAAGAGAAGGAAGATGAGAAACGGAGAGAAGTATAGGGAGGGAACAAAAGGATAGAAAGGGAGAAGGGAAGAGAAGGAAGATGAGAAACGGAGAGAAGTAGAGGGAGGGAACAAAAGGATAGAAAGGGGGAAGGGAAGAGAAGGAAGATGAGAAACGGAGAGAAGTATAGGGAGGGAACAAAAGGATAGAGAGGGGGAAGGGAAGAGAAGGAAGATGAGAAACGGAGAGAAGTATAGGGAGGGAACAAAAGGATAGAAAGGGGGAAGGGAAGAGAAGGAAGATGAGAAACGGAGAGAAGTAGAGGGAGGGAACAAAAGGATAGAAAGGGGGAAGGGAAGAGAAGGAAGATGAGAAACGGAAAGAGAGAAGTAGAGGGAGGGAACAAAAGGATAGAAACGGTGACGGGAAGGAGAGAAGGAAGATGAGAAACGGAGAGAAGTAGAGGAAGGGAACAAAAGGATAAAAAGGGGGAAGGGAAGGAGAGAAGGAAGATGAAAAACGGAAAGAGAGAAGAAGAGGGAGGGAAAAAAAGATAGAAAGGGGGAAGGGAAGGAGAGAAGGGAGATGAGAAACAGAAAGAGAGAAGAAGAGGGAGGGAACAAAGATATAGAAAAATGAAAAGGAATGAGAGACGGAGGACGAGAAACAGAAATAGAGGTAGAAGGAGGGAATGTATCTATAGAACTCCTCACTACATTTATTACCTTTAGAAGCGTTGAAACTTAAAAATATACCAAAAAGAAAACGAATCTCGAGAGCGCCTTCCTATATTTCAGAGGCACTACTTTTGGGGCGTTTAAATGTACCTCCACAAAGAAGAAAACGAACCTTAAGAACTCCTCACCACACTTTAGGAGCAATATCTTTGGAAACGTTGAAACGTAAGTATACGAAGAAAGAAACGTAAGGGAGAGGAGGTGGTGTCAAGAGGTGGCTGGAGGATAAATTGACACCTTGACACCTTGACACTTCTCCCAATCTGTCAATAAGGAATTTACACAAGAAAACATACCTTCAGAATTCTCTACAGTTTTTGGGCATTACCTTTAGAAGCGATGAAAAATAAATATGCAAAGAAGAAAACGCATATCTAAAACTCATGACATCTTTGAGGATTTGGTTATGGATTTGGTTAAAGATTTGGTTAAGGATTTGGTTAAAGATTTGGTTAAAGATCTGATGATGAATTTGGTTAAGGATTCGGTGATGGATTTGGTTAAGGATTTGGTTATGGATTTGGAGAAGGAATTGGTAATTTTTTGTGAAGGATTTGGTTATGGATTGAGTCAAGGATTTGGTTATGGATTTGGTTAATGATTATCTTTAGAAGTCATCTTCAGATGACATCTTTGGAAGCGTTGAAACTCAATACATACACGGAAGGAAACGTATCTAAACCCTATCACTACATTTTAGGAGCATTTGATTTCATATAATTTGACTTGAGTATCTTCGGAAGCGTTGAAACAAATACACAGAAGCAGAAAACGTATCTTCAGACCTCCTCACTACAGTTTTGGGGCGATACCTTTGGCAGCCTTGCAACTTATATAAACAAATAAGAAAGCGTGATATATTGTGGCCATGAAAACCTTGGCGTGTCCGTGTCCCCGAGGCAAGACGCGGAAAGTTTGGCCCCTCGCTCCCCCTCGTAATGCAGGACACAGTTTGGGGAAGTGTTGCCTGCAGACTGACCCTTTTCCCTTCCCCCACCCCTCCACCTCCCCTCCACCCAAGCCTAGGCACCTGTCAAAACACACACCTTTTCACTCACACACACACACACACACACACACACACACACACACACACACACACATTAACACCCTACCCCCCTCTCACCACACCTGATAAAACACACAAATTCACACACACACACACACACACACACACACACACACACACACACACACACACACACACACACACACACACACACACACACACACACACCTTTCAAAATGAAAGGGGAGAAGACAACCCTCAATATATTAGGTCACTAAGGAATGAAATCTCCAAAAACAGAGAAGGAAAACAGAGAGACACTCTGAGTGACCTGATGAGAGAACTCCCAGAAGACACAAGGAGGAGGACAGATATTGCACAGGAAGTGGGCGCTTCAAACTGGCTAACCACACTACCTATCAGGGCAAAAGGCATCAACTTAAACAAAAAAGAATTCACTGATGCCCTTGCCCTCAGGTATGGCTGGCCAGTGGATGGGCTCCCAAACATGTGTAACTGTGGCTCACCCTTTAACCAAAATCATGCCATGACATGCAAGAGAGGAGGTTTCGTCTGCATGAGACATGATGAAGTGAGAGACGTAACAGCTCAAATGCTGAAAGAAGTCTGCCACGACGTGACTGTGGAACCCATGCTGCTCCCTCTGCAAGGCGAACACCTCGCCAGACGCACCGCTAATGTTTCGAACGAAGCACGAGTGGATGTTAGCGCCAAAGGGTTTTGGACTCGTGGACAAAGGGCATACTTTGACATAAGGATCTTTGATCCCATGGCCCATTGCCACAGAGCCCTGACCCTTGATGCAGCCCACAGAAGAAACGAACAAGAGAAGAACAGAGCATATGAAGAAAGAATACAGAATGTGGACCAGGGCTCCTTCACCCCATTAGTGTTCACGACGTCAGGAGGGATGGGACCAAGGGCGCAGAGCTTCTACGCAAGACTCGCCGAAACACTCGCGGATAAGAAACAACAGCCAAGAAGCAGTGTGGTCGCCTGGATGAGATGCAGGCTGTCCTTCTCCCTCCTGAGGTCAGCCTTGGTCTGCCTGAGAGGAACCAGGTCACCTGCACCCAAAACCACCCACATTGCCGACCTGGACTTTGTGGCGACGGTGGTTGATAGTCGTATCAACCACAAGCTGTGTTAGCTGAAGAATAATATGTTTAGTAAGGTTTGTAATATTAAATAAAGATGGTTGTCGGCCACAGTAATTGGCGGGGTGGGGCCAATGAATTGCTTTGTGAAAGGATATGAGAAAAGATACCGCTCACAACGCAACTCTAATGGATGGAGGCCCGTAGTAGTAGTAGTAGTAGTATTAGTAGTAGTAGTAATATTAAAAATCATCAGGTTTTTATTTATTCTCTCTCTCTCTCTCTCTCTCTCTCTCTCTCTCTGTGTGTGTGTGTGTGTGTGTGTGTGTGTGTGTGTCAGCCTCCTTCACAAGAGCTCCCAAGTACTCTCCAGGCCATCTTAAGCACCCTCCGGTAAAGCCGTTCATAGATGGCTAGACAACTCAGGCCAACACATCGACCAGTTCAAGGGTCTTATTAAGCTTGACAACTGGTCCCGTATTCTCAGACGCTTTCGGCTCTCACGACAAATATTTCCCGAGGCCACGAAGGAGATTAGTCTGGTTCTCGTGGTGCAGAAGCCTTGCCAAACCATCACCAGGCTCACAACACTACTCATGAAAATACTAACACAACCTCTACGAAGGCCCGTGTTCTCAGACGCTTTCGGTTCCAACAACAGATAAGATCATAAGAACATAAGAACGCAGGAGTCTACAAGAGGCCGGTAGGCCTGTACGAGGCAGCTCCTTTGACCCTAAGCTCCCGTGTATCTAACCCCACCTAATATCGCTGTCCATGAATTTATCTAGTCTATTTTTTAATGTGATAATTGTATTGGCACTCACCACATGACTGCTAAGCCTATTCCACTCATCCACCACCCTGTTAGAAAACCTATTTTTGCCTATGTCCCTGTTGAATCTGAATTTATCCAGTTTAAATCCGTTACTTCGTGTCCTACCCGGTTCTCTTACCAACAAAACCTTATGAATGTCTCCCTTATTAAAGCCCTTCATCCATTTATAAACCTCGATCATGTCTCCACGCACCCTTCGCCTTTCTAGAGAATGCAAGTTTAACTGTTTGAGTCTTTCCTCGTATGGCAAGTTTCTCAACCCCTGAATCATCTTAGTCATTCTCCTCTGCACCGATTCTAACATTTTGATATCCATTCTATAGTAAGGTGACCAGAACTGAACCGCATAGTCAAGATGAGGTCTAACTAATGTTAAATATAGTTTGAGGAAGACATCGGGGCTTCTGTTGCTTACGCTCCTTGAAATAAATCCCAGTACCCTATTAGCTCGATTTCTAGCTTGAATGCATTGTGCCCTTGGACGGAGATCAGAGCTCACTAAGACCCCTAAATCCCTCTCGCACCCAGACCTACTTATGAGAGTGTCATTTAAGCAATAGTTATGTGAGGGGTTGTTCCTACCTACACTCAGAATACTGCACTTCCCTACATTGAACTCCATCTGCCATTTATCCGCCCAGTCATATAATCTGTTGAGTTCACCTTGGAGAATACTAGCGTCCTGATCCGACTCAATTACTCTACCGATCTTGGTATCATCTGCAAATTTACTAACATCACTACTAATTCCTGTATCTAAGTCATTGATATAAATAATAAACAAAAGTGGACCTAATGCCGAACCTTGTGGGACCCCACTCGTAACACATCCCCACTCAGATCTTTTACCATTGATTTGCACTCTTTGCTTCCTATTGCTAAGCCACGCCTTGACCCAGTTCAAAACTTTACCCTCTACTCCGTGAGCCTGTAATTTAAGCAACAGTCGTTGGTGAGGAACTTTGTCAAACACTTTACTAAAATCAAGATAGATTACATCATAATTTTCATCTCTGTCAACCGCCTCAAATACTTTATTGTAGAAGAACAAGAGATTGGTGAGGCATGACCTACCTTTTGTGAACCCATGCTGCGAGTCGTGAATTAAGCTGTGTTTCTCTAAATGCTCCCGAATGTTCCTGGCTATTATGGACTCCAGCATCTTCCCTATAACCGATGTTAAGCTAGTTGGGCGATAGTTTGAAGCAACTGACCTGTCCCCCTTTTTAAAAATCGGCGTCACATTAGCTACTTTCCATAGGCTCGGCACATAGCCAGTATTTACCGACATCTTAAAGATGTCGGTTAGTGGGTCACTGATTACATCACTTAACTCCTTTAATACCCTCGGAATATCCCGTCAGGACCTGGCGACTTGTTCTTCTTAAGCTTATCTATCTCATCCTGAAGTACTTGCCTGGTAATGATTATATCCCTCAATTTATCGCCATCCGCGCCCTCGTACACCTGAACTCTTTCCGGTATAGTCGTTCGATCCTCCTGTGTGAATACTGAAAGGAAGTAGTCGTTCAACAATGTGCTCATATTTTCGTAATTTTCTACTAGCTCCCCTGTGTTTGTTTTCAGCGGTCCAATTTTCTCCCGTGTTTTTGTTCTATACATCTGAAAGAAGCTTCCCAAGGCCACAAAGGAGATTAGTCGGGTTCCCATGAGTGTTTTTTTCCACGTTCATGGTGCAGAAGCCTTGTCAAACTATCACTAAACACACACTACGCATGAAAATACTAACACAACCTCTACCAAAGCTATTTTCAAATGTGAGTGTGTGAGTCCCGGTATATTTAAAAATATGGGCCTGACATTAGTTTGCATAGCTACGGCGTGCTGTAGAGATTAATTCACGCTCAGAAAACACAAATGTATCGACGAAAATCTGGAGGAATACATTTTATGGCGTGACGTGCCGAATATGATAATTGATGGAGAGGGAGGCCGAGGAAGAGGCAGAATTATTGTGTAGAGGAAGACTTTTTTTTTTTACAGTCAAGGAAACAGGTCAAGGGCAACAAAAGGAAAGTGTAGAAAAAAGCCTTCTAATCGCTGCTCCTATAAACGAGAAAAGTAAAAAGTGGTCAAAAGACATGAAACAAAAATATCAACTAACAAATATTATAAAACATACCACAGTGGAGGACCAGATAATTTGGGATAATATACTTTTTTTACAGTAAAGGAAGCAGCTCAAAGTCGTGGCAACAATTTCCACTACTCAGCAAGCCAGTCATCGGTCTCCTGCACCACGCGCCGACAACAAGGGCGTGGAGGAAGCAGGATAAGGACGTGTAGGGAGGTTTGAGGAGACAAAACATTCAGTCTGTTTTCATCTTTTCAGCTTCAATCCCGCACCAGGAGACGCTGAAGATGCACTGTGTAAGGCGAATGAGGACGTTTAAGGAGACAAAACATGAGGGATTGATAAACTTTCTCCTAATGACGAATGACCGCCCTCTCCATTTAGTTTGTTTTCATCTTTTCAATTTCAATCCCGCACAGAGAACAAGGACGCTATGGAAGAAAAATTAGGGCGTATAAGGACGTTTAAGAAGGCGAAGCATGAGGGATTGACAACCTTTCACTTAATGGACGAGTGCACTAAGCCTCCCTAACCTTTCCAGCTCCCTTCATTCATATTGTTTAGGTCGTTGCCACTTCAAACTCGCACCGAGAAACAAGGACGCTGAGGAATCACTGTGCAAGGAAGGGTTTTTCAGGAGGCTAAACAAGGGAGATTACTAACCTTTCTGCTAATGAACGAATGCCCGAAACATAGGGCCGTATTACTAAAAATTTCGTCGCCTAAGTTCACATATTTGACAAGGCTTTCGTAGGAGTTTGGGGCATTTCCAGTAGTTTTATGACCCTGGTGGTAGTTTGACCCTTCCTCTGTAGCATGAGCCTAAAGAAACACTCATTAGAACCCGATTGATCCCCTCTTTGACGTTTAGAAACAACTGATGTGAGAAGCAAAGTGTCTTGTAATACCGGCCAAGGACGCTGAAGAATCACTATGCAAGGAAGAGTTTTTCAGGAGGCTAAACAAGGGAGATTACTAACCTTTCTGCTAATGAATGAATGCCCGAAACCTAGTATCTTTTCCAACCCTCTCCTTCCAGTCTGTTGTTTTGATCGTTGCCACTTCAACCTCGCGCCGAGAAACAAGGACGCTGAAGAATCACTGTCTAAGGAAGGACATTTTAGAGGGCAAAACATGAGGGCTTGGTAACCTTTCTGCTAATGGACGAATGCACGAAACCTACGTAGCCTTTCCGACCCTTTCGTTTCAGTTCGTTGTTTTGTGCGCTGAAGAATCACTGCGTAAGGAAGGACATTTTAGAGGACAAAACATGAGGGATTGATAACCTTTCTGCTAATGGACGAATGCCAGAAACCTCCGTAGCCTTTCAAGCCCTCTCCTTCCAGTCTGTTGTTTTGATCGTTGCCACTTCAACCTCGCACCGAAAACAAAGACGCTGAGAAAGAACTGCGTATAGAAGGGCGTCTCAGGAGGCCAACATAAGACATATGATATCCTTTCTGCTAATGAACGAATGCACTGAACCTACTTAAAATAACCTTTCCATCTGTTGTTTTGATCCTTTTCATTTCAATCTCGCACCGAAAACAAAGACGCTGAGAAAGAACTGCGTAAAGAAGGGCGTCTCAGGAGGACAAATATAAGAGATTTGATATCCTTTCTGCTAATGAACGACTGCACTAAACATACTTAACCTTTCCACCTGGTGTTTGATCCTTTCCACTTCAATTTCGAACGCCGAGAAAGCTCTCAGAAAGGAAGGACATCTGTGGAGGCAAAAACTAAGGCATTTGATATCCTTTCTGCTAATGATCGAAGGCACTAAACCTGCCAATAGCCTTTCCAAGCCTCTCCTTCCAGTTCGTTGTTTTGATCCTTTCCACTTAACTCCCGCGCCGAGAAGGGAACAAGACGGTCTAATAAGGTGAAAAAAGTTACCTGAAAAGACCTGATGTTGAAGCTATTTTGAGTTAGCTTGAAGGTCCGAGAGAGAGAGAGAGGGACAAGTTCAAGAAATTAGGACTGATTAGGTTAGGTAAAAGAGAGAGAGAGAGAGAGAGAGAGAGAGAGAGAGAGAGAGAGAGAGAGAGAGAGAGAGAGAGAGAGAGAGAGAGAGAGAGAGAGAGAGAGAGAGAGAGACGAAGGGTGAAGAAATGGAAGGCAAGAAAGTTAAAAGGTAATGAAGAGGAACAAGAGGAAGAGGAAGAAAAAGAGGAGGAGGTAAGAGACAAGACAGACAGACAGGAGGAAGAGGAAGAGACGGAGAAAATGAGAAGAAGAAGAAGAAGAAGAAGAAGAAGAAGAAGAAGAAGAAAGGAAGAAAGGAAAAAGAAGAAATGGAAGAGAAGGAAGATGATTGAAAAGTTGGAAGGAGAAAAAAGAAATGGAAGTGAAGGAAGATGATTGAAAAGTTGGAAGGAAAAAGAAGAAATGGAAGAGAAGGAAGATGATTGAAAAGTTGGAAGGAAAAAGAAGAAATGGATGAGAAGGAAGATGATTGAAAAGTTGGAAGGAAAAAGAAGAAAAAGAAGTCAAAAGGTAAGAGGAAGAAGATGAAGAGGAAGTGGAGAAGGAAGTGGAGGAGGAAGAAGGAGGAGGAAGAAGGAGAAGGAAGGAGGAGGAAGGAGGAGGAAGGAGGAGGAGGAAGGAGGAGGAAGAAGGAGGAAGAAGGAGGAGGAAGAAGGAGGAAGAAGGGAAAGAAAAGGTGGCTCATAGTTAAAGGAAGAGGAAGAAGATGAATTAGAGAGGGAAAAGAAAGAAGTGGAGGAGGAGGAAGAAGAAAGAGGAAGAAGGGGGGTAGAAGAAAGGAGACAGAGGAAGAGAAGGAAGAAAGAGAAAGCTCGAAGTTAAAGGAAGAGGAAGAGGAAGAAGATGAAAAGTTAAGGGAAAGAAAGGAGGAGGAGGAGGAGAAAGAGCTCGAAGTTAAAGGAAGAGGAAGAGGAAGAGGAAACGAAACGAAAGAAGTGGAGGAGGAAGGAGGAAGAAGAAATGGATGAAAATAATGTTAAAAGGTAATAAAGCTAATGGAAGAGAAAGAAGATTAAGAGGAAAGGGAGAGGTGAAAGGATAAAGTGGGGGAGATGGTGATGGTGGTGGTGGAGGAGGTGGTGGAGGTGGTGGAGAGGCGCCGAAAAGTTTATGCGCGAGGCAGTGTTCCA
Source organism: Eriocheir sinensis (assembly GCF_024679095.1). Classification (NCBI taxonomy): domain Eukaryota; kingdom Metazoa; phylum Arthropoda; class Malacostraca; order Decapoda; family Varunidae; genus Eriocheir; species Eriocheir sinensis. The sequence goes on along the minus strand of NW_026112165.1, from coordinate 613,238 downwards.
GAATGCTTGGGACGGGCGGCCAGGCGTGAAGGCGCGGGAACAACACGACGGGACAGCGGGAAGGAGGCGGCAGGGAGCGGCGACCGGGCTCAAGGAGGGAAGGGAAGGAGGATTAGCCGCTGACACATTAAACGAGGCCACCAGGAAATGCATACACCACCCCATGAAGATTACACGGACTATTGTGGACATGGGAGCAAAAAGAGTTGGCAGAATAGATAATAGAATGATCTCAGAATCCCTTTGTGCTGTATCAGGGCTGGGTTCAAGGAGGAAAGTAGGGGAGGATTAGCCGCTAGGACACACTAAACGAGGCCACCAGGAAATGCATACACCACCCCATGACGATTACACGGACTATTGTGGACATGGGAGTAAAAAGAGATCGTAGAATAGATAATAGAATGATCTCAGAATCCCTTTGTGCTGTATCAGGCTGGGTTCAAGGATGATAGTAGGGTAGGATTAGCCGCTAGGACACACTAAACGAGGCCACCAGGAAATGCATACACCACCCCATGACGATTACACGGACTATTGTGGACATGGGAGTAAAAAGAGATCGTAGAATAGATAATAGAATGATCTCAGAATCCCTTTGTGCTGTATCAGGGCTGGGTTCAAGGAGGAAAGTAGGGGAGGATTAGCCGCTAGGACACACTAAACGAGGCCACCAGGAAATGCATACACCACCCCATGAAGATTACACGGACTATTGTGGACATGGGAGTAAAAAGAGATTGTAGAATTGATATTAAAATGATCTCATTATCCCTTAGTGCTTTATCAGGGCTGGGTTCAAGAAGGGAAGTAGAGGAGAATTAGCAGCTATGAGACACTACACGAAACCACCAGGAAATGCACACACCACCCCCATGAAGATTACACGGACTATTGTGGCGATGCTTTGGTTCTGAAGACAGATGAGAGAATAGATAATAAATTGGTCTCAAAGTAAGGAAGGAGTGGACTATTAGCAACTAAGAGGAAGAAAATGAAGAGGCGAGGGAAGAGGAAAGGGTGGAGGAGGAAGGAGAAAGAGGAAGAAGAGGAGTTGGAGAAAGGAGAAAGAGAAAGAAGAAAGGGAAATCTCGAAGTTAAAGGAAGAGGAAGAAGATGAAAAGGAAAGGGAAAGGAAGAAGAGGAGGAAGGAGAAAGAGGAAGAAGAGAGGTAGGAGAAAGGAGAAAGAGAAAAAAGAAAAGTGAACTCTCGAGGTTAAAGGAAGAGGAAGAAGATGAAAAGGAAAGGGAAAGGAAGAAGAAGAGGAGGAGGAGGAGAAACAATAACCCCCCAACACACACCAATCACAGTCATAATACCAATACTTTCCCGTGAACGACCCTGGCATTTCCTGAAGCCTCGACTATTGCCACACACGCGAGCCTCGTCAGAGCAAACACCGAGATCAATGAGAGACGGGATACAGATATTAAGGGCGGACAAAACACTGCAAAGACTCCCACACTGGTAAACTCTCGCCTCCCGCTGGTAAATATAAAAGGCTGTATTCTTTAACGCTACAGATTCTCACAGCAACTATTTTAAAGGCTAAAAACAGGTAAAATGCGTTCTCATGTGTGCTTTTGGGGTTCATGGTAGAGAAGCCTTGCCAAACTCCCACTGTGGTCAAAACACTACCCCCAGGAAACGCCCTTAACGCCTACGAAAGCCATGTCACACGTATGAGCCTGGGCGACGAAATGTTTAATAATGAGTGTTTTTTAGAGTTCATGATACAGAAGCCTTGTCAAACTCCCAGTATTGTCAGAACAGTAATAATGAGTGTTTTTAAGAGTTCATGGTCAAACTCCAACCACGGTCAAAAAGCTACCTCAGGAAAAGCCCACAACTCCTACGAAGGCCATGGACCTAAAGACACACTCCTTAGAACCCGATTAATCCCCTTTTTGGCTTTTGGAAATAGCTGATGTAAGGGGCAGAGGGGTTTAAGAACACTGAACTATGGCCCTCTGACCCAGCAAGGCGGAAAACAGTTTTGGCGGCACCCTTCCTGCCTTGATGGGTGGGTGGCGGGCGGCCGGTGACAGGGTGGACAGCAGGACTCACGCCGGCACGCACTGATGCCCAAGATATGGCTGCGCGAGGGCCGCCACTGCTGATGCTTGAGATAGGGCAGGAAGGGTAACTAGGGGATGACGAGTCCACGACGCAACGTTTAAGGGGCGGGACGGGCGGCGACGGGCCTCGAGGGAAAAGGAAAAAGGTCTGGCGTGTGGAAAGGGTGTTGAGGTGCTCGAGTTAGTGGCAGCTCTGGACGGCTTCTCAATGTCAACTGGTGACATAAAGGAGCAAGGACTGTTTGTCAGGTTGTGCGCGTCACTCCTGTTAGCACTCCTGTCAGGGGAATAAAGGCAGTACATTATAGTATGATGTTAAACCTCGGAACAAAAATATAACCTATGAGTAGTTGAAATAGTGTCCATCATTCTTTGCTTTGACAATAGAAGGAAGAAGGAGGAATAAAAGAAAGAGGAAGAGAAACAGGAACATAAAGAAAATGAAGAGGAAAGGGAAAGGAAGAAGAGGAGGGGGAGGAGGAAGAAAGGAAAAGCAGCTCGGTTTTCTAGGGTAGATTTCATGAGTATAAATTGGAGAGTTGCGTACGAATTGGCGAGCATACCCGGCTACGTAAGTTTTATTTTTATTGATCTATATGTTTTTATTTTTACGTTCGGCCTGTTGCACCGGTAGGCTGTCTTGACGGGGCCTGGTTGTCGGCACCAGCCCGTTCGTGTTGCAGGCAAGAGTTTATAGAGTGGTCATCTTGTCTGGCTCATGCTGTCGGCCGGAACTCATCTTTGCTCCACTGCACTGTAGAGAGTTTCGCTAGAGTCCGGGTTGACAGGTGGTCTTCAGGACAGCATGGGGGTAGTTTTGCCACTCGGCGATGACTGAAAATTGTCAGCTTGTAGCGGCGGGCGGGACTTGACCCGGATTCCCCAGGACAACACGCCCGCACGCTGACCACTCATCCTGTGTTAACTAATTGGTTCACGGTCAGCACACCCAGCGCATGAGGAAGGGAAAGCCACGTCATTATAATCAGGCAACGGGAGTTAATTATAATCATTAAAGGGAGACATTCAGGGAGAGCCAGTGGCGGTAAACACGGAACAGGAGGTGGGACAGACGAGAAGAGGAAGGGAAGGAGAGAACGAAAATGAGAGACGGAAATAGAGAGAAAGAAGAAAGGAAGAAAACACAGAAGAGAAGGAA